>NC_143019.1:95220261-95542761 GCF_055824585.1 Amblyomma mixtum
ACATGTGTAAGTGCTGCATAAGTGTCTTTATCACAAAAAGAACTTCGCTTCCTGAATCGCACTTCTTAGTTTGTGTTTGCTTGCAGGGATCCTGGTGCATAAATTGCTCTATGCGTTGTTTTCTATTTTGGTGCCTAAATGTATTTATACGCGCAGCGTGCCAAATAAATGACAGTTGCTAGTTCAGCGCTGTGTTGTCCATTTCCTCCTTTCCTCCGCTCTCTTTTTTAGCCTTCGGACTTGCGCTGTTTCAATCATATCATGTACAACCAACTCGCCCATCAGCTCGTGCTTACAAAGAATGCAGATTCAGGAGGTGCTCACCGGCGACCGCAAAAGCGTCCTTCACTACTGCAACCGCCGAAAACTTTTTTCCACGTGGGCAGTCGTTCGTTCAACGGAAAATTTGATTTCGATTTCGTGTCCCTGACTGTTGTCGGAAACGCGGGGTAGTGCTCATGAGCTATTGCCTCGAAATAGCTCGGGTGCCTTCTACCCTACATTAGTTGCCTGAGAGCTGTGCCACAGTTTTTCGACGAGCGTCAATTCACGCTTCTTCTGCCACTCGGCTCAGGACTCGCCAACTGCATCTAGTTGCATGAGCAGGTCGGTTCAGTTCATAAGCAAGCTCGTATGAAAGATGATAAAAATCATCACGGCCGGAGCACTAAGCAGCGGTCTCAGAAGCGTTTTAGACTCTACAGCAGACAATAACTACGCCTCCCATACTGCTCAAGAAGCAAGCCTGGTACCAGCAGGAAAAATCCCAACTTTGCTGGCATTACTAACTCCTTGAGCTCTTGTGATCTGATGGAGACAACGAAAAGGCTGCGGAACTGAACGTGTGCAGTTCTGGCATTCGATTGGTAAACATATGCGGTGCCCACTGAGAACACATTCATGCTTACGGGGTGCCGGAGAGCAGGCTGGTTCCTCTCCGTGGCCGTAGGTCAGATTTGTGAACACAACTTTAAGGCTGAAACAAAAAAACAAATAGCAGGAAAGGCTGACAGAAATACAGGCGAATTAAAGATCGATTGTGTGACGTGTCAAGTGCGGAAGAAAAGAAAAAAGACATTGTTTGAATATATCGTGCATAAATGACGTCAGCTGTCACCGGCTTTCGGCCGTTTGAAAGGTAGCCCTAGCTGGTGTCTACTTTTACCGTTTTGTGTTGTATGGCAAGCAATCAAAGCGAAGTACACGGCACACAAAACGCACGCAGCACAAAATGCAGGCCTCGGCTTCCAAAAATTGAAATGCAGCGTCAGCCTCGTCACATAGTTTTTCGCGGGCCTGATTGCGAAAAAAATTGGTTTCTTTGCGCGTAGTGAAGAAGCAGTGAGCTACAGTAAGGGTCATATAACACGCGGCACGTTTATCCTATTCAGATCAGAATTAGCTCCACTGTCTGAGCGCAAGCCATTTTTGCCGCTGTTCTCTAAGCAGGGTGGTAGTAAAAATGTTAGCGTTACAAAGAACTTCAGCAAATGCGCTCCAGGCTGGAAGTAAAATACTTCGTGACGGCGACTTGAGAGTCTTCGAATCGCTGGGCTATCGCAGTGGCCAGTAAATAATTGCGTGTATTTCATTCTCTCTTTTGCATTCTGGTGGTTTAAACCGCTGTGTGTTGTAATGTAATCTCACTCAGGTGTAATTGTCCCCATACATCTCTCCGGGTTGTAAAAGTGCTGTTCTGTGAACCTCCGGCTAACTTAAAATCGGCGAAATCTTTCAACTCGGTAGTGTTAAGGGTCCCTCTCAGCGAAGAACCCTCCGTGGTGGGCGTCTTCGTCGGTGTGTGCCTAGGAGCCGGTTTGGTACCGATTATTACTCCCACGTAATTATGACACGTAAGCACACAAAGTGAATAAACTTCGCTGAAAAGCAACCTTAAGTAAATAGTCCGAAATTTGGCCCTGGCCCTTGGGTTGCGAGTGAGATGCGCTACGCCTACGCCACTCAGGGAGGTTCGTACGGCTTGGATAAAGCGGGGCTTTATTGAAGCGAAAAGCTGCACTGGCAGATCGCTGCTTCCATCACAACCAACGGTATAGAATGTGCCGCCCATGTTGGCAGCGGTTAAATGATGCACCACTGCACTGGAAGATGGCTGTTTCTATTACAGCAAACAGTGGTGAATGTGCCGCCCATGTTGGCAGAGGTTAAATGATGCACCACTGCACTGGCAGATGGCTGTTTCTATAACAGCCAACAGTGGTGAATGTGCCGCCCATGTTGGCAGAGGTTAAATGATGCACCACTGCACTGGAAGATGGCTGTTTCTATTACAGCCAACAGTGGTGAATGTGCCGCCCATGTTGGCAGAGGTTAAATGATGCATCACTGCACTGGCAGATGGCTGTTTCTATAACAGCCAACAGTGGTGAATGTGCCGCCCATGTTGGCAGAGGTTAAATGATGCACCACTGGACTGGAAGATGGCTGTTTCTATTACAGCCAACAGTGGTGAATGTGCCGCCCATGTTGGCAGAGGTTAAATGATGCACTACTGCACTGGAAGATGGCTGTTTCTATAACAGCCAACAGTGGTGAATGTGCCGCCCATGTTGGCAGAGGTTAAATGATGCACCACTGCACTGGAAGATGGCTGTTTCTATTACAGCCAACAGTGGTGAATGTGCCGCCCATGTTGGCAGCGGTTAAATGATGCACCACTGCACTGGAAGATGGCTGTTTCTATTACAGCCAACAGTGGTGAATGTGCCGCCCATGTTGGCAGAGGTTAAATGATGCACCACTGCACTGGCAGATGGCTGTTTCTATAACAGCCAACAGTGGTGAATGTGCCGCCCATGTTGGCAGAGGTTAAATGATGCACCACTGCACTGGAAGATGGCTGTTTCTATTACAGCCAACAGTGGTGAATGTGCCGCCCATGTTGGCAGCGGTTAAATGACGCACCACTGCACTGGCAGATCGCTGTTTCTATCACAGCCAACGGTAGAAAATGTGCCACCCATGTTGGCAGCGGTTAAATGATGCACCACTGCACTGGCAAATGCCTGTTTCTATTACAGCCAACGGTAGAGAATGTGCCACCCGTGTTGGCAGTGGTTAAATGATGCACCACTGCACTGGCAGATGGCTGTTTCTATCACAGCCAACAGGAGAGAATGTGCCACCCATGTTGGCAGCGGCTAAATGATGCACCACTGCACTGGAAGATGGCTGTTTCTTTTAGAGCAAACGGTAGAGAATGTGCCACACATCTTGGAAGCGGTTAAATGATGGACCCCTGCACTGGCAAATGACTGTTTCATTCACAGCCAACGGTAGAGAATGCGCCACCCATGTTGGCAGCGGTTAAATGATGCACCACTGCACTGGCAGATGGCTGCTTCTATCACAGCCAACAGCAGACAAACTGCCACCTATCTTGGCAGCGGTTAAATGATGCACCACTGCACTGGAAGATGGCTATTTCGATCACAGCCAACGGTGGAGAATGTGCCGCCCATGTTGGGAGCGGTTAAATGATCCACCACTGCACTGGCATACGGCTGTTTCTATCACAGCCCATGGTAGAGAATATGCTACCCATATTGGCAGCGGTTAAATGATGCACCACTGCGCTGGCAGATGGCTGTTTCTATCCCAGCCAACGGTAGAGAATGTGCCACCCATGTTGGAAGTGGTTAAATGATGCACCACTGCACTGGAAGATGGCTGTTTCTTTTACAGCCAACGGTAGAGAATGTGCCACGCATCTCGGCAGCGGTTAAATGATCCACCACTGCACTGGCAGATGGCTGCTTCTATCACAGCCAACAGCAGACAAACTGCCACCCATCTTGGCAGCGGTTAAATGATGCACCACTGCACTGGAAGATGGCTATTTCGATCACAGCCAACGGTGGAGAATGTGCCGCCCATGTTGGGAGCGGTTAAATGATCCACCACTGCACTGGCATACGGCTGTTTCTATCACAGCCCATGGTAGAGAATATGCTACCCATATTGGCAGCGGTTAAATGATGCACCACTGCGCTGGCAGATGGCTGTTTCTATCCCAGCCAACGGTAGAGAATGTGCCACCCATGTTGGAAGTGGTTAAATGATGCACCACTGCACTGGAAGATGGCTGTTTCTTTTACAGCCAACGGTAGAGAATGTGCCACGCATCTCGGCAGCGGTTAAATGATCCACCACTGCACTGGCAGATGGCTGTTTCTATCACAGCCCATGGTAGAGAATGTGCTACCCATGTTGGCAGCGGTTAAATGATGCACCACTGCACTGGCAGATGCTTGTTTCTATCACCGCCAACGGTAGAGAATGTGCCACCCATCTTGGCAGCGATTGAATGATGTACCACTGCACTGGCAGATGGCTGCTTCTATCACAGCTAACAGTAGAGAAACTGCCGCCCATGTTGGCGGCGGTTAAATGATGCACCACTGCACTGGAAGATTGCTATTTCTATCACAGCCAACGGTAGAGAATGTGCCGCCCATGTTGCCAGCGGTTAAATGATGCACCACTGCACTGGCGATGCCTGTTTCTATCACCGCCAACGGTAGAGAATGTGCCACCCATCTTGGCAGAGGTTAAATGATGCACCACTGCACTGGCAGATGGCTGTTTCTATCACAGCCAACAGTAGAGAATGTGCCACTCATGTTGGCAGCGGTTAAATGATGCATTACTCACTGGCAGATGGCTGTTTCTATCACAGCCAACAGTGAAGTATGAGCCACCCATGCTGTCAGCGGTTGAATGATGCACCACGGCACTGGGATATGGCTGTTTCTATCACAGCCAACAGTAGAGAATGTGCCACCCATGTTGGCAGCGGTTAAAAGATGCACCACTGCACTGGCAGATGGCTGTTTCTATCACAGCTAACAGTAGTGAATGATCCACCCATGTTGGCAGCGGTTAAATGATGCACCACTACACTGGCAGATGGCTGTTTCTATCACATCCAACAGTAGAGAATGTGCCACCCATGTTGGCAGTGGTTAAATGATGCACCACAGCACTGGCAGATGGCTGCTTCTATCACAGCCAAAAGTAGAGAAACTGGCGCCCATGTTGGCAGCGGTTAAATGATGCACCACTGCACCGGAAGATTGCTATTCCTATCACAGCCAACGGTAGAGAATTTGCCGCCCATGTTGGCAGCGGTTAAATGATCCACCACTGCACTGGCAGATGGCTGTTTCTATCACAGCCCATGGTAGAGAATGTGCTACCCATGTTGGCAGCGGTTAAATGATGCACGACTGCACTGGCAGACGCCTGTTTCTATCACCGCCAACGGTAGACAATGTGCCACCCATCTTGGCAGCGATTAAATGATGCACCACTGCACTGGCAGATGGCTGCTTCTATCACAGCCAACAGTAGAGAAACTGCCGCCCATGTTGGCGGCGTTTAAATTATGCAGCACCGCACTGGAAGATTGCTATTTCTATCACAGCCAACGGTAGAGAATGTGCCGCCCATGTTGGCAGCGGTTAAATGATGCACCACTGCAGTGGAAGATGGCTGTTTCTATCAAAACCAACGGTATAGAATGTGCCACCCATGTTGGCAGCGGTTAAATGATGCACCACTGCACTGGAAGATGGCTGTTTCTATTACAGCCAACAGTAGAGAATGTGCCACTCATGTTGGCAGCGGTTAAATGATGCACCACTGCACTGGCAGATCGCTGCTTCCATCACAGCCAACAGTACAGAATGTGCCACCCAAGTTGGCAGCGGTTAAATGATGCACCACTGCACTGGCAGATGGCTGTTTATATCATAGCCAACGGTAGAAAATGTGCCACCCATGTTGGCAGCGGTTAAATGAGGCACCACTGCACTGTCAAATGCCTGTTTCTATTACAGCCAACGGCAGAGAATGTGCCACCCATCTTGGCAGCGGTTAACTGATGGACCACTGAACTGGCAGATGACTGTTTCTATCAAAGCCAACGGTAGAGAATTTGCCACCCATGTTGGGAGCGGTTAATTGATGCACCACTGCACTGGAAGATGGCTGTTTCTTTTACAGCCAACGGTAGAGAATGTGCCATCCATGTTGGCAGCGGTTAAATGATGCACCACTGCACTGCCAGATGGCTGTTTCTATCACAGCCAACGGTAGACAATTTGCCGCCCATGTTGGCAGCGGCAAAATGAGCCACCACTGCACTGTCAGATGGCTGTTTTTATCACAGCCAACAGTAGAGAATTGTGCCGGCCATGTTGGCAGCGGTTAAATGATGCACCACTGCACTGACATGTGCGTGTTTCTGTCACAGGCAACGGTAGAGAATGTGGCACCCGTGTTGGCAGCGGTTAATTCTCGCACCACTGCACTAGCAGACGGCTGTTACTATCACAGCCAACAGTAGAGAATGTGCCGCCCATGTTGGCAGCGGTTAAATGATGCACCACTGTACTGGAAGGTGGCTTTTTCTATCACAGCCAACAGTAGAGAATGCGCCACCAATGTTGGCAGCAGTTACGTGATGCACCACTGCACTGGCAGATGGCTGTTTCTATCACAGCCAACAGTAGAGAATGTGCCACCCATGTTGGCAGCAGTTAAGTGATGCACCACTGCACTGGCAGAAGGCTGTTTCTATCATAGCCAACAGTAGAGAATGTGCCGCCCATGTTGGCAGCGGTTAAATGACGCACCACTGCACTGGAAGATGGCTATTTCTATCACAGCCAACGGTAGAGAATGTGCCGCCCATATTGGCAGCGGTTAAATGATGCACCACTGCACTGACAGGTGCGTGTTTCTATCAGAGCCAACGGTAGTGAATGTGCCACCCATGTTGGCCAATTCGTTTTGGAAAGCAGGGGGGCCCACGGACCACGCGACAAGCGGTTAGACCTGGCGTAGTATTACGTTCGCAATAAAACTCTTCAAGCACACCGCAAACGGAGTAAACGGGGTGCTGAAAACCCTTCCTTAGATGCGAAATTAAGGTGAGGAACATGGTTTCCGGCCGCCTTTGGTATCGCCATCCTGTGCAAACGTACACGGCCATGAACACTCGCGTAGAGTTCATCCTGGAGGGGGTAGTTCTGGCCACAGTGGCGAGCGAAGGCGAAATACGTGGGCACGACAAGAAAATCATGGTAACTGGAGTCTAGATACCACCCTTTTTTTCTTGAGAAATTTTCTCACTTGCCACAAAAGTGAAAATGAACCGTCCCTATCCTTCTATTATAACCCCGACATTAATGTTGCGTACGCAAATATATTAGGCCTCCGCGTGATTTTTATGCCATACAAGCTAATAATTTGAAAGTGCAATCGTTTCGGAAGATCCAAGACAAAACCTTGAAGCAGCTTCGTTTAACAATGGTACTAATTTGTATGCATACTAGAAGCATACTAGAACACATCTGCAGAATCTAAGTGCCTAACACATGGCCAGAGCTGCGATACGGTCCGTGATTTTCTCAAGCAGATCTTGGTTACCGTCACAACAGCACTCTGCCACGTAGTGAATACGACTCTGGCAATCCCAATCATAGCAACCACATTTTCTAATAAATTTCCCTCTTCCTCCTGATTTTGCGTTTGAAGCTTTCTGTACCCTTTTCTTGCGTTCTAGAAAAAAAATTAGAAAAACTCCCCAGCCTCTTGCCCTCATTTCAAGGTAGCGAAGGAACTTTTAGAGCTCTTAGGAAAATGAAAGTCGCCAACGTTGATTGACAAAAAAAAAACATGGCGGATTGTCCCACTGGCCAACACTGTCGATGGGCAAACAGCAGGTGATGACGGTGATAGTTGCCCATATAGGAACAACAGTTTCAAGATCACTGTAAAGATAGACAGAACAGCAAAATGCATATTCTACTGCAGAAACAGGTCGAGGTCATTACTACTGTACGGGGACGTGTTCTAACAAGTTGTACAGATTAATAACATTTGTTAGCAATAGCAATAACAAGCAAGACAGCACCAAGTGAAATATGCATGATAGTAATATTTGGCCAAGCGACATTTTGTGACAAACAAGGCAAGAGGTATGCAAGCTCACAATATGCGAGTGTTATAAAGGTTAAAAACAGAGTTTAAGATCCACCATCAGATCCGCAGAAAACTTGGAGGCCTCTTTAACACAATCTAAAGAAAATGCAACAGCATTAGGAAGTTGGCCCACCTGCGAAAATTCCAAAAGACCTGAAAATTTTGGTAGTAGGCAGACCCTTTAAAATGTATTAAGGCGACTTAGTTGGAGTTATTGACTGATATCTGTGCATGAGTGAGGATTAATCGGTGATTTAAGGTAGATTAGCGGGTCTGATTTGTCGGATTGGCAGTGCTGAGAAGTTTGCGACCATCAACCAATCTGGAACTTTCTTTAGAGAGAAACCGAAAATTTTTTGGTAGACGACGTCGCGCTCGTGTGATTTAAATACCAGAAATAATTAATAGTTCTTTGCCTAAGGACGCAAGCGCGACGCCATGTGGCATGACCTATTTTTTGCTTTTTGGCTAACTGCCGCCTTGTGGAGCGCCAGGTACCGTGGTTGATTTTTTACGAAAAACACTTTTTATCCCCAATCCTCTACTAACGAACCAGGCGGACTGCATATCATCGCGGTGAACACATTATTATCTCTGTGCAGGAACGCAGTCACAACAACGGTGCCCATACCAGTCATTAATTTAGACCCTCAACATCCAGGGCCCCTTCCGCACGTTCTTCAAGCGTGACCTACGCACGCGAAATATCCATCGCACCCACTCCCCCCATCACGCACAAGGTTTCACTGCTCTTCAACAACTCTGCAAACACGCAGAGTGTAGTCTACAAACGGGTTGAACGCAAGCGTCCAGGGAGACCACATACAATGCGATCTGTATGCATTTCCCGTAGGGCGCACGTAAGTTTTATGTGGCTAATCCTGCACTTGACGGCATTTCTTTCGACACTTATTTGTCTCGGAAGTGACATTGAGGAACCTGAAACACTTGTCCGCTCACTGACTGGGCATGGCCGAGTCTTCGTCGTTGCCTCTTGCAAGGGTCACTGGGACCGTTCAGACGCCGCATGGATTCGTCTGCTGTCGGCGGCCTCTACTCACTGGCTGACGCAAGACATAGGCCTGCACCGGTTACTAATGGCCAACCAGGCGAACAGTTTGGAGACGGTATTCCTGGTGCCATCGATGGAACCACATGGCTTCAACGAATGCGCCCGTTTCATAAGCCAGGGAGACATGACAACATACCGAACAGTGTGGGTGTTGCTAGGGGAGGATGAAGGCGTGGAGCGCCTGGCTAATCTCCACATCAACCTTCCTGGAAACCACCTGTGCGGAACCGGATTTGTGCGCATGATGCCAAGCAGGAAGACTCCGGGATTTTTGACGGGCTTCACTCGTTTCAGAATCCTGGCTAGAACATGCGACCGCGGGCGAACTAATGTGACTATAGAGAGTCACGTTTTTCCCCAAGGCGCCGCCATAAGCGTTGCGTGTGTGCGCATGATCAGTCACGCGGCCGATATGTCTTGCTCGGTGTTTCCGCATAGTCTCCTGATTACGTTTCTACAAACCATGAACGTATCAGTACTCAGGAAAGAATTTCGTAACGAACAGTCTTACGGCTACGAAATGGTGCGCAGTGCTATCGACGTCGC
Organism: Amblyomma mixtum; assembly: GCF_055824585.1. Classification (NCBI taxonomy): domain Eukaryota; kingdom Metazoa; phylum Arthropoda; class Arachnida; order Ixodida; family Ixodidae; genus Amblyomma; species Amblyomma mixtum. The sequence goes on from NC_143019.1 coordinate 95,229,890, forward strand.
CATGACGCCAGTGCAGCTGCACGAGAGGCTCGCCGAGTGGTTCGACTTCCCTAGTGTGGTGTCTTACTATAACAGCGTATTTTGCTCTCGACAAGCCATAAGGCAGGCGCTTTCGTTTGACGTCGTGGTAGCGAAGTCGCAGCTTGCATTCGCGTTGCTCATAGCGTGTTTTGTTTTGTGTTCATTTGTGCTGGCTGTCGCCGACGTACTCGAGTTCAAATTCTTGTTCCAAGACCACGCCTACGACTCAGTCATGCTGGTCCTGGCGGCTGTGTACGCGACGTCCGCGCAAATCCCTGCCTGGCGCCTCTGTAAGCGCTGCAGATACACTGCGCTGTGCTTCTGGTTCTTGGCCGTCTTTCCTCTGTCAGCTTACATGAGGAGTCACCTCATCTCGACGCTCAATATTCGAGCGGCACCAAACTCTCTGTACACACTTGTAGAGCTGGAGGAGGCTTTGGATCGCGGCTCCCTCTTCCCTTGCGCTATGGCGGGGTCATCATTGCACTACGAGCTGACAGTCAACCTCAATCCCAACTCGCTGGCGCGAAAGATCAGCTTAGCCTTCAACGCCAACCGCCACGCCAGAAAACTCGAAACGAAGGTGTCCGAGAGCTGCTTAAAATGCGCACTCAGGCCGGACCACATACGCTTAAGCGAAGAACATCCGTCGTACGTGGTTGAGGCTGTGAGTCCGGACATTTTACTGTGTAGGGACAAGTGGAGTAACATCTTTGCGACGACCCTAATGCGGAAGACGTTCGAACTAAAAGCGCAGTACAGGCAGTTTTTGCTCAGAGTGCACGAGACTAGAATTCTGCACCCTCCTCACCTGGGAGATCTCAAAAGCAAACTGCGGCGGATGAACGCCACGGCTGAAACCAGCCACCAGTTGATGGAGCTTACCGGTTTCTTCACGTACTTTATATTCTCCCTGACGGCTTCACTTGTAGTCTTTGTCGCGGAAATCCTTGTCATCTGTTTTGGCCAAGTACGCAGTAGGACCTGCATTCGGCATTTTTGACGAGTATTTCAGCTTCCGCCTTAGTTCGTACACCTGGTTGGTTCACTAGCTATGAAAATCAGTGACACGTTCTGTTATATTTGGGGCTAAATGCTCGAGCAAAAACGAGACAAAGGTTACGCATGCCATGTGACCAATGGAAGGCCGTCAGTGAGTTCAGCCGTCATATAAAGTTTGAGCATCGCATCTGACGGACGTAAATTGTACGCGCGAAAACATCAGTCGAACTTATATAAAAGAGTATGGGGCTTTTATTAACGCTCAGTGCACTGTGTTCAAAGCCAGCTTCTGTCTTTCTGAAAGTGAACTACTAGATCTTGCAACCGAGCAATATGGTTCTAAATACTCTTCATGGTGCGTCACAAAGGGTGATGTCGAGACAGAGTATCTGCAAAGCCATTCGATTCTTATCTTAACGTATAACTTAATTTCCAGCACTTCTACTGACACAAGTACGAGCTGCAATATCTTTCCTTACAACACTCGCTTACCGAGGGTAAATCTCAAAGGGGCAAAAGTCTCGGTGCAATCACATGCTAGGCTGAAAATTGCCACCGTCGTTAATGCTAGGATGAGTAGAGGCTAGGATGTATAGGCCTTAGCGATGCATTCTCCATAAGAAAATTATTGTGGCTCTGCATTTTGACAGAAGTGCATGAAATATAACGCACAAAAGGACTGGCCCAATCCCAGCCAGCCCTTCCAATGTTTTTGTATAAATGGTTCCATATTTTATTACGGGTTTATACAGAAGACCTCAACGCCAGCACTTTGACAAGCGTTTCGGGCTAGAAACGTTACGACCGCCGCACATTGAGTGCCAGACATTCTCTAATTGATTTGTTTATCTCTCGCCCTTAGCACCACTTCCTTTCTGAATGCAAGGACACACACTCCGCCCTTGCTTCCTTTTGGAGAAGCTGGCGAGGAGGCTTTTCCCCTTTACTCTCTCAGCACGGAGAGAGATCTCGACAGCCCGGGAGAGCCGAGTTTCGCCCGAGGCTCCCTCGTCTTCTGGCGGGAGCCGTGAAAACGCTCGGATCACACATCTGCCACGGAGACCGCTGCCGTCAGCGTATCGCCCGGCTACCACATGTGACATGGCGGCCGCGGGCCATGAGCGAGGAGCCATGCAAAGTGAGCGGAACATTCATCTTCCACCTTTTCGCGTGCATTCTCCCCTTTTGCGCTTTTTCACCCCCGTACGCGAGCGGAAGACTCCCTCTCTACGGCGGTTCTTTCTTGGTTGCCGCTTGTATTGCTCTGGGGTAATAAACGCTCTTCCTAGTAGAATGCTCGTGTTTGTCCCTGCTGGCACGAACCCATAGTGGTGGCGAGCCATCGCACCGCAGGTTGGGGGTCAAGGCACTGAATGTAAGCGGTGGCATGCTGTTACTAGAAAGCGACTTCTGCTTTTAACCCTTTGAGCGCATTACAGGAATATTCCCCCAAATTCCGATGCCGAAACGATTACGTGCGGTCGTTTCGTAGCGTGAGAAAATGACGCTCCCAGAGTCCACAAAGGTGCACAGTGGTAGAAATAACTACAACCGCCGCTCTCAAGCACCAGGATATTCGTGCATACATCGTGTGCCCTTCCCTGCCATTCTTCGTATGAGGGGAACAATTAAGGAAGTATTGGTGCAATATATTTTACAGTAGAGGTCACTCTGTCGGGACAGTTATGTAATAGCCAGCCTTAGTTAGGAAACTACGCCTTCTAGCTGGGTGGGTCACGATGAAATCGCAGAAAGAGCAACACATCACATGCAAAGATGCAGCGTACTGTCGCTTCTGGGCACGACAGAAGCCTTTCCAGAAAGGAAACTATAGTTCAACGGACTCTTCAAGGAAGACGTGGTAATCGGAAAGTACATCATTGCAGGCTTGGCTGCGGAACAAAATCGCCCTGCATTGGCTTACCACCATCGCCTAGCGCGATTTATTTATGGCGAACCTTGCCGCATAACCAAAAAAAAAACAAAGGTACCAAAAAAATGCAACCAAGAAAACAAGAAAGAAAGGAGTAGACTTGCGAATGAATGTGTTTAGCCTGATTGGCTCATGGTCTTGCTTTGCTCGGTGGTCGGCACGTCCGGCGACGAAGTCAGACTGAGGTTAACCTCTGATCGAGGTTAAGCTGATGGGATCTGTTCGTAGTCTTCAACTTCCATCTGCGGCGCGATGTGCAATGCACAGTGCGAGAGTGTGCTGCAGTTTAACACGAGGCATGATCGGCCGCGGCGACAACATGATGTTCTCGTCCGCTGGCTAGCGAAGCTGATCTGATCGAGCCGCCGCCGGTTCGAATCGTAGCCATGGTAATATTTATTTATTAAGCATGAAATGCTTTTAGCTCCCGTTGTCGGCAGTGTGGTGACGTCACGCCGAGACCCAACATCCGGGTACTCAATTCCACTCATCCAGGCACTGAAGCGAGAACATCCGGGCACCGTACGAAATTTAACGACATTGTTGTCGTTGTGACTGAGAGAAGGACGAAAAGGAAATTGCACGGGCCTGCCTACTGGCTCGAGCCAAGCCACCACCGCTGCCACGTGCAGATAGAGGATAGAGAAAAAGGAAAGAAAAGACGCGCGTCGCAGCAACAACTGCGTCCGCTGGAGCCGACACTGCAGCAAATAAGCGGCCGAAGCCCCGCTCGCCGAAGCGAGAACAGATATCCTCAGCGAGATTGGTTGGTTGGTTGGTTGCGACTAAGAGAAGGATGAAAACGAAAGTGCACGGGCCTGCCAACTGGCTCAAGCCGAGCCACCACCGCTGCCACGTGCAGATAGAGGAGAGTTCAAAGATAAGAGGACAGAGTAAAGGAGAGAATAAAGACGCGCGTCGCAACAACCGCGCCCGCCGGGACGGACGCTGGCTGAAGAAACAGATACACGAGCGCAGCCCGAAGGCTGCGGCCGAATGCCACAGATGTATCTTCTCAGCGAGATTCAACGAGACTGTCTAAGCCCTCCTACGGGACCGGCATACAAGCGCCGGTTGCTCTCCAAACGAGTTACAATAAAAAAACACTGCTGCCAGTGTCTTCTCAATGTTCATCAAGATATCACTCGAGCTGTACATTTGATAATGCACGGAAATATAATTTCCGATTTCTAATAACGCGTGCAAAAAGCACATAGATGCCACGATACACTTCGTTGTCATACGTGATCTGTTAGGGGCTTTGAGAGAAGGCCGCTTCGAGAAAGAGCGGAACTCCAGGGCGAGAAGGGCTTTCGGCGGAAAACTGCTTTCGTGCCCTCCCCAAGGATGGCGCTACGGTCCTACACACACGCATGTAAAAGACCAGCCGCTGGGCCTTCAGCTCATGCCGGTTCCCCCTCTGGCAGCATTCGAACGCGATGCATATACATTCTTGTCAGGCCTGTGTCTCGTCGTGTCCGCGTACGCTTCTGCATCGTCCTGCATTTCAATGCCGCCACCTTCACAGCTGCTTAAGCCGAGCAAAGGAGCCTGATAAAACGACAGGTAGGAAGCGCTGCGGAAACCTATCGCTTTGCGAGTGATACGCCACAGAAGAAGACTGCTCGCCCCTGCCCAGCCGACAACGAACACTAGACCCATTCAAGATTTTGACTAGTACCATCTACAAGCAATGTGTTATGCCCGTAAACATTTCATGCTTAATCTACTCTCGGTTACGGGAGAGGCAGACATTTTCGAACGCGCTGCATATACATTCTTGTCAGGCCTGCGTCTCGTCGTGTCCGCGTACGTTTTTTTTTTTATTCGTCATCAAGTAGAGCTACAGCTTTAAAAACCTCCTCACGCTGGTGTCGGTCCGTCCTACTGTTCGAACAGTTTCCACGAAATCACTAAGCGTAAAAGCTGGTTTAGTTGGTGGTTTGTAAGACTACGGCTCATATTTTTTAGCCCACATAAAACACACGGGTAAAGGCAGAATGGACGCCACGGACACCACGGTTATCATGGACGCTGTCTTGTGTTGTCTACTCTTCCTCCGTCCGTGTGTTTTATGTGCGCTGGAAAGATGTCATAGTGTTAGTTCCCTAGGAAAGCTTCCCTAGGAAAGCATGTGTATTCCAGCTTAGATTATGACTGTTGATCACACGCGCGCTCCTTGAAACCTATCTGTGACACAACTTGAAATCTACGCATGGCCTACATGATTCGCACTGCAGACTACGCCTGCGCATACCCGTGTGCACTAGGACATGTGTGTATGTGACAGAACCCGTCTCTGCACCTGTGCGAGAAATGTATTACTGATAGCCAAACCTGTATTATCATACTTAGGTGGGCTAGGGTGTGTGTTTGTATGGCGAGCCATATCAGAAGACTGCATAAGCAACATGCGTCGGTGTGTGCGCATTAAATGGACTGCGGATATGCTACGCGTCGAATCATCAATAAGCGAGTGCCAGCTAGTGTGCGCGTGGACATCTCTATTGACCGGGTCACCCCTCGCAATTCATTATATTACGACATCATCACCCTCCAGTCGCACTCTACCACTCCTTTCCCCTTTCTCCCGTGTTAAGTAGCTGGCCATGGTCACGGCTGACCTCGCCCCTTTCCCTCTTATCAAACTTTGCTTTACCTTCCTCTAACCACTAAGAATGCTCTACTTGCCGCAACCGAAAAAAACATTGAAAAAGCCCCTGTTCTTCCTGCTCCTCCGCGTCCGTCACCAAGAACGCCACGAAGTGCTACGGCAGACCTATAGCCGCTTACAACTTAAGTCTGCAGTGAAGCTCCGCCCACGTTCAGAACCGCCGCATAGAATTCTGCCACGTATTCCATTGTTGAAACTTTTCTTTTATACCTAAACAAGAAGAAATTATCACAAGAAAAAAATTACGAGCTAGAGAGTTTTGACGCTCAACTAGTTTATACAGTCAGACATTAAAAAGCTGATTCCGTTTACGGTTCCAATTGGCCAGCGGAGTAATATAAAACGCCGCAGACCGTGGCGCAGTGTTAGCAACTGCTGTTTTTAAATTGTATCCTACTATAGGAAAACCTATCTGGTGCTGTCACTTTTTTCTTCTCTGAGACGTTGGAACGTTTTTGACAAAGGACACTTCAATTGATTTGTTGTAGCAGAAACAGATTCCGATGGTACCATCAATAACGGATTGTGCATAAACGTGTTTTATAGAAGAAAGAGGCTACAATTTCCCTGGCGTGCAAGTCTTCAAAAAGTTGTAAGCCAATGATGTCGTTGCCGTGAACTGGGAAGTCAAAACACTCGCAGTAACAGACCGAGACGGTCGCGCCCGATGTCAAGGCGTCAGATGACTTCTACGCACACATGGCGTTATTCGATTGCATTTTCTGCTTTTCGTGGTGTTGATATCGTCGGGACAAACGCGCTTTCCCTGAAGATATGAAATCTGATGTATTCCTATGTTAATGTTAAGAATGAACAATTGTTTGTGGCGTTTCGTCCTGTGCGCGTCTGGTTTTTACGATGTGCAAGGTCTGATTCTAATGCAGAACTTTAGGAATTTTAGATGGTCGCCTGTTTATTATTTCCCTGCATTGCGCTGAATGAATAGGTGCTCAAAACTTGAGGTCATCGCAGCAGACTGACAAATTGCACGCAGCAACACCGCAGACTGAGGGTGCCTGAGCTGCTTCATCAACTCTGTGGAACGGCAGCTGTCACTGCGGACGTCCTATGCAGAAGCTTGCTTCTGCCCTGTATCTGTATATTCCTGGTGGAAGTAAAACTGCTGAGTTGCTTCATGGGCAATAATTACATGCGCACGACGCATATCTGCACTATGAATAATATACTAGTATTGTTCTGATTGTGAAGAATAATATATTTCAAGAGTCTCTGCAGTCCTTTGCGCAATTTCTTGAAGAGTGTTAGTAAGAACGTTATTTCCCAGGACGTCATCATTATGCGCAACAAAACAGATTGAAAACAGCAAAACATCTTTGCCACGGAGAAAACGGCAGCGTCTCTGGTACATCTAGATTAGTTGGTCGTGAGAACCGCAGCTCGCGCATTAAATGGAAATGACGACAGTTTTAAACAAATGCGATTACGATGCCTTTAATAAACTATTCAGGAGGATAAAAATCATGATCATGTCATTCTGAACAACGCTTTATCTTGAAAACAGGAATGTCTTCCAACTGAACCGATGTCTGTATATTTTTTTTTTATTTCCAGAGAGCCCGAACCATGCGTCAATACGGGAGCACGCGGGCACTTTTTCAAATGTGCAGTCTTCACGTCTGACATCCGTGTCTACACTCTTGCGGTCGCTACCACTTTTCCTCTGCAGCGAGGATCAGTTGAGAAATCCCAGAGCAAACAACAGGGAAAAATTCGGAGCCTCCTTCTTCAAAACAGGCGCCTGGGTTAAGTCATTCAGCCGGGCGTCGCACTCTCAGTAACAGAAATCGCCTTGCTTCATCTTCTTTTTTTCGGCATCTGTTGATAACATTCGCACTTTGATCATCGCGAATTACAATAAGGAACTCTGCCAGCCAGGGAGACACGATCTCGTCATGCCTATTCACCGCCTGTTTACAGGAGGTATTTCGAGGCCTGAATTGGAAACTTTTGGGGGTAAGATTTAATAGAGAATACCTAAGTCACCTGCGATTCGCGGATGACATTTGCTTGCTGAGTCACACAGGAGGTGAACTGCAAAAGCATGATCGATGAGTTAGGCAGAGCAGGATGATGGGTCTAAAAATGAACATGCAGGAAACCAAAGTAATGTTCAACAGTCTCGCAAGGGAACAGCAGTTCAAAATTGGTAGCGAGGTGCTGGATGTTGGTTGGTTTGGTTGGTTTATGGGGTTTAACGTCCCAAAGCGACTGAGGCTATGAGAGACGCCGTAGTGGAGGGCTCCGGAAATTTCGACCGCCTAGGGTTCTTTAACGTGCACTGACATCGCACAGTACACGGGCCTCGAATTTCTACTCCAAAGAAATTCAGCCGCCGCGGCCGGGATCGAACCCGCGTCTTTTGGGCCAGCAGCCGAGCACCATAGCCACTGAGCCACCGCGGCGGCAGGTGCTGGATGTGGTAAGGGAATACGTCTACTTTGGGCAGGTAGCGACCGCGTATCTGGATGATGGGAGGGAAATAACTCGAAGAATATGAATAGGGTGGAGCAAATATGGCGGCTTCTTTCAGATCATGAATGGCAATTTACCAATATCCCTCAAGAGAAAAGCATACAACACTTGTACCTTACCAGTCTTCACCTATGGGATAGAATCGTGGAGGCTAGCTAAAAGGGTTGAGCTTAAGTTTGGGACAACGCATCGAGCTATGGAAAGAAAAATGATAAGTGTAACGTCAAGAGAACGGAAGCGGGCAGAGTGGGTGAGGAAACAAACGCGGGTTAATGACATCCTAGTCGAATTGAAGTGGAAGATATGGGCTTGGCCAGGGCATGTAATGCAAAGGCAAGATAACCGCCTGTCCTTGATGGTGACGGATTATATTTGAAGAGAAAGCAAGCTTACCAGGAGGTGGCAGAAAGCTCGGTGGGCGGATGGGATCAAGAAGTTCGCGGGCATACAGTGGCCAAAACTGGTAAATAGCGGGGTTGATTGGAGAGATATTGAAGAAGCCTTCGCCCTACAGTGGGCATGGTCAGGTTGACGTTGATAACATTCTTCTTGTTTTTTAATTGGATACATGGCCAAATATCAATTTTTTGTCCATCTTAAACTAACTTAAGAGAAGCCAGCGATGTTTCGTCCTTGTGTCTTGTCGCTCTGTTGCGCTGTTGACAAACATTAGTAGCTCTTCTACCGCGAAAACTAAGGCAGCGCAGCTCTATCAATCGTTACAGATTTTTTTATCAAACCGACCACCTGTCGAGCTTGTTTAATCTGTGACCTTGAAAACGTTCCCCACATCGCCTACCTCTCTGCTGCGCATTGTTGGTTTAGTTCGTATGTGCAGCAACAGTCTAGCGATATGTTGTGCACAATCTGGTAATGGCGTCACTTAGCGGCTTCGTCGTTAGAGCCCTCTGGAGCCTTTCAATGCAACTATTCAACAGGATAGCTAAGCGGGCGAGTTGGTGATGCATTATTCAAACAGGAACAAGCGCTGTTACCGTGTATTCTTCCTTTCGTCCCCGTTTGTTCGCGCTGTTTTATGCATAATGCAACTATGTATAGGCAGTGGGCATGAACGACTTTTTGCTATGATCTTTTGCACGTCCTCATTAACTTCTTTATTCCCCATGCCAGAAATTTTGGTGTTACACAAAAGAAGCCTCCCTTGATATGCTTGCGCTGCCGCGTTCCGCCCCATAAGAATTTCTTGCACAAAAATGGCTTACCGTATCTGTGGCCGTTATTTTTGCCGCGAGCCAATTTTGAGAGAGAATTATGGTCTTCCGTAACCACTCCTCACATTTTGTCTTTTAGCAAGTTGTGACATAACGCTGACCAAAAGTACCAATAGCTAATATGATCGAAGGGTAGACCTGTGAGAAGCTAAGAAGCTGTACCTGTTCTACAGTCATACGCCAGCGCAGTAGAGCGAGTAAGGTGAGGTGTTATCTTCTTCGCAGCTTTGGCCGGAGAATGAAATGCCATAAAGTACAAATAATTCCTTGGACTGGTACTTTTTTAGAAAGTGTTTCAAAAGTTCCTGTCACCTGAAGCGCCCCTACCAAGACAATTGATATAGGGCTAATTTGATATAAGGTGAGATATGAGGTGACATGAATGGGTTTACTGCTGTAATCTCACACCTCTAAAAAATCTATCGGAACAGGATTTCAATCTGAACAATCATAAGCGAAATGTTTTCAGTACGCAAGCACAAAACTTCTTCGGGTGAGTTATTTTTTTCATTTTCACATCAATGGCGGGCTGCGTGACCGGTCTCTACAGCCGCTTTAGTTGGAAAGACAACATTTTCGGTTTCTTGCAGAAATTATACTGTACGAATAGTTTACTTTGTTATCACAGTCGAACGATACGACGCTTCATTATGAGGAACCCATAAATTGCGGGACAAAGTTTTAGGCCGCACTAGCCAGCGCGACATTTAATTGGCACTTTTGCGTCCAATCACTCTGCTACGCACGATGGGCACAGACTCTGCTCACGCGATTTTCTCATCAAGGTTAGCACGAGAATCACTGCGGAAGTTTCATGGTTCTTTCATCCTTCTGTCCAGCGCGTGCCGAGGCCAGTCCGTAAGCATGGCGAATGAAGACCACCGTCACCCCTTATCTGGCACAATGCAGTTTGGGAGCATAACCCATCAATCTACCATCAGTTCTTGGAAGATAACGCTCCTGGTTATTCTTCATTGTTCACCTCAAAAACGTCTGGAAGAAAATGCTTTGCAACCCGAAGCTCTTCTAGAGTCAATGACAGCCAAGGGCGCAGATATTTGCGTTGTGTCTTTCAAAGGATGTTGGGATCCCTCGGACGTTGCACGGATTCGTTTATTGTCGAAGACTCAAGCCACTGGCTGATTCGTGGCCCAGGCATGCACAGGTCCCTGAAGGCCAACCAGGCAAAGGGTTATGAAACAGCAGTTATTGTGCTTTCGCTGAGGCCGGATGGTTTGGTTGGTTGGTTTATGGTTGGTTTATGGGGTTTAACGTCCCAAAGCGACTGAGGCTATGAGAGACGCCGTAGTGAAGGGCTCCGGAAATTTCGACCACCTGGGGTTCTTTAAAGTCCACTGACATCACACAGTACACGGGCCTCTAGAATTTCTCCTCCAAAGAAATTCCAGCCGCCGCTGCCGGGATCGAACCCGCGTCTTTCGGGTCAGCAGCCGAGCACCATAACCGCTGAGCCTCCGCGGCGGCCCGGATGGTTTCAAAGAGTACGCCAACTTCCTTAATAAAGATGATGTAACGACGTACCGAACTGTGTGGATGCTACTAGGCGAAGATGAAGCCGTCGAACGCTTGGCGAATCTACACTTCAGCCTTCGTGGCAGCCAGCTGTGCCGAACGGGTTTCGTGTGCACAATACCAGACAGAGAATTGGCGGGGTGCGTGAACGGCCTAACTCTTTTCAGGATCCTCGCAAAGAACTGTGACCGAGCACGCGGAGAGGTGACTCCAGAGGCGCAGGTGTTTCCACATGGAGCCGCCATAAAGAATGCCTGTATGCGCACGATTAGTGTAACAGCAGAGCTGACATGTCACGTGCATCCTTTTAGTCGCTTGATTTCTTTCTTGCGAGCTCTCAACCTAACAGTTCGTGAAATAACCTTTCTAGACGAACAGACTTACGGCTTCGAAATGCTGCGCAGTGCGATCGAAGTGGCCATGACGACCGTGCTGCTTCACGAACGGCTAGCAGAGTGGTTCGACCTTCCGGCCGTAGTGTCTTTTCACAACACAGTTTTTTATTCGCGACGGGCTAGCAGTGAGATGCTCTCGTTTCAAGACGTTCTGCTGAAGTCACGCGTAGCTTTCCCGTCGGTTACAGCGGGCTTTTTGTTATCCGCAGCTGTGTTGTGCGTCGCGGATATGCTCGAGTTCAGATCCTCATTCCAAGACCACACTTTAGACTCCGTGATGGTGGTGTTGGCCGCCGTGCATACGACTTCGGCTGAGCTGCCCGCATGGCGCCAATGGAAGCGCAGCAGAAATACGGCGCTGTGCTTCTGGTTCCTGGGAGTCTTTCGTCTGTCGGCTTACATAAGAAGTCATCTCATATCGACGCTCAGTGTTCGAGAGGCACTGAACTCTCCGGACACGATCGAAGAGTTGGAAGAGGCCCTGGGACGCGGTTCTCTGTACCCTTGCGTGATAGCCGGATCTTCAATACATCACAAGGTTAAGGTTAACCAAAATCCAAACCCGCTGGCTCGGAAGGTCAGTCTGGCCTTCAGTACTAGCAGTGAGGATAAAAAACTTAAGACAAACATGCTCGAGAACTGTATCATGGGCGCGCTCAGGCAGGACCATATTTGTCTGGTCGAAGAGCAGCCGTCGTACGTCGTCAGGAATGTAAGTCATGGTATCGGGGTGTCTAAGGACAAGTTGAGTAATATCTTCGTGACTACCATAATCCGAAAGACGTTTAGCCTGAAAGTGCAGTACAGGCTGTTCTTACTCAGAGTGCGCGAAACCAACCTTCTGCACGAGAATACATTAGATGAGCATAGAAATGAGTTGCGGCGGTTGAATTCCGCAGTAGATTCAGGTCACCGGTTGGTAGAGCTTTCCGGTTTCTTCACTTTCTTTGCTTATTCCCTTGCGGTGTCTTCAGGAACTCTGGTAGCGGAAATCTTTCTTAGCTGCATTTTCTGTGGGCACAGCACGGATCGCAGGAGGCGTATGTAAATGTTTTTCTTGTATTTATTCTGACACAGTCGAGAAGTGCAAGTGTAGTGGGTAGCAGTTCACCTGCGCAATATTGCCACGTATCATTGTTGTATTTGTTTGTTCACGCTCAAGGCTGCAGGAAAGGGATGTTATCATTTCTGTTCGTGACGCGAGAAGCGACCAGTCTAATCTCGATTGATCGCAGCCATGAAAGGCTGCATCTAGGTTTTTCCAGATTACTGTAGATGATCTTGTCCTGCTATCTGGAAGTTTCCTTGCCGGCTTTAAATTGAGCGATGCCGCGAGCGGCGGACATTCGTAGTTCGACGACCGACGAGCACGTTTGTTGCTTACTGACGTGCTCAGTGCTGCGTCACTGCGCATGTGCTAGACTGATCAGAGAATTAAGTTCATCTGTTTTGTTTTGTATTTTCTATGTTAAAACAGAAAAAATAAACTTCTCTCTCTACGCCGCCGCCGAGTGATTCAGTTATTTTGCGGGCGCTAGTCAGCCCAAATAAAGAGCTTCGTTTCCAAGACTGGCTGGTGTCTTCCTGACCACTGGACTGCCGTCACTACAACGTGACATTTGGTGGAGGTGCTGGGTAGCCTTCCAGGTACCGGGCAACCCCTGCAAGTCGTGACGCCAGCCCTTTGAGTTATTCGCCGGAAGACCTGACTCCAGTCTACCACGCAGCCTCTGGAGCCTCCAGCCATGACTACGCCGCAGCAGTGCGCCGTCCTGTACCTCGACGACGGGACCCAAACCCCTATCGCCCTTAGCCAGCTGCGCTGGAGCGCCGCCCTCTCGCCCCAACTCGCCCGTCCTACGAGCGTCGTACACGGCCGAGGAAATGCGTCGAGTGGAGAACACCCGACCAGCGCCGCCCACAATGCTTCCACTGCGGAGAAGCCGGTCACATTCTCCGGTACTGCCCATACAGGAGAATGGGCATCCGAGGGTTCCCTTACGACGCCCCAGGACCCCGACCCGGCCAGCGACCAGCCGAAATCGAGGATTTTTTGCGTCGGGAAGGATACTCATCGCCGAGCCGCCTATCGCGTTCTCCGTCGCCATCGTCACCGCGCTAAGTATCTCCTAGCCGAGGCTACGCAGTGCGTGGACGCTTCCCCAGCCCCCGAAGGTTAAACTGAATAAAGCAGCCTCTGGAGGTGAGGTTGTTTCTGAGCGAAAGAACAAAGATCGTCCATCGACGAAAACACATGACTATGCCTCAACTACGACGACTACGACGACAACTACGACGACGACAACTACGACGACGACAACTACGACGACGACAACTACGACGACGACAACTAGGACGACGACAACTAGGACGACGACAACTAGGACGACGACAACTAGGACGACGACAACTAGGACGACGACAACTAGGACGACGACAACTAGGACGACGACAACTAGGACGACGACAACTAGGACGACGACAACTAGGACGACGACAACTACGACGACGACTACGACGACGACAACACCAACGACGACAACACGGCCAGACTTCACGCTTTTGCCGCTGCCCTTAAACCTTATTACGAACGCTAAAGGACTCGAATTTTGCATTCCCTGTGTTTATTTTCATTGTAAAGCATCGAGGCGATGCTTCTTTGAGAGGGGGGTAATGCCACGTATCATTGTAGTATTTGTTTGTTCACGCTCAAGGCTGCAGGAAAGGGCTGTTATCATTTCTGTTCGTGACGCGAGAAGCGACCAGTCTAATCTCGATTGATCGCAGCCATGAAAGGCTGCATCTAGGTTTTTCCAGATTACTGTAGATGATCTTGTCCTGCTATCTGGAAGTTTCATTGCCGGCTTTAAATTGAGCGATGCCGTGAGCGGCGGACATTCGTAGTTCGACGACCGACGAGCACGTTTGTTGCTTACGCCGCCGCCGAGTGATTCAGTTATTTTGCGGGCGCAAGTCAGCCCAAATAAAGAGCTTCGTTTCCAAGACTGGCTGGTGTCTTCCTGACCACTGGACTGGCGTCACTACAACGTGACAATATCTACACCTGACTCCATATACACAAAAATGCCTCAGGTAGACCGAAGGCTGCGCGAATCACAAAGCGATGGACAAAGACGGTGAAATGTCAAAGTTGTCGCTAATAATTAAAGCACCGCAATTGCTGAACACGGCAACAGTGATGAGTCAACTACAACAGAATTTAGAACTGCAGAGCGTACGAAAGGAGGCAGTTTCTTTCGTATTTATTTGTGTTATTTCAGTCTATGAAAACAAGTATATGATTTGGCGTGAAAAGCGAAAAGTGGCGCAAATTAAATACATCAGGAAAGTGCGAATTCTTAAGCTGGATGCGAAAACGCAACTTACTGGATCGGGATTTCTACATGGGAAGTGAAACTGTCATGCATTGAGTCCCATACGTAGAAATATATAAGGTGACATCTACTCTGCCCCCGCAAAATTACAAAATCCCAGTTACCTGGAGCATTCATCGTTTTTGATGTTTTTAACAGGCGGCCGGTATTAAACGCAGCAGTGTAAAAAATATTCATCAAAATTGTGTGCAATGATTTTTTTTTAAGCTGTGAGCCACGTTCGCCAAGAGCCTTACCTTAAATACTCCTGGTATTCATCAGCGTAGAAAAGCCTGTATTCACTAGACTTTTTTTTTATTCCTACCTTAAGAAACAGTTTTTCTTGTTGCCTACTTCTCCCTTTCTGATGTCCTTTCTGACGAGGATAATAGCCTCAGATGTTAAACAAACATGGGGATACCTTTCGTAAGCTACTGACCTGTTAAACAGCGACCCTGCCATCAGTAGATTTCGGACCTCATTTCAAGACTCACTAATGAGCTAGGAAACAGGGCTGTAAAAACTCCCAGACACACACTCTGAGACCCCATCAGGTGAGGCCTGGCAAAACGTACTCTGATACACATTTAATAGACGACTGGAAAGGCGAACTAGTTGTTTCTAATTAGTTTTGAAGGGAAGATACAACGCATCTGGGACGCAATGTACGGGTAATGCAGACAGGACAGGAAGAGTAAGGCCCGGAAAAGATTTGAGATGACGAAGATTGCAGACAGGAACGTGAGCTAAAAGGCTCGTCTGCTGCTAGATGCTTAAAACACAACCTCTGCCTGCAATGGCCACTGTATAAGCGCCCCGTCATTAAATCTTCATTCGGCAGAGTGTGGTTTTTTGAAGGCATCTTGCTGATAATGCGCTTAATTTCTTGGCTCGTGTTCATCTTTTCTTTGTTACGTCACTCGCTTGAATAAAACACCAGTTGGTAGCACATGCGAACGTCCTTGTGTTGCCTATTTTGTCGTTTTTTTTTTTCGCTAAGTTTCTCTTAACATGCAAGAGCACTTCGCCCAGCATTATTCTTTACTATACTTGTTCTTGGTTGTGTACCCAAAATATTTCCAGTCCTAAGTGGTCAGCTTAACTGGAAGCCGTACTACAGTCTTCTTTCTAGTGTGTCAAATTTATATGCATATGGTTTTAGGACCAGCATAAAGAGTGTTATATTTCCATTAAAAGCCATTTTCTGTCACGCCTGTATCTATCTGCGTTTTCTACAAGAGCCCCCGTTCCAGGTTTTGCTCCTCATGAAATGTTGGCAGGGCGTACTTAACACCTTTTTGTGCAACCTTTCTTGCAGACGCACTTACCAAATCGTGTGATGAACTCGTCGCAGCATAACCCTATGTTACGTTACGTGGGCTTCTGACAGCGCACGACTTGCTTCATTCTCCTAGCCTTTACCGCATGATCTGTTCCCATTGCAAGAAGCCTAGGTGAAGAAAGGTATGCATTCGGCTAATTTTGTAAACCATTATGGTTGAGGTACTAGGAAATTCAGACACTTGGGATGTCGCATTTTTCTTTCAAGAGCAGTTTGAAAGCGATCCTTCGTTATTGCAGTTTGTAGAGTACCATGAACAAGTTTTATGTGCTATGTTGCTCTTGTACCCTATTTTGCTTCACATGACTGAAGTAGAGAAAATGTGGCCTTCTAAGAATATAGACGGTAATAGGAGGCCTCATCACTTACGGCAGAACCGAGGCGAGTTTCACGGCAATACAAGGGTATTCACAAAAGCCACCAGAATGCGTTTCTAGAATAAACACCGCTTGACAGTAAACAGTTGCTTCATGTTGCAAGGCATTGCTCTGCGGCTGAATTGCAGGATTGAAGCGCGGTGCCAAACTTCTTTGCTGCTCCGTGAACGAAAAATTTCAAGGGTGCACTCAAGTCTGCTTAGGTGTAGTAATGCGAAAACATTTCTCTTGCTGCTGCCGATTGTTGGTGCGTTTTCGTTATTTTATGCCTTTGCCATTTCTCGTGTTTTCGCTCTAACATCGATTCTACCGCATCCGAAGACGTGGGTCCTGTTGCTAGAGTGTTTAATAAGCACACGTAAATACTAATAATTAATTGGTTAATTTAGATAAATATTAATTCATTAATTAAATCAGCAGTCGAATAAATTCCCGATCAGTGTAAGAATTTACCAATTTGGCTAAATATATTTGGGCAATAATTTAATTACAAAGGTAATTAACCAATTTGGTGACTTAACCGATTATAATGCAACAACTGTTTATTTAGTAAATTTGTTTATTTTGCACCGCCAGCGTACGGTGCGAGATCGTTAGGTTTAGGACCGGACCGGAGCTCGGACCGCCATTTTGGCTAACTGGCCTTAGGCTGTTTCCCTGGATATACTGTTACAGTTTTGTGGAGCTGCGCTGGGTACAGCCTTTGGACTACGTCCTCGAGCTTCGCAGCAGATCCATCGCGTCAAATATGTCCACCGACGCAGGACAGTCATCTTCCCCTTCGCCTACACCCGTCGTTTCCCTGGCGCTCTCCGACAACGGGACCCAGCCGTATATAGCAGGTCCGATTACCACGACGTGGAGAGTTGTCTTTCCTCCTACCAGCGGGTAAGCGGCCACAACCGGCTGGACGAAGCCATGAAGCTGAACAACGTAATGTTTTACTTCTCTACGTGGCCAGCATATACTATACCACAGAGACCACGAAGCAGACGTTAGCACCTGGTTTGCCATTAAACACGCCTTTTTCGATATTTTTATAGGCCCGGCAGCACGCAAGTTGCGCGCCCAACAGCGCCTGCAAGTGAGAGCCAAGCAGCGGCGTGAATGTTTCACAAGCTGCATCGAGGATGTCATGCTTCAATAGATGATCACCAAGAATGTCTTCCTGTCGAGGGTAAGTGTAAGGTGCTCTGCCTGGAAAGACGTGGTGTGGGCTGGTGCAGCGATGGAAGATGCTAAACGGCAGAACCAGGGCCTGGTTAACAGTTCAGCGAAATTCGTGATGAGCCTTGACGCAGGGCCAGTAATTTCTGCAAACAACACTGAGCATCCGCCTTCGAAGAATTGTGTACCGCACCGGTGCAGGAACACCTGGTGTCGCTGTCTGGAAAATCCGAGCTACAGGTGTCCATGGACGTGACGAAGGCATGCTACTATCTGCACGACAACTACATGATCTATGCTGGTGTTGTGCGCGCGGCGGTTCTTTGCGAGGCTGGCGATGGCAGCACGCAGTTCGATGCACTTAATGTTGACTGCTGGCGCTCCATAGCTCAGTACCTGAAATTGAATCGTTTGGTTTGATAATGGATTGCAAGGCATGCGAGGACCACTGTGGTCTTGTTTGTTGCGTGCGTATGTGTGTCTTTTGTGTGCATGTGCATCCTTGACATTTGTGCACCTGTTTTTTTTTGCCTTTTTTTCGTTTCGCTGCCCAGGACGGCGAGTCAGCGTCAACTTCAAACGAAACCTCATTATCTGGCTAAGCCTATGGTGGTCTCGCTTAGAGGCCCTAAAAGGAGATCTGTTCGCAGCCGCGGGTTCGACTCCAAGTCGTGGATATTGATTCGATTTCCTTTGCTCTTTTCCACGACTTCAGCTTCAACTCAGCTGAAGGTGAAGTTTACAAAATCTGCGATTGAAGCCCGAGGTCCCGCAGTGAAGCACACGCTTCAAAAAGTTTTATGGAAGCAGCGTGATTCGTAAATGAGTGTTGCTCGATTAAACATCGCCCATTTCCCTCGCTCCCGCGGGTGCTCGGCAAAGAATTGGCTATAAAAGTCTTCTTTTAAGCAGCCCCTATTCCCTGAATACACAGTCAAATCATCACACATTCAAATCCAAGTAACTATCGGGTTTCAGGTTGGCTTTCGTCTCCCTGAGAACAAACCCAGGGGTATGCGAACTTGTAGACGTTAATTCTCAGTGGAGCAATATTGCACCAAGTATATTCTGTAAGCGCCGGAAAGTGTTCACCACAGGCGAGTTGTTGCGCATCACAATGTCCGGCCTTTGCTAAGGTACATAAGCATTTGCTGCTCAAATGCGCAAAATTAACTGAAAGACAGAAATGAGGCAGAAGAGGAAACATACGAATAGAGGGGATGGCTGACACTGTGTATTATCAAAAGAACAATTTTTTTTATTCAGGACAAGACAAAGGCAAGCAAACACACTGCTCAGACATTCTGACAACACGATTTGTGTGAGTAAAAAGGAAAACAAACAATACTCGCAAAAAAAGCCAACCGCTCGCTCATTCAGACGAAGAGTACGCCTGGTTTGCGGCTCCAATACAAAATGCTTGTCTCGACGGACTATCAGGGAGGTGTGCACAGCTTCTATCAGCGAGGCTTGTTTCGCGATTAGAATAAAAAAGATGCTTCGAGTTGTTTTTCGAAAGGTCATTGAAAACTGCTCGAACTTAAACTTGCAGAAAATACAAAACGTAGCACGAATCAGTACTTAGAAATACATATACCTTTACGAAAAAACACACTATTGGCAATACACATTCTAAAATATCCTTTGCGGCTAGCATGAAATAACTTTCGGCGCATGTAAGGGAAAGTCTTCCTCAATATTCAAAGCATAAAAAAAACTCACTGCATTTTGATTTCACAGTCTAATATGATCAACTTTCTATTTTAATTTTTACTGATTTTCAAAACACTTCTTCCGCGCTCCATGCGGCGACGAACATTTGAAAACCGTTCAAACTTACACTTGCACAAAATACAGAAAGTGGTATGAAGCAGTGCTTACAAACCCATGCACCTTTTCGAAAATGAACACTATAGGCAATACACATGTGAAAAAAAATTTCTTGCTGCTTGCATGGATTAACCTTTGACCCATAAAAGAGGAAAACGATCCCCAATGGTAAGGAAATAAAAAAAACTCACTGCATTTTGATTTGAAACTGTTGTAAGTTTAACATTCTCATGTTTGTTGATTTTCAAGATACTTCTTTATCGTTCCATGTGGCGACGAACCTCTGAAAGCACTAAGCGTGAACGCTGGGTTTAGGCTACAACCCGCATCTTCACACCTTACATGCTCCTTTTCTGGAAACCTAGAGTATGTGTTCTCCAAACACTAAAAGCGGCTCAACGTGGCGGCGCAGAATCCCGGAGGAAGCGGCACCGCCCCATTGGACACGATGTTCCGCAGAACGCACATGGCCTCGTCATTGTCCACGACGCCCCAGGCGACCGGCCCTGTCAGGAACTCCCCGGTGGTCATGGTCAGGAAGCGCAGCTTCGCAAAGAATGGACGCATCACATCTTTCAGCTGGAGCGGGGAATCCGTGCCGAGGCTTTTGGCGCACTGCTCCTTCGACCAGCGCATGACGGCTGTGGCGACCGAGATCTCCCGGACGTGCCTGAAAGGCAATAAAAGCAGTGAAAGAGGTCTGTTAGAGTATTATAGAGCGCAGTGTGGAGACGAGAAGACTGTAGGACGATTAGCCTTACAGTGAACATGTAAACAGTTGACGCACCTGCGTCTCACAGTGTAGACGAAATATAACTGCCACAGCATGGACCTAGAAGGCCACAGCTCTCCAAGAATTCGAAAAGCCGCCTTAGTACCGCACTCTTTTGATTGCTCCAGCTTCCGAGAGCTCTCTGCTGTCTACGCAACAGACAATGAACGGCCGCTAGGCGGCAACAGGATTGCGAAAGAGTAAACGGATTTTTTCGTATATTATGCCGACGAGGCTTACTCGAGAAACAAGGTAGCGAGTACGACAAGGTTAACATGGGTTATTAAAAGCTCTGGTGAGCCACCATAATCTTCTGGAGGCTTATTGACACTTGGAACCCTGAGATACATTTACAAGCTTCGAGAACACATTGCAGCGTAGGAATATTATAGCGTGAGAGTAGGTACCGGATACTATTAACGATAATCACAAAAAGAACGCAGATAGCTACAAAGAAGAGAAAAAAACGGCGGAGGCACAAAGGAAGCAATGGAACAAGAACGATAAACAAATAAGCAAAAATATAGGAACAACTGCACTGCCTGATTGCGGTGATTAATATGAAAGAACGGGACGTTTATAATTCCTTCATAGTGTGATAAAAGAATGCTGACCTACATACACCACATCAGCTGGACTCATAAAAGGAGTACTTCATTAATTTACTCCAGAATTCATTTCACGTGTTTCAAAACTGTGCTCTCTTTTGTTCGAGGCAGTGTATGCGGTTTGAAGTAATTTCTCTTGTCAATGCCTTTCGAATTACTGCGTTCAGTTCCAGCTTTTGCTTCTGAAGCCTTGCACGCAAAGGCTCCATTCCAATATTCTTTCCTTATTTCGCTTATGATTGCATGTCTACAATACAGCCTTGATATGAACCTTACTGTCCGGTTTCAGATTTCTCATCTGTGAGATGCTGCGAGTGCTGATGCCACACAGGTGATATGCATATTCTAAGTGAGGGCTTAGCAGGGATTTGTATAGCGCTGCATCTTTATAAACCTTGAGGGGGCAGCACATACCTAATATTGTCAATTACGAAGTGGAAGATGTGCTCTTCTGCTTCGGCGAGGTTTTTGAGAGACAACAGTGCAAGTGCAGCCGACTCCGGCCAGGACTGCAGTACTCCTAGTACGTAGGAAACCCAGTCCGGTTCGCCGGTCAGGTTATAGTAGTCAAGGTAGGCGAAGAGGTTTGAAGGAACCAGGTTTCTGCGTATGTAGTCGGTGCATCCGCTGCTTAGCGACGCTATGTGGTACTTCCTAGAGGCTTCTCGGGCATGCAGTGCGTCCAGTACAGTGCTGATGCGGGCACAGCCAGAGTAGAGGTACCTGCACCGTATGCATGGATAGATGAAAAGATAAGAGCATCACCTCTGAAGCGGGGTGGTGACAGACGCCAACAGCGTCAGGTTTTTTTAGTCCCTTTTCTTTCAAACTTCAGAAAACTACCTGGAAGAGCCACATATGCAACGCCTCCTCCTTTCCCCCCACCACACCAATCCGCCCAAAAAAGATAATTGAGGTGAATACCTCTCCCAATTTTCTTGACTGCACTCGTTGGCCAGGCACTGGAGGAAAAGCAGTTGAAACACCCCGTCGCCCGAGCATGAAATGACGTATTTCTCTTGACAGCTAACAGCCCGGGACAAACACAGAAATTCCGCCATTTTTAGCCCTTTCAAGCGCTTTTCTTTGTTTTGACCAAAATCAACTCATTTTTTACCTGAGTAGTATATTCAGGCCTCGGGAAAGGGAATTTGTTAGTTTTTCAGCATGAAAAACCAGCAGGTAAGTTTTTAGAACAATGTGCAGAACTCCATACAAACTGTCAGATTTGTTGGAAATAGTAACATCGAAATGTTCTCGTGTGTCATGTAAGGACCCTAAGGATCGTGGAATAATTTTCTGTTTCGACGATGCACATTATGCTCGAAATTGAGCAATAACAATCGATGTTTTTTCTCGCGGGAAAATCTGTCTACACACAAATGGCGAACAAATTGCTACCTACCTCACTGTTATGTGAAATATTATTTGCTGCGTGTGATTTACATGGCACAAAAGACGAACTTTTTTTCGATGGGAAGGGTGCTCAGTTTCAGTGAAACAATGAAATCAGGTCTAGGTTCACCGGTATCTCAGAACATGCTGCGAGTTTGCTGCGTACACAATTGTGTACAAAGCGCCTGAAAGGAATGTTCCTTTGTGGTGGCCATCGTTCGCTAACAAACAGCTCTAGAACGCGTTTCGTTTCTTCCCGTCAATGTTTTGAGTATGCAAAGAACCTCTGAAATAAAGTAGGATAGCGCCTGTATACTTATATCCCCTGCCCCTGTTGTCTACAATTGAATCTGTGGCCACTTTAGGTCTAATCTTGCTCTCTGCCACGTGCGCTACACAAGATGGCGGCTGCTGCAAAAAGAGGGTTGTGCTTCAGTGCTCCTCACCTAAGCATGATCTCGAAGCCCTTTGGGTGGACATCCGTTACGTTGACGACGTCCCCTTCGGTGAAGTCCCCGAAGAACATGGACTCGAAAACCTCGCTACGCAGGGCGAGAAGCCGCTTGTGGGCACGAAATTTGCGTTCGGGAACCTCGGGAAACACAGCCGAGCGAACCTCGAACTCGACGTCAGTCAGGCGGCCGCTGTCGAGAGAGGCCTCTAGGTCGATCTGCAACCGGATGTGAGAATATATGAAAGGTAGAGGTGGGGGGGGGGGGGTGCAGTGGGACAGCATTAAACAGATGTTAGATTGAGATAATGCTGCCGCGCTGAGTAATGGTAGGCAGAATATTAAGTTTCAGGACTTAGTGCGTGGTGTGTATGCTGTCGCCCGACAGAAAAACTCCCAATCAAGCCACGGGAGGCATATATGCTGAGTCTTGATTAACTAAATGTACAGAAGTCGGTGTTAATACGTGAACTTCGGCTTTAGTTTGCCACCGTGCTTTACTGGTAGTTCTAACTTTGCCGCTAGGTCTTGCTTGGGGATACTCTGGGGTCTATTGATGTTTCCGTATTTCATCGAAACTTTTAATACAAGTTACCCTTTTTGTCTTGAACATTTATATCAATTTCTGCATGCAAGTATTCCTGTGCTTTGTTTGATTTGACGTGGACTTCCAACATCGCTCATTTCGTCACCTAAATTTGGGTTAACCTCTACGGGCGACGTTAATCTTGCAACATTGCAAGCGCGTACTGGCTGTTGGTATATACTTCACACTTCCTAAGGAACGTCAAGCGAGTTTTTTTTTGCCCTTTCAAAAATTTCACGCGAATTGTACTCCCTTACAGCTCCTACTTACGTGTTTTGAGAACAAACAAGAATTTCGATGGTAATATTTGACCATATATTGCCACGTTATGCAAAAAACTACCATCTTTGACCACGCTGCGAAGCTTCCATCTTCTCTCCCTTGCTGGTTAAATTTATATCTCATCTTTCCTGGAAACGTTTTGCAGAAACTAAAACGGGGGATTTCGAGACACATAGCAGACTAATCAGCTGAAAGCGTTTATTTAATCAGTTATGTTCACATATTTGTGAAGGTTATGTCTGCAGGAAACAAATATGAGGGCGATTACAATACTCCCTAATGCATGGTTTGAACGCACCTCTGTCTGATTCGGCGGCACGAACGGCAGGTTCCTCATAAAGGAGGTGCACAGCACCCAACTTTCTGCCGCACCCTGCCATACGTGCCTTGTCTTATCACCAAGTCTGTTACCCTTAACGGCCATCTGTTATCTCGCCTATGCATCACATGCCCCAAGCTCATTTCTTCTCAATTTCGATTAGGATGTCAGTTATGCGCGTTTGTTCTCCGACGCACTCTGCTCTCCTACTGTTTGTTATAGTTACACTTATCATTTTCATTTCCATACTGTATTGTTCTCATCTGAAGCGGGGCCCTTTTGGTTAGATCCCACGTTTCTGCCTACAGTTGAGCCACAGCAAGATATTGCTAGCTTTGCTTTTCTCTTTAGGGATATTGGACACTGCCATTAACTCTGACATTACGTGTAAAATATGCTCAATTCTTAGTTTTTTACTCACATGATCCAGGTGTACAATCACTACCTGCCCTAAGTAGACGTTTACCCTTACCACTTGCATTGTCTTGCTACCAATTGAAAACTTATTCTATTCCAAGACTGTGGAGTAGTTTAGCTTTTGGCATGTTAAGTTTTAGACCCTTTTATGCATATCAATTTTTTTTAGACCAGCACTTACTACTATAGCACAAAGCTTTCTTCAAAGACGTCCTTGATGAATTTGAGCTGTCACGTGTGAGCGACAGCGTTGCGAAAACTATGCAGCAAAACAGTACCCTCTACAGGAATCTGACGCGCCGTGACAGAACCTGCAGCTGGATTCTATCGGACGACAGAACCTACGACAGGCATTTCTGTCGCGCTAAATGAGACGCTCTAGAAGTCTGCCGCGGGACTGAACCCACGTCAGGCAGCTCTCTGCCGTGCGGCACGACTCTGTAGCACGGCAGTACCTTCGACAAATATCTGTCGCGCAACAGAACCGACGGCAAGCACTCCTGTCGAGCTGCTCAACCCACGACAGGGAGCTCTGTCGAGGCCACCGTGGTCGAGGCGCGCAGCTCTCTGTTGTGCTTCACGACTCTGCCTGTCGCACGGCAGCAGCTGCGACAGATGTCTGTCGCGCGATGAAGCCTGCGACAGACACCTTTGTCGCGCGACAATAGACAGCAGAGATGTCTGTCGTGCGATACACCCCATTGCAGGCAGGCTATTAAATATCTAACTCCAAAATTTCTACGAGCGGGAGGAGGTGCAGAGAGAGAGAGAGAGAGTGAAGGCGCCACAGCACGCGTTAAGCTTTGTCTCCTTCCCCCTGCGTCCTCAAGAAGGCTCGTACCTTCTCGAACTTCTGGCCACGAGCGCCACCTCGCCAAGGTCGCAGAGAGAGGAGGGCCATGACTCTGCACTGGGACGCGCCAGCAGCAGAGATCGCCTTTCTCATTCCGCTCGCGCCACTCAACACCCACCCCCCCTCTAGCTCTTTTACGCCTTCGACGCCGACGCGGCTTAGCCCAAAAAGAGCTGCGTAAAAGCTGAGCTGTAAAGATAAAAATAACAGACTTATTTGTCGCAACATTATCACTTATCTCACGTCGCATGTGAATTAATCTGTTGGCGCGAATTCTGGACCATCGAGTTAGTTACACCACCGCAGCCCTTGCGAGCAAGCAGACGTTTCCAGCTTTCTTGTTCCAGTCCGGAAGGGTTCGAGCCCCGACTTAACTGCGCCCTCCTCCAGGCCTAGAAAGACAGCAAAAGGCGTGGGGCCGCTCATTGCCCGCAGCTATGGGCTTGCGTTCTGAGAGCAGTTCAATGGGTCCTCCACCGGCACAGCATGCCTGCATTTCCTAAGGGCCGCTTTCAGGGTGGTACCTTCACTAATCCTTGGGAAAACGGGCAGTAAAGGTGGTAAAAGAAGAACCTTCTAATCAACTTTACTGCAGTAGTAATGTAGAGCATTTCTGGTATTCCTGTAACGAAGAGCCATTGTTATTGTAGGAAAATCGGTCCATTATATCGCAGCAACATTTCAACACAGCCTTTTGCAAATGCTTGCGCCTAGTTTGCCTGAGTTGCAAAGACACTTGGTTTCCTCAACAGATGCGGAGTGAATGTACAAACAATGTAGGTGGTTTTCGTACAACCACTGAAGGCCCTAGCGATTTAGCTCCCGGAGCTTTCAAATCATATATGGCGAGACGAGACAGCTCACAACTAAACATGGCCGCTTTGTGTGGCACTCCCTACGAGGCGGGAGAGCATCAAAGGGGGAACGATCTCTCACGGTGGGTCTGCTGCATGGACTGTTCGTCACAATACCCCGAGTGCATACACGCAAAATTACTTTCAGAAGTAGAAATCTTGTAGAAGTAGAAAGCCTATAAATCTTGCAGAAATAATTAAGTTACAATAGAAATTACTGCTGTCAAAATGCAATGACATTACAATTACTTCCCAAAAGTAATGAAAATTACTTTGACATTACTTTTTAATTCGGACGCATAAAATATTGCGCACTGGTCACAAATCCTACAAAACTTTCAGATTTCGTTGTTTGCACCGCCACTGAGTCTATTTTGCCCCTCTTTGAGGAAAGGTAGCCCTAGTCCATTGAACAGCCGCTTTGCTGACATACATGACGTCAGCTTACCTTCAAAATTTGTATAATTGCTCGTATAATTGTATAATTGCTTACCAATAAATCAGAAGTGCCTCTTTCAATGAGTATTATGGTCCCACCCTCCTGTTTTTGAAGAATTTGTCGTGCACGTAAACAGCGGGAGTGCATAAACTGATTGTTCACTGTCATCTTCCCAGAAATGCAGAATGCCGCAGAGAAGCTGCCTATTCTGTTGTTCAATTGACTCGTTCTGGAGGCACGTTGGTAGAAATAGATAGCGTGATGCATTAACGCTGTCGTATAGGTTATCCTTGAGTTAAAAACAAAGCTTCAAGTCAGGCCACAGAAGCTTGTGTTCCCTAAAACACACAACCAAGTTTGTTAGTTGTGATTTCAGACTTCTTGTCAGTGCGGCGACCTGACAGTGTACATAAGGCAGAAGTACTCGCTCAAGCACTCGCAGTGCGTCTGTGGGAAGGTGCAATATGACATGCACGGTCATGGAGGTTACCTGGTGGCCACCCTGCGCCGCGTCTGCGTGTGCAATCGTACGCAGTGCTGGAAGATGTGTAGCTGCCCTACAGACTCCACCATGGCGGGGCTGATGCCCGCGCGCACGTCGCCTCTCGTCAGCCGCCTCGCTGGAGTGCTGGCTATTGCTGGCCGCGCGTTTTTTCTAGCTTTGTAGACGCTCAACCCCGCAAACGCGAGGCCAAATCATGGCCGATAAAGGAGGACCACGGACTCATTACTCAGCAAAAGTAATTTTGTTAGCAATCAATTACTTCTGCCATGAAATTACTGCTCCAAAGTAATTCATTACGTCAATAAATTACCAGCCCAGTAAAATCATTAATTACATATTACTCAAAAAAAGCAATTTTGGTGCCTTTTATCACAGTAATTTAATTACTTCCATGTCCGCCCAAGTCCTTATGCCACTACAGCGCCAGCCACTCCTCGCCATTCGCATGTGAACCTGCCGCGGCCGCCCACTGCTTGTTACGTAAAAAAAGTCCGCTTAAAACGAACCCTGGATACAAGAAACGAAATCCGCGCGACCATCAGGTTGGTTATAAGTGGACTGGACTGTGCATCCGCCCCTTCTTTATTCTTGCTTTTGCGGCAAAATACCGTTAAGCTTTAGCGAATTAGAACACCGAGGCTGCAATTATATCTCACATTTTATGCCTTACGTGATGTACACTAAACTTGGCTTCACAGCTGTAATATCCTATCATATATCAAATCACATCAAATTCACTTTTCTTTGTAGAATGCACAAGGATGGATTTATACAAGGTAAAAGAATGGACGCTGTTCAAATCAGAGCCGGAGTAACATGAGAGGAAAACATGTACTATAAATTATAAAGGTTCGCTGGACACGTGCTACGACACCAGCTTTTGGTTTCATAAAACGGGTAGTGGTCAACGTAAGATGAATTCATGCTCACATATTGCCGAAAAGCTGGTGCAGCCGCCATATCTTCGGGAACCTGAAAAACGAAAGCGCTCATATAGAAAACCAAACAATGCTATTTAAAGCACCTGCTGATCATCAAAATCACCCAATATGTAGTCCTCCCCAGAAGGGCGTAGCCAGGAGGGCGAAAGGGCCACTCTTCGCATTGCACGACGTATGACACTCCTTTTAACTCTAGGCGCGGTTCATCCAAAAGAACAAACCTTCATCCGTCAGCCTACCTTTTCATAGTCTGTAATGTCCTCAAGTGATTCATAAACTATCACCAAATTGCTTTTTTTAAGCACCTCTGTGGCTGGGCGCAGGTTCACATGCATGTGGCAGAAGTTTTAACGAATGCCATTCGTTAGCAGTTGCTGAATTTGTTGCAGAGCAGAAGCCTTTGTGTTGTTGTATATTATGAGAAAATATTGCAAATAGCTGCTGTTTTTCGTGCGAGTGTTTTTTGTGACAAAATAAATGTTCTTATTAAATCAAGTCCTCAGAATCCTGTGTGCACTCGTATTTTTATCTAGGCATTACATTGAACGAAACAACACACCCTTCGGATTGATTAAAGCAGAAAAATGACTAGGATACTGTCTAAGCAGAGGCTATCTTTTTATTTTATTTTTTACCGTCGGCTGGCTATAACACCCCGTGAAAAATATTTCTAAGAGCGCCACTGCCCCCCAGCGGCGAACTGATGACAGAGCACGGACGGATTCATGGACACAGGGTAACCACGTTCACTTGCAAGTCAGGTGGCGGTCGGAGCCATTAGAGTGAACAGTTTTTTCCCACTGCTTTGCTTTAGCTGGAAAATATCTGTCCGGGAATGAGCTCTCGAATCAATCGTTCCTTTAACTTTTATGCTACAGCGCATTTCACTCACGCAATCCTACCCCCACGCCGCGTCGATGTTTGTAATAAATCATCAGCCAATCAATCAATCAATATTTCCAGCAAAAGAATGTGAAGGACACCCGGTGAGAAAGCAGCGCCCAGCTTCGCAGACTCCCGGGGCCATGAAACGCACAATACTAGCGGCGAGAGTAATGTAAATTATAAAGCAAGGCAAAGGATATTAGCGGTACAGAGACAGAAAAAATAATCTAAATAACAACAAAATTTTGACTATGCTCAAGAATAAGAGCACTGCAATAAAACTATCACAGAATTAATCAGAAGCACTAGAATAGATGGGGAGACAGGTACAAAGGTACCAAAGGTATGTGATACAGGCATTACAATCGAAGCCCAGAATTATTACGGCGACCTCCACTGACACAAATTAACCTACAGTGATGAGCACATGGTTCAAAGAAATCGGAGGGGCACTTGAGCTCCGCCTCAAGGGTGTGACGCGATAGCATTAATGGAATAATACCCACATACTGTGGACTCTCATTAAGTGAAACTTAAAGGGACCAGAGATTTTTCTCTGAATTATCCGCAGCTTTTAATTGTCACAAGTTCAGCTTAATTTCATCCAAGACTAAATGCAATTTGGTACACTGATACCTATGTATAATTAATATGGGTGACAGCCAGTTCAATACTGGCCGAAAAAAGCGATCAACGATGCGCTGGTTCCGCAATAGAGTGAAAACCGCAAGGGACGAGAAAAGCTCCGAATCAAAGGCCAAAAATTCGAATGGCTACAAAAAAAGAAACTTCATGAAACTGTTCAAAAATGGAGCGAATTCAATTGAAGAAAAAATAGATAGTGGCTGTGTGGTTTTAAGTGATAAACTGAGCTGCGGTGATGGTTTTTCGCCATTCCGTCATTTTGTAGTGCATTACCACTGTCAGTAATATGTAAGAAGGTCCTTGTGGTCGAAATTTCCGGAGCCCTCCACTACGGCGTCTCTCATAGCCTTAGTCGCTTTGGGACGTTAAACCCCATAATACAAACCAAACCAAACCTTGTAAGGAGGCTTCACCACTCGACCAGCAGATCGCACTCAGGGCACATTATCGACGCACAGGACCACGCTGATGGACGCGAGGTGAATGCACATTTTCCCAAGAATGGCGAGATGCGTTGCAAAAGAAAACAAAAACCTTGGAGGACGCTTAAGCTTCCCTTTAAGAGCGGATCGCGTTCGCGTTGTCGGGCCAGCGCCTCTTATGAGCAGCCCCACGCGGAAAAAACGGAAAGGGGGGGGGGGGGGGAGGAGGCTCCCTTTCTGCACGTTGATGCGACGAAGCCGCCGAAGCGGGGCAGCTCTAGACTGCGGCGAAGATGGCGATGACGACGCCGGCTTTTCCGCCTCATGAGACCCTCACCGCTATTCGCGTTCGCGTTGAAAAGACCACCGATGCGTTAATTAGTTACGAATCGGCGCTCAGTTGGACTTCGTTCGCAGACGCGCGTCCGGCAGCCGCAATCGTCGCGGGCTGGTAGCGGAGCTCAGAAAACGAAACTATGCCGCCACCGAGCAACTACGACCGACGCTGCCCCCTTTCGGCCCTGTCGAGAGCTAATCGCTTGGAAGGGCCGGATTTTCAGTTCACGCAGCGCCGCAAACCTGAGTCATCCGACCTCGGTCGCCGCTCTTTCGCGAGCCGGGAGGGTTAGAGGAAGACAAGAAAAATTTGAATTAACCGAATTTGAGAGAAATCGCGCAACGAATTAAGCGGCTTCAAAATGCATTGCAAATATAGCCAGCCCGCCAAAATTTTGAAATTTGCTTCAATTAACAGAAACTACAAATTATCCGAATCTGAATTATCACGAGTCTGCTGTGCGCGAATTTCCTCATTTATTTCTTCACATTATTAGATCGCTGAGAGCAGTCAATCCTGGGACAGTGGTGCAGCGGTTAAGCGGTGCACCACTGCCCTGCCCCAGTATTGAAATAATGTTTCAAAAACAATTTAATCGCTTGTGAGGAGCAGGCTACCATTGATATCTTCTAATTTCAGCGCCCAAAAGCTGCAAAAGCACAAGAAACGTCAAGTAGGTAAGCATGATCAGACTCGGAAAACAAAAAAGAAACAAAAAGTGGCCTTCACCCCTTACTGCCACACTCTCTCACGCAATCCTAAAATGTTTATGAATCGTGCTACAGTGAAGGCAGTTTTTTTTGGGGGGGCTCCTGAAAAGCTTTCTTTGGTACGCAACTGCGCCATCCGTCGTCCATAGAAAGGAAGAATTTGCGAGACTAATCATGACAAGAAATTTGTTCAATGTGATAAAGAAGGGATTTTTGAAAGTCTTCTGTAATGTGGCCGAAAATACATTGCGCAAACTGGCACGTGCGCAAATCACCGGCTGCGTGAGCACAAAAATGGTGTTACGAACGGCGTCGCCAGCCGCCAACCAGATATTTAGGACTGTGACGTCATATTTCTGCTTGTGATCGGGTCACCACGCAACCGATTGAGCTAAAATTCCCGCTGTCCAACTTCGAG
The DNA here is from genome assembly GCF_055824585.1 of Amblyomma mixtum. Classification (NCBI taxonomy): domain Eukaryota; kingdom Metazoa; phylum Arthropoda; class Arachnida; order Ixodida; family Ixodidae; genus Amblyomma; species Amblyomma mixtum. The sequence continues at coordinate 95,261,102 of NC_143019.1, forward strand.
CGAGGCCACTTCCGAGATAGGCAAACGAGAAACGCGGCCGTACAGCTGCCACGGAAAAAGAATGGCACAAGTGAATGATGACCGGAGCGAAAAAATCGCGACACGCGGCGCTATTGTTGCCGAGTACACCGATAGCGAGAGTGCCAGGAACATTCCATTTCCTAAAGCGGGGGTGGCCGGCAGAAAGCAGCCCACATAGAGATTCGCCCATCAGAAGTGCAATATCTTAAACGAACGCCTGTAGATTTCTTATCAGCCAAACTATGGGCTAAGGTGGCTAAGCTCATAATCTCGTTTTATTTATTTATTTTTTTTGCGCTGGCGTGGCGAGCAACGTTATCTTTATCACCGTTTTCCTTTAAAAATGTGCTGGGGATGCACTGTCAAAAGTAACGTGTGGCAGTGCCTGCTTTCGTATGGGCTGCTTTCTGTCGGCCACCCCTTCTTTGGAAAGTGGAATGTGCCAGGCACTCTCGCTATCTCCGCACACGGCTACAATAGCGCCGCGTCTCGCAATTTTTCAGCTCCGATCATAAGTCACTTGTGCTAATCTTTTTCCGTTGCAGCTGTACGAAGACGCTGCAACTACGTCCTTGCGCCTCCTCAGATCCACCGATGCTTCGTCAAGTACCAGAATAAAGACTTCGCTTTTCAACTGAGTATCAGCCTCAGAGTTGACCCCTTAGTTGCACATATGCGTGTTGTGTTGGGTTTATTGGCGCATAAGGAGCTAAGGCTATCATGCGCCATGTTGCACATATGCATATTGCGCCGTTATTGCAGGGCCTACGCCGTAAACTACGAACATGATGCCACTGCCGGGCAGAACACATTACCCCGAGTGGAGACTAACGTCAATTCACGCCACAGCGGCGGTGAAATCTGACCTGCAGCGCCCAGCCCGACACGACGACGCCATGAGGTCCGCGCAACTGCTGACATTTTTCTGCGCAAGCACACTGACGACAGCCACGCCGATGGGTCATAAACACACCGCAGTGGAAGAAAATCACAGGTGCACGTTACTCACGTATTCAGTCTTTGTATCGCTGTAGGTTGATCTGAAGAGCGCAGGTCCTTCGCAATGGACCAAAACGCGTTCGCCAAGAGCCAAGGCACCACAAGGAAGTCAAGAAACAAAACTTAGCGCCTCATCAATGGCTCATCCTTCAGACAGCAGGGGCAATGCAAGTTCGCACGATGGTAAAGAGGTGGCGCTAGCTAGGGTGATTAAAGCGAGATACGGCAGCGCGCCAACGATGGCTGTTAGCGCTGAAAGAGCCAGTTGAGCCTCTCCAACCACGGGGTCTACCGACTATTCTTGCATATTGCCACGTATCATTGTAGTGTACAGCCTCCCTGATTTTTAATAATATAGCGCGAGCGTCGACCGAACTGCTGGTCAGCGCCTTATAACGGCGATAAGCGTGCAACAAGGCGAGAGTTCGCGCACGCGCACGAAGGCAGAGCGTCGTCTGCTACGCTGTTCCGAGCACGAGGACACACGCCCTGCCGCAATATCAGTTCACAAGATCCCGCCAAGTCGTAGAGCGCATGCGCATGATTAATATGTGATACTTCCTTTCCTTTTATTTTTTCTTATCGCAACTTTGCATCGCCAGGCTGGCCTCCCGTAGTAGGCAAAAAAAAAAAAAGAGGGAAAGAAATCATGTCTCATGCAGTCTAACATATTAATTATGCACATGCGCTCTACGGCTTGGCGGGATCTAGCTAACTGATATTGTGGCAGGGCGTGTGTCCTCGTGCTCGGAACAGCGTAGCAGACGACACTCTGCCTTCGTGCGCGTGCGCGAACTCTCGCCTTGTTGCACGCTTATCGCCGTTATAAGGCGCTGACCAGCAGTTCGGTCGACGCTCGCGCTATATTATTAAAAATCAGGGAGGCTGTACGTTCGTTCCCGCAAGGCTGCAGGAAAGGGGTGTTATCATTTTTGTTCGTGACGCGAGAAGAGACCGGACTAATCTCGATTGATCACAGCCATGAAGAGCTGCATCTACGTGTTTCCAGATTGCTGTAGATGATCGGGACCTGTTATCTGGAAGTTTCCTTGCCGGCTTTAAATTGAGCGATGCCGCGAGCGGCGGGCATTCGTAGCTCGACAACTGACGAACACGTTTGTTGCTTACGGTAGCGTCAACTTTCCGCCTTTCCATGGCAGAGCGCAGCTATACGAGGTGTCTTCGAAAAGTATCCGACCTTTGGGCGAAGAAAAAAAACTGGCACAACTGGAGCGTTGGAAACCTAATAATCTTCAAAGTGGTCTCCTTGGGGCTCTACACACTTCTTCCAGTGGTGCTGCCATTGTTGGAAGTATTCCGAAAAGGGCTCTTTCGGAATGTGGTTTAGCTCAGCTGTCGTTGCAGCCATTATGTCCTCTCTTCTCTGAAATCGCGCTCCTTTCAATGGCCTCTCGATGTTAGGAAACAGCCAGAAGTCGTAGGGGGCCATATCAGGAGATTAGAGAGTCTACTGAACTATAGGAGTCTGGTTTTTCGCCAAAAAAGTCTGAATCAAGTGCGAGGAATGTGCAGGAGCATTGTCGTGATGGATGCGCCAATTTCCTGGTGACCTCAACTCCGGTCTCTTGCGCCGCACACCACCACGTAGGCGACGCAGAACATCCCTGTAGTACTCTTTGGTCATTGTTTGACCCTGTTGGGCGCGTACTCCTGCTGTGCCGCCCAAAAAGAGTCGAAGAAAGCAGTCAGCCTGACTTTGACATTACTGCGCACTTGGCAGGCCTTCTTTGGTCTTGGTAGCGTGGAATGCTTCCACTGTGATGACTGGGATTTAGTTTCCGGGTCGTACCCGCAACCACAACACTCGTCAATAGTGATTATGGTGTTGATGAAGTCGGGGTCACTGTTTGTGGAATTCAGAATTTCCTGGGAGACTTCAACACGAAGCTTCTTTTGCTCCACCGTGAGCAGCTTCGGCACAAATTTCACCGCAACTCTCGCCATGGCCAAATCTTCGGTGATTATGGAAAGTGCAGCAAAATTGCTGATGTCCACCTCTTTCGCAATTTCTCGGATAGTCACACGACGGTCCCGCATCACCACAGCGTTCACTTCGGATATGGCCTGGTCATTTCGGCATGTTGATGGCCGACCGGAGCGTGGCTCGTTCTCCACTGATGTGTGGACGACTTTAAACCAATTGTACCACTGCTTAATCTGTGTGCTGCTCATAGCATCCTCACTGAAGGCCGTCTGAATATTCCGAAAGGTTTCCACTTGGCTGTCGCAGTTTCTGGCAAAATTTGAAGCAGTAGCGCTGCTCCTGTAGCTCCGCGATTCTCTTTGCAATAAAAAACCGACGAGAGCACTGCACACTGTCTCACTCAAACGCTGCGCCCCAGTGATTGACGCTATCGGCAGGCGGGAAAAAATTCGTGTATGCGCACGAAGGTTCAAGGTCGGCTTATGCAAGCGCGCTTGTTTCATATCCATCAGGTGTTCGCAAAAACAAAATAAAGTCGGGTACTTTTCTAACAGACCTCGTATAGTGAAGTCCACAGTCCTAGCCGCATGTTTTTTTGTCGCCCGCGTCGCAAACCCGCCGCGTACGTTTGCACGCAGGTTAACCGCTTCCTGTTTCTCTTTCATTTGGGCCACTTACACCGTGGTTTGGGCGGGCAAAACCGAGCTGGTGTCACGGTTGTTCATGCGCCTTCCGTCGTACATGGGTGGGTTCAGTATACCCTGCATCCGCACCATGTGTAATGTGCTCGCTTTGCGAGGAGTACGCGATCTTGTGCGCACCCCCGACTATCCCGGGAGAACCCTCCTCGCATACTACCTGGGTACAGCGCGTAACGTGTTTTTTTCGCAACACGAGGTCGGCCCTACAGCCGAGCAGCCACCGGCATTTTTCGTTAACATGCGCCGCACACTGGCGTCGTTGACTGCCAGCGTGCCCGATCTGGATGTTGATGAAACCCCGGCCTCCAGGATCTGTGAGGCAGTGACGGTCGCTCAGCTGACCCGCGAACAACTCCAGAAAACGAGACGGGCACGCTGGCGCCATCTAACGTCATCTGCGCTTCCTGCAGATATCAGGGACTTCGGCTGGTTGCGAGGCTGGCGGGTCCTGCCCACAAGAGACCGCCTTGCGGCGTGGGGCGTGGCGCCCTCCGCTCAATGCCCGCAATGCGGTCTCTTAGAATTATTAAAGCACGCAATGTTTGACTGTGTAGTGGCGCGCACCTTTTGGATTTTAGTGTCACGCATGTTTGTAACCCGCCTGCAAACGCGCACTAGTTCGTCCGAAGTGTTTAAAAATATGCTGTTGTGTGTCGGAATGTTAGTTTTGTGGCGGCAGCCTGGAGTGGTTTCCTTAAATGGTCGTCCGCAAAGAGCAATGTTTCCGATGTTGCAGCGCCTCCGCACACGCGTCTTTGAGCAAGCATGCGTGGACGCAGTGTCAATGAGCGAGGCTGAGTTTTTGCGCAAATGGTCGACATACTTCATCGTCCTGCGCGGCGGTCGGGTGTCGGCCTCATTACTGCCATAATGACATGCTCAGTGCTGCGTCACTGCGCATGTGCTTGAAAGATCAGAACTTTGAGTTCAGCAGTTTTGCTTTGTATTCTTGTATTTTTGTTGACATTAGAAAAAAAATAAACTTCTCTTTCCACGCCGCCGCCGAGTGATTCAGTTCTTTTGCGGGCGTATGTCAGCCCAAATAAAGAGCTTCGTTTCCAAGACTGCTTAGTGTCTTCCTGACCGCGGGACTGCCGTCACTACAACGCGACAATGTAAGAGCCACATCAGAATCAAGCTGCATGCGGTTTAATAATAAAATTGAAGTCGCATTCGGTAACTTCCATAGAAAGTTTCCGCAAGTGTGTACAACCGAACCACTTATTCAATACACCACTGGAATTACAGAGTGCCGCGCATCAATAGAATGAAGTCCAAAAGTGTGTTCTGTTGAGGGTGCCGAACCGGTACCGAACCTAAACCCGGAACCGGAACCGAACCGAACTGAACGCAATCTGGAACTGAACGCGATCCGGAACGATTGGCAGGAGCCGTTTCGAACCTTTGCGGGAGTCGGTTCAGCCTCGCTTTTCTTGCAGAATGGCATATCTTTGTTCTTTTTTTTTTTCAGACAAAATTAGACGTGCTACCGCGTATGCATAGCCACCGAAAGCTGTCTGCGCTATGCAGGGTGAATAGTGCACCTAGGCTACCGGATAACAAACGGGACAACAAAAAAACCTCATCTGCGCTTCTGTAATATGCTTTAGACATTTATTTGGCAATGCACGGCAGCCAAGCTGATGTGAGATCGTTATTTTTATTAGCCACTCCCTTTCACACGTTTGCAGATTGTGTTAATCGATTTGTTAGTGATTAAACTGCGCGAAAAAAACACCGACAGAGACAGAAAACAAGTACACACATAGAGCGCAGAGCCCAGGGTAGGAGAAATATTGTAGCGTACTTGCTGACGAAGGGGGCTTTATTAGCAGGCACGAAAGGGAAGGCCAGGCAAGCTTTGGCAACAAAAACGACACATTCCACACGGCGCGAGCCCTACTTCTTCGTCGTCGTCCTACTTCGTATGCGCCACCTGGCAATACTATGTGGCATAATTCCCGCCTTATGAAGAAAAAAAAAGAGCGCTGTCACTGTCGACGTAAGGTTGAAACAAAAAATAAACAAAAAAACAAGCAAAGTGTCGCAACTGAAGCGCGCGAAAACATCAGCACGGTTGCGTTACCGTGTATAGTACGGCTTAAGCCGCACAACGTGCACAATGTCAGAGTCAGGCTGTCGGCGTCGCGGTTGCGGTGCACCGTCCGGAACCACTTCATAGTTAACCTCACTCACACGCCGTACCACTCTGTAAGGGCCAAAATAGCGGCAGAGCAGTTTCTCACACAAGCCTTGGCGACGAACAGGAGTCCATACCCAGACTTGGTCACCGGGTTTGTAGTCAACCTGTCGGTGGCGAAGGTTGTAACGGCGCGCATCGGTGCTCTGCTGTTGCCCGATGTGCACGCGGGCCAGCTGACGGGCTTCTTCAGCACGTTGGGCAAACTGTTGGGCGTCTGGGGCGAGTTGGTCATCCTCTGGGCACGGGAGCATGGCATCAAGCATATTCTGGACTTCGCGTCCGTACACAAGGCGAGACGGGGAGAAGCGCGTAGTTTCCTGCAGGGCGGTGTTGTAGGCAAAGGTGACATACGGCAGGACCTCATCCCAAGTTTTGTGTTGGACATCTACGTACACGGACAACATGTCCGCAAGGGTCCTGTTTAATCGTTCGGTCAAGCCATTGCTCTGCGGATGGTAGGCCGTGGTGTAGCGGTGTGTTGTGCAGCTCAGCCGAAAGATGTGGTCGATTAGCTGCGCTGTAAACGCCGTCCTTCTGTCTGTAATCACGTGCGAAGGAGCGCCATGCCGCAGGACGATGTTGTCCATGAAAAACTCTGCGACTTCTGAAGCTGTGCCACGAGGGATCGCCTTGGTCTCGGCGTAGCGAGTCAAATAGTCGGTAGCAACTGTGATCCACTTATTGCCGCCCTGCGACAAAGGGAAAGGGCCGAGGAGGTCCATGCCGATCTGGTCGAACGGAGCGCGAGGGGCAGTAACGGGCTTGAGAAAACCCGCCGGCTTAAGTGGTGGCGTTTTCCGGCGCTGGCATTCTCGGCAGCTTTTAACGTATCGTTTGACGTCAGCAGAAAGTCCAGGCCAGTAGTACATGTTCCGCACTCTGGCGAGCGTGCGTGAAAAGCCCGATTGGCCAGACGTGGGCTCATCGTGGCAGGCGAAAAGAACTTCAGATCGGAGGTCGGCTGGAATGACGAGAAGGTAAGGTCTATCGTTGCCTCTCGAGTTCTTCTTGTACAAGAGACCTTGCCGCAAACAGAAGGAGCCAAGACGTCGAGAGAAGTGGTGAGGTATAGCCGTATCACTACCTTCAAGGACGTCAATGAGAGGGCGAAGGTCCGAGTCCGCCCTCTGCCGAGTCAGTAGGTCGGAGGCGGTGAGAGTACCAAGGAAGCCGCTGTCGTCATCGGGCGCTGCGTCGGCAGGATCAACTGGTGCACGCGACAGTGTGTCAGCGTCTTCGTGTCTGCGGCCGGACTTGTAGACAATAGTAATGTCAAATTCCTGGAGCCGTAAGCTCCAGCGTGCCAGGCGTCCAGATGGGTCTCGCAAATTTGCCAGCCAGCATAGGCAGTGGTGATCGGTGACCACTTTGAATGGGCGGCCGTATAGATAAGGACGAAACTTCATGGTGGCCCACACGACCGCAAGACATTCTTTTTCAGACATGGAGTAATTGCTCTCGGCGCGGGAGAGAGTACGGCTAGCATAGGCGATAACCCTCTCAAGGCCCTCTTGGTGTTGAACAAGGACAGCGCCAAGACCGATGTTACTGGCGTCGGTGTGGACCTCGGTATCGGCATCTTCGTCGAAGTGCGCAAGAACGGGAGGTGTTTGAAGGCGCTGGCGGAGCGTAGAGAAAGCGGTCTGTTGCTCAGTGGTCCAGACAAAGGAGGTGGTATTCCTGGTGAGGCGCGTCAACGGCTCAGCAATCGTGGAAAAGTCCGCAATAAAGCGCCGATAATACGCACAGAGACCCAGGAAGCGCTGGACAGCTTTCTTGTCTGTCGGAACGGGAAAACGTGCGACGGCGGCCGTCTTTTCGGGGTCCGGCCGCACTCCCTCAGCGCTCACAACGTGGCTCAGAAGTTTGAGCTCTTCGTAACCGAAATGACACTTCTGGGGCTTCAGGGTAAGGTCTGCCGAGCGGAGGGCTTCGAGGACAGCCCGCAGGCGCAGGAGATGTTGGTCAAATGTTTCCGAAAAAACTACGACGTCGTCCAAGTAAACAAGACAGCTTTGCCACTTGAGGCCTGTGAGGACGGTTTCCATCATCCGTTGGAACGTAGCCGGGGCGGAGCACAAACAGAAAGGAAGCACTTTAAATTCATAGAGGCCATCTGGAGTCACAAAGGCGGTTTTTTCGCGGTCCCGTTCGTCTACTTCAATTTGCCAATAGCCGCTCTTTAAGTCAATGGATGAGAAGTACTTAGCGCGCCGTAATCTGTCCAGCGAGTCGTCAATGCGCGGCAACGGGTAGACGTCCTTTTTGGTCACACTGTTCAGTTTGCGATAGTCGACACAAAACCGGAGAGTGCCGTCCTTCTTCTTAACAAGGACTACAGGTGAAGACCACGGGCTTTGGGAAGGGGTAACAACGCCATCGTCAAGCATTTCCTGAACCTGAGTTTGGATAACCGCCCGTTCTTTAGCAGAAACACGATAAGGCTGCTGTCGTATAGGGCGAGCGTCGTCATAGGTGATGATGCGGTGCTGCGTGATGGGTGTTTGACGAACCTTCGAGGAGGAAGCGAAGCACGACTTGTATTCCTTCAGCAGCTGTTCCAAAGCCAGTCGTTGCTCCCGAGACAGGTGGCAGTTTATGTCGACGTTTTCAAGGGAAGGTTCGTCAGTGCCGGCTGCCGCGGACGCAAAACAAACGGGAATATCGGTAACGGGTTCGGCAGAAGCGATAGCAGTTCCTGCAAAAAGGTGCCGGTGCTCATTAGAAAAATTAGTGACCAGGACCGCAGACCGGCCACCATGAAGCGTCAGTAGACTGCGAGCGGCGCAGATGCCTTGAGTAAGCAGGAGTGAACGGTTAGCCTCGGCGACTGCTTCTGCCTCATGCAAGTCGTTGCACGTGACTTCAACCAAAACACTGCTCCGTGGCGGCAACGTGACACTGTCTGCAGAAACACGAAGGGCGGCACTGCGGTGGCAAGATTCGGCGAGGTGGGTCGCTTTACTGGTCGAAAAGGTGATGAGTCGTTGGCGGAGGTCGATGACAGCACCATACTCCCGCAGAAAGTCAATGCCGATAACGAGATCGCGGGAGCAATTGCACAGAACTACACAACTGACGACGAACGTAGATCCATGAATCTGAACGCGAGCCGTGCAAATACCCTTTGGAGTAACGAGATGACCACCGGCAGTACGGAGATGCACTACAGAACAAGGCGTAAGCACTTTCTTTAGAAGAGTCGCCAATTTATCACTCATAATTGAATAGTCGGCCCCGGTGTCCACTAACGCACTGACTCTTTGACCGTCGAGAAGAACAAGTATGTCTAAGGAAACGCAGCTGTCTTGGTCAGATGACGGTGCTATCTGTTCACGGTCGGAGCGTAGCGGCGGCGGCGGGAGGTCTTCAGCGCAGCGACTCCCAGCGACCTCGCCCCCGAAGGTCGCTGGTCTCAGTTTTCCCGGCGAGGGATGGGCGAGCGACCCTGTGCTGCTCGCGAGGAGGTGTGGGGGTTCGTGGAAGAGCGCCTCGGAGACGATGAGCGCGGCTGATACGGCACGCGGGCTGAAATTCGCTGTTCCGCTAGGAAGTCTTCAATGGCAGGGGGCCGATGGCCAAACCGGGGTCTGGGCGAATCGGCTCGAAATCCCTGCAGACCGAGGCGCCGATAAGAGCAATGACGGTAGAGATTCCCGGGTTCTCCGCAGTGAAAGCAAAGTGGCCGGTTATCAGGTGTGCGCCAGACATCGGCCTTCCGCAAGGGCGCTCGGCGATCGTCGAAATACTGCACTGGTGGCACTGAGGACCGCGGCTCAGGAGGCATTACCGGAAACGGTGGTGGCGAAACCGCAGCCGGGCGCCTCGCAATTTCAGCATAGGTGGGGCGGTGGCAGTTTCCTGGTAGAGGAGGTTTTTCGACAGCAGGAGCCCTGAACGCCTGTTGCACCTCTTCGCGAACAAGAGCAGAAATCGAACCGAGCGCTGGCTGCGAAGGGCTGCAAAATTTCAGGAGCTCTTCACGCACGATGGTGCGGATCAATTCGCGCAGATCCTCAGGGTGGCTCCCGAAGGTAGCAAACGATGCGGTGATAGGAGCAGCATGCACGGGCCGGTCGTAGGTCGCAGAACGTTGTTGCAGCACCTTTTCCATCGTTGTGGCCTCTGTAAGGAATGCAGCAACGATCGATGGTGGGCTCCGCACGAGGCCTGCGAAAAGCTGCTCTTTGACGCCGCGCATCAAATGCCGGAGTTTGTTTTCTTCCGGCATGGCCGGGTCAGCTCTTCTGAAGAGGCGCGTCATGTACTCGACGTACATCTGAACGCTTTCGTTCGGCAGCTGGATGCGGGATTGTAGCGCACGCTCAGCTCGTTCGCGACGATCAGCGCTTGTGTAGGCCTCCAGCAGCCGACGACGGAACTCATGCCACGAGATTAAGACGTCCTCTCGGTTCTCAAACCAGGTGCGAGCACCATCCTCGAGGCTAAAGTAAACGTTCCGGAGTTTGGCTGCGTCGTCCCACTGATTAAACGCAGCTACGCGTTCAAAGTGTAGGAGCCAGTCCTCCACATCCTCAAAAAGTTCCCCACGGAATGTCTTGGGAATCCGCGGAGTCTGCAAGGTGTAGTGGGATGGCGCGGCAGCAGCGGTTTGCAGAGGAGGAGGAGCGGCTGTCGCCATGGCGCCGCTCTCTAATGGTCCAACCTCCGATGGCAGTCCCTGGATCCTCCGGCGGAAGCGATGTATCGGGGTGTCAAGCGGTACAGGGCTGGCTCGACGGCTGCCTGGAGGGGTCTCTTGCATGGGCTCACGGGTACCCGGCACACTCCACCAGACTGTAGCGTACTTGCTGACGAAGGGGGCTTTATTAGCAGGCACGAAAGGAAGGCCAGGCAAGCTGGGGCAACAAAAACGACAGATTCCACACGGCGCGAGCCCTACTTCTTCGTCGTCGTCCTACTTCGTATGCGCCACCTGGCAATACTAGGTGGCAATATATTCAAGAAGGGTTTTCTGGCGGGCTAGTTGGTGCTATATATTTTGGTGAATATGTTGGTGAATATATTCCTCCTAACCTGGGCTCTGCGCTCTATGTGTGTACGTGTTTTCTGTCTCTGCCCGTGTTTTTTCCGCGCAGTTTAATCGTGAACGACAACCACCAACTAGCCACAATACAAGCACCATACTTTACCACAATGCAAGGAAGCTAATAGAAGTACTTCAAGCTGAGCTTGTTGGTGCATATTCGTGAAAGACATGAGAGCGCAAAACGAGGACACGGACAAGGAACGGAACAAGACGAGCGCTGCAGTTTCAACAGGATTTATTCAGGGAAGAACGTTTAAATAGCCTTTGCCCTTATCCATGCTCTTGATCGCAGAGAATCATCTATCGCAGATACGTATCAAGAAACAGCTTTTCACTGTGGCGAAGAATAACTGACGTGCCACTAATACAACTATCACCTCGCTTCTTGATATAGAAGGCTTCCACAAGCTCACGTTCTGTCCTATCTCGGCTTTTCAATAGCACTTTGCAATCAGATAGTCGAGGCTTGCAGGCTACAGGCTTTTCTTTCGAGCAGGCTTGGCAGTGGTCTGGAAGATGCCCTCTCTTGTTTAATGAATTCTTGTTTTCAAGCAGGCGCTCATTAAGACAACGTCCGGTTTGTCCTACGTACACCTTGCCGCATATAAGCGGGAACTTGTAGACTACTGCTTTCTTGCAGCCAACAAGTGGCATTCGGTGTCTGATGGTGCACTCTTGTACTTTTTTTCTTCCAATGAGTGAACACATTCCGGCGAGTTTTCGCGGCGCTGAAAATACAACATCGACTTCATACTTATTGGCCACCTTCTTGAGGTTATGAGAAGTGTGGTGTACGTAAGGTACAATTTCCGGCCTTGCCTGCTTTTTATCTTGAGGTCGGTTGTTTTCCTTGCTGCCCTTCAGCTTTTTTCACCCTCACCAGGTCAGTCAGGGATCCAAACCCTCCCAGCCATCGAGCTGATCCCACGGCGAAGGTCGTTTCGTTTTTTAGAGCGAAAGATCTGCAGCTCGTGCAGGCAGACAAAGAAGGCGGCTTTGTGGCAATGCCGTCCGGTTTATTCAACGAAAAGCCAATAGAAGCAGTGAAGAAGAACTTCAGGTCCGTGAAAGTGAAGACGACGCAAATGAAAAAAAGATGCAGTGTCGTTGTGTGAGGAGCTGCAACTGCATAGACTAGCTAGGGCCATCAACAAGTCTTGAATCGAGACGTTGCCTTGACTCTTGCTGATGGCGTCACGGTCAACGACGTGCCTCACATTTTGACAATTTGCGGTGTACAATGTCTGGTTTTAGTGCCAGGAAGGCCACCACTGTGTCTCCGTTGCCACAAGGTTGGCCATATACGCCGTCATTGCCGCACTCCTCGGTGTGATGATTGTCGGCGTTTCGGCCATACTACAGAGGAGTGCGTAGTGTCGTATGCTGATAAGCTACGCGGTGGCACCCGTGCCATGGACGACGCATTGCAGGAGCACTTGATGGACACAACAGAAATTTTGGATGCTGCTGGTGTCACGCCAGCCGTTGCGCCCATTGACTCAGCGACTACTGACCGGCTGTCTGGCCCCGTTCCTGCTGTGCAGCATGAGCCTACCCAGCCTTCACAGATGGAGCAGCTGTCTGCAGATGATGAGCGTCGATGCCTGGCGGAGCAGGCTCCAGCTATATGCAGTGTCAGTGATGGCACTCTTGGCGCACGTGCCTGTGCTGTGCGTGGGCCAGAGGAAGACAAGGACGACGGTGTGGCTCCGGCGCCGAGTGCCTGCACTGCTACATCTTCTGAGGCTCCTGCCGGATGTGCCACACAGGTAACAGAGTGCAAACCTGGCACTTCACTCCCCGACGGCAACTGTGAAGCCGATGAGCAAATTTTAAGTGTGGCCTCGAAGCGCGGTGTGTCTCCGAGTTCTGCCTCCTCTGAGGAGGACAGTGTCCCCGCCAAGCACAAGTCCCGCCGTCGAAAGTCGAAGAATAAGAAACCTCCTCGGCGCTCCAGATGAAGGAGAAAGGGTGTGAACTCTAGGGAGGTCTCACCTTCTGGAGTGATGCCCCCAGACATCGTGGATGCCTGATTGAAGCTCACGTTAGCCACCATGGCATCTAACCAGCAGTTGACTGTCGCAACACTCAACATATGTGGACTCCGTTCAAGGCAGAAACAGGTACAGTTACGCCGGTTGCTTTGGGGCAATCGGCTAGACATTGTCGCTATTCAAGAAACTAAGATAGAAAGTGAAGTGGGTACAGAGATAGCCCTGCGACCTTTCCTAACAAATTACAACGTCTGTGTGTCGCACTCAGTGGTTCTTTCGGCAGGTTGCTTTCTTTTCTTAAAGAAGAGTCTACCTATTTCTGACTTTAAATACCAGGTTGACATAGAAGGGCGTCTGATATGTTGTGACTTTTGACTGCATGGTGAGGCGTGGAGGGTTATCAATGTGTATGCTTCAAATAATCCGGTGCAACGAGCAGTTTTTTTTCATGCAATTGCAACTCTCCTAGGATGTGATCGTTATGTCGTTTTCATGGGTAACTTCAACTGTGTGTGCGACCCGCGCGATCGCACAGGTCCTAACCAAAACGCCGATAAGAGCTCTGGTATATTATTGTCTATTACCGAAAATGCAGGTTTAATTGATGCCGGATTGTCATCCGCCTTCACATATATCAGCGGAGCCTCACATTCACGCCTTGATCGCATTTACGTTTCCGTAGATCTCCTTAAACGGCACATTTCATGTGATGTCAAGCGTTTTTCTTTTTCAGATCATGCTATGGTCATTGCGCGGATTGGAGAATGCGCCTGTCCCAAATTTCAGCCGCAGTGGGAACTGTGGAAGCTTAATTCCGAGCTTCTAAATGATGAGCATTTTCAGCAGCGAGTGATGACAGCTTTGGAATCTTGGCTTGGTCATGGATGTCCCATTATTTGCAGCTTGGGAGATGTTTAAGCTAGAAGTTCGTAACATAGCTATTGAGATCGGCTGCGTGAAGTCTTATCTTAAGCATGGTGAGGAGAAACGGTTACTTCAGAGTCTTTATAATCTGCATGCGCTTGAATGTGAGGCTCCTGGCTTGTACACAGATGAAATTAGTGCTGTTAAGTGCAACCTTCAGAAGTTTGATGGAGAACGCTATCGTGCGGCCCGTGTACGATCCCGCAGCAACCATGCTCTGCACTCTGAGGAGCCTACTAGACAGGCCTTGCTAGATGAGCGTCGTCACGTGGCTGCCAAGCGAATTTCGAGCTCTACTGTGGTGGTTCCCTGGTCACAAATACAGATGTCATAGTTACCGAGTTTGAAAACCATTATAGCTCTCTGTTTGCTGCCGCGTCTAGCACTGCTGATGATGATCATATAGCGCGATTGGTGTCCATGATTAACATACTCAATGAGGATGAGTGCAAGGCAATAAGTGGCTCTTTAAGCTTGGGTTAATTGCAAGATGCAATTGATCAATTGCCGCTTTCGAAAACCCCGGGGCCTGACGGCCTCTCAGGAGAATTTTACAAGGCATTTAAATCCGTTCTAGCCCCTGTCCTGCTGCAAATTTTTGAGACAAGTATTGAAGTTGGATTTCTGCCTCAGTCATTTATGAAAAGTCATATTGTCTTTATAACAAAAACCGAGGATAAGGAAAAACTTCGATTTGTAGATGGCTACAGACTAATCACGCTTTCTAATGTAGATTATAAGATTTTTGCTAAAGTACTGTCAAATAGGCTGCCGCTTGCAATGTCTACTTTGATTGCGCCTCATCAAACATGTGGCTTGCGGGGACGATCAATACAATCTAACCTACATGTAGCGCGTAAGGTGTTGCAGTATTGCAGTGACGCTCAAGAACAATTAGCAATGCTGCAAATTGACCTGGCAAAGGCATTTGATGGAGTGTACCATTCATTTCTTTTTGCACTTTTAAATCACGTCAATCACGGTTCAATACTTTGTACTGCCATACGCCTTTGTTACAAATCCTGTACAACGCGCTTTATTGTTAATGGCTGTCTCTCGCAACCAGTCCCAATTCAGTCTTCGGTGAAACAAGGGTGCCCACTGTCTCCGCTCCTGTTCGCATTATACTTGGAGCCACTTTGCATAAGTGTTATAAACGGCAGAGCTGTCAATGGTTTCCGAATAATGGGCCACGAACTGAAGGTATTGGCTTATGCAGATGACCTTGCGTTTTTTTTTTGTACTGATAAGCCAAGCATCGATGAGGTTATTCGTTTAACGGAGGACTTTGGTTCGGTGTCAGGAAGTCGGATTAATCGCTCTAAGAGTTGCGGTCTTTGGTTTGGTAGCTGGGGTTCGACACCTGCTGAATATGCTGGTATAATATGGACATGCAGGCCACCAAAGTACCTTGGCGTCCCTTTGAGTGCCTATAAGCCTAGCGCACATTATTGGAAAGACCGCGTGTCAACTCTTCAGCGCTATGCTCAAACGTTTGTCCCCCATGGCCGCTCAATTTTTGGCAGGGCGACCGCCTGTAATCTGTTTCTCGCCACTAAAATATATTATGTACTGCAAATTATTCATTGCGCAAGACTTCCTATCCAGCGTTTTCACAGGGTTTTCGCTACTTTTGTGTGGGATTCGTCTTTTGAATCCATGAGGCGTGATAACCTTTTTCGGCCTGTAAGCGCTGGCGGCCTTGGTCTAGTTCACCTGTATGTCCGACAGATAGTGTCACGTTTCATGTTGTTCCGTGACACTACACACCCAATAGTACGTTCATTCCTGCAAACAAATTTAGTTCATGTTTTACCCAACCTCATTGTGTCTTCCAATGTATGTGACCGTCCGTGTTTGTGGGGCATAATGCAAGAGGTGTATTTGGCTGTCCGTTTCCTACTTGTTCGTTTTTGTCCTTAGTTCCTTTTTTAGTGTCGAGGAAAAAGTTGTATAAGGATTTGATTAGTATGCTCTTCCCTCCGCCCATGTACCGCTCTCTGTATTTTGGTTTACCGGGGCATGACGTACTCAAAACAGTACGTAAGATGCCAGTCTCGCCGTGTACAAACACCTTTTTCTTTATGTTACACACCGGTACGTTGCCCGTTAGAACATGGTTAGAGAAAAAGGGCATTAATGTGTCTACCGTTAATTGCCGCCTTTGTGATGAACCAGAAACAACTGAGCATTGTTTCATCAGTTGCAAAGACGCAGTACTCTTCGTGGAATATCCTGCAACGCACATTTAAAAAAAGAATTCATCTGACTCCACATTCTGTTCGCTATCTCACTGCGCTGCCATTTGTTTATGAACCCCTGGACATGTTCTTTCTGATTGGACTGCACAGCCTCTGGAAAACCCGCATGATGGACAAACACTGCGAACCTGTTGTGTCTACAAAGGATCACTTCAGTCGAATGGTTGTTCATCTAAGATACTTGTAGGCCCAGACTGCGTACGAACCGGAGTGGCACTCACTATTAGTGATGTGCTCTGCATTGCCCCTTTTCTAGTGCATGGTCTTTTCAATCTGTATTGTTTACCACTGTTTTCATAATGGCTTGTATATATTTCATGTACATGGAACATTACATCACTGTAATAAATACCATGTTGAAGAAAAAAAAAGCTAGCATGGCGGAGTGGTTAGCATGCTCGTCTCGCACTAAGGAGACCGGGGTTCGTTTCCCGAACTCGACCAATTTCCTACTCTTTTTTATTTATTTATATGGTCTGATTGGAAAGGTTAATTCGGCTAATTGGGAGATCCAGCAATTAACTAAACTCATCCCCACTTACTTGGAGCATCACTATACGATCCCTTTAATTGGTTAAATGGCTACTAGCCAAAGTACAATTGGCCCCGTTTGAAATTCGCGCACTGTGACGTCATGACCGTTTCGACCAAATGAAAAGCGTGACATTTCTGTCGACAACTCCTGCTTACAACGATGAGGCATTAAAGGCTTCCGCCTTAAAACCTTGAAGCATTTTAATAAAACTTGGGTTGGGCCTAGTTGGTACATGATGTTGTGCAACCTACACCTTCACAAAACCTTGAAGCAGCTTCGTTTAACAATGGTGCTAATTTGTATGCATACTAGAAGCTTTATTACGCTTGTGAGACACCTGCATAATCTTAGTTCACAACACATGGCCAGAGCTGCGTCACGGTTTGTGACTTTCTCACGCACATCTTGTTTACCCTCACCAAAGCACTCTACCGCCTAGTGAATACGACTTTCTGGATATCACAGTCAGGGCAACCAAATTTTCTAATAATTTTGCCTCTTGCTCCTGATGTTGCCTTTGAAGCGCTTTTGTATCCTTTCCATGCCTACTACAAAAAAAGGAGAAAAACTATCCAGCCTCTTAACCTCGTTTCAAGCCAGCGAAGAAACTTTTACAGCTGTTAGCAAAATGAAAGATGACAACGTGGATCCCATCAAAAACATGGCGGATTTTCCCAGTGGCCAGCACTATCCATTGAAAAGGGCAGATGGTTATGGTAATTGTTGGCCATGCAAGAACAGCCGTTTCAAGACTATTTTGAAAGTACGCACAACCACAAAATGCATATTCTACTACAGAAAGCGGACTAGGCTATTGCTACAGTACGGGGACCTCTTCTAACAAAGTGTTGAAATTAACAACATTTCTTAGCTAAAACAATAACAAGCAAAACAGCACCAAGTGATTGGTTTCGTTTATTGAGGTTTAACGTCCCAAAGCGATTCAGGCTCTGAGGGACGCCGTAGTGAAGGGCTCCGGAAATTTCGACCACCTGGGGTTCCTTGACGTGCAGTGACATCGCACAGTACACGGGCTTCTAGAATTTCGCCTCACTCGAAATTCGGCCGCTGCGGCCGGGATCGGAGCCGCGTCTTTCGGGTCAGCAGCCGTGCGCCGTAACCACTGAGCCACCGCGGTGGAGCAGCACCAATTGAAAAAAGGATTATAGCAACATTTTGCCAAGCGTCATTTCATGCTAAACAAGGCAACAGGTATGCAAGTTGGGAATATGCGAGTGCTCTAAAGATCAAAAACACATTTCGGGATTAACCAACAGATACGGATAAAACTTGGAGGCCTCTTTTTAACGACAGTCTAAAGAAAATGCAATAGCATTTGGAAGTTGGCCTATACTCAGAATTTCAAAAGACCTCCAAAATTTTGGTAGTAGGCAGTCCCTTTAAAATGTATTAAGGCGACTTAGTTGGAGTTATTGACTGATATAGGTGCATTAGTGACAATTAATGGGTGATTTATGGTAGATTATAGGGTCGGATTTGTCGGATTGGCAGTGCCGATGAGTTCGCGACCATCGGCCAAGCAGGAAACTTCTTTAGAGAGAAACCGAAAAGTTTTTGGGAGACCGAAACGCGCTGGTGTGGTTTAAATGCCGAAAGTAATTAACAGTTCTTTCCCTGAGTACGCCAGCGCAACGCCATGTTGCATGACGTTTTTTTTTTTTATTTTTGGTTACATGCCGCCTTGCGCAGCGCCAAGTACCGCAGATTGATTTTTTACGAAAGAAAAATACTTTTTATCCGCAACTGTCTACCAACCAACCAGGCGGACTGCACGTCATCGCGGTGAACGCAATATTATCTTTGTCTGGGAATGCAGAAACGACTACGGTGCTTGCCAGTCATTAATTTAGAACCTATGTACCCAGTGCCCATACCGCACGTACTTCAAGCATCAGCTACGCACGCGAAATATCCATCGCACCCACTGCTCGCATCACGCACGAGGTTTCACTGCTCGTCAACGCCTCTGCACACACGAGGAGCGTAGTCCAGAACCGGGTTGAATGTAAGCGTCCAGGCAGGCCACATACAATGCGATCCGTATGCATTTCCCGTAGGACGCACGTAAGTTTTACGTGGCTAATCCTCCAGTTAACAACATTTCTTTCGCCACTTGTTTGTCTCGGAAGTGACATTGAGGAACCTGAAACACTTATCCGCTCACTGACAGCCAATGGCAGAACATTCGTCGTTGCCTCTTGCAAGGGTCACTGGGACCGTTCAGACGCCGCATGGATTCGTCTGCTGTCGGCGGCCTCTACTCACTGGCTCACGCAAGACTTAGGTCTCCACCGGTTACTAATGGCCAACCAGGCGAACAGTTTGGAGACAGTATTCCTGGTGCCATCGCTGGGACCACATGGCTTTAACGAATGCGCCCGTTCCATAAGCCAGGGAGACATGACAACATACCGATCAGTGTGGGTGATGCTAGGGGAGAGTGAAGGCGTGGAGCGCTTGGCTGATCTCCACATCAACCTTCCTGGAAACCGCCTGTGCCGAATCGGATTTGTGTGCATGATCCCTTGCAGGAAGACGCCGGGATCTGTGACGGGGTTCACTCGTTTTAGGATCCTCGCCAGAACATGCGACCCAGGGCGACCTATTGTGACTATGGAGAGTCACGTTTTTCCCGCAGGCGCCACCATAAGAGTTGCGTGTGTGCGCATGATCAGTCACGCGGCCGATTTGTCTTGTTCGGTGTACCCGCATAGTCTCCTGATCACGTTTCTACAAATTCTGAACGTAACAGTACTCAGGAAAGCGTTTGCTAACGAACAGTCTTACGGCTACGAAATGGTGCGCAGTGCGATCGACGTCGCCATGACGCCAGTGCCGCTGCACGAGAGGCTCGCCGAGTGGTTCGACTTCCCTGGCGTGGTCTCTTACTATAACAGCGTCTTCTACTCTCGACAAGCCATAAGCCAGACGCTTTCGTTTCACGGCGTGGTAGCGAAGTCGCAGCTTGCATTCGCGTTGCTCATAGCGTGTTTTGTTTTGTGCTCATTAGTGCTGAGCGTCGCGGACATACTCGAGTTCAAATTCTCCTTCCAAGACCACGCCTACGACTCAGTCATGCTAGTCCTGGCAGCCGTGTACGCGACGTCCGCGCAAATCCCTGCGTGGCGCCTCTGTAAGCGCTGCAGATACACTGCGCTGTGCTTCTGGTCCTTGGGCGTGTTTCCTCTGTCAGCTTACATGAGGAGTCACCTTATCTCGACGCTGAATGTTCGAGCGGCACCAAACTCTCTGGACACAATTGTAGAGCTGGAAGGGGCACTAGATCGCGGCTCCCTCTTCCCTTGCGCTATCGCGGGGTCATCATTGCACTACGAGCTGACAGTCAACCTCAATCCCAACTCGCTGGCGCGAAAGATCAGCTTAGCCTTCAACGCCAACCGCCACGCCAGAAAACTCGAAACGAAGGTGTTCGAGAGCTGCTTAAAGTGCGCACTCAGGCCGGACCATGTATGCTTAAGCGAAGAACATCCGTTGTACGTGGTTGAAGCTGTGAGTCCGGACATTTTACTGTCAAGGGACAAGCTGGGCAACATCTTTGCGACGACCCTAATGCGGAAGACGTTCGAACTAAAAGCTCAGTACAGGCAGTTTTGGCTCAGGGTGCACGAGACTAGAATTCTGCGCCCTCCTCAGCTGGCAGATCTCAAAAGCAAACTGCGGCGGATGAACGCCACGGCTGAAGCCAGCCACCAGTTGATGGAGCTTACCGGTTTCTTCACGTACTTTATATTCTCCCTGACGGCTTCACTAGTAGTCTTTGTCGCGGAAATCCTTGTCAGCTGTTTTGGCCAAGTACGCAGTAGGACCTGCATTCGGCATTTTTGACGAGCATTTCAGCTTCCGCCTTAGTTCGTACACCTGGCTGGTTCACTAGCTATGACGATCAGTGACAAAGTTCTGTTATATTTGGGGCTAATCGCTCGAGCAAAAACCAGACAAATGTAACGCATGCCACGTGACCAATGGAAGGCCGTAAGTGAGTTCAGACGTCATATAAAGTTTGCGCATCGCATCTGACGGACGTAAATTGTACGCGCGAAAACATCAGTCGAACTTATATAAAAGAGTATGGGGCTTTTATTAACGCTCAGTGCACTGTGTTCAAAGGCAGCTTCTGTCTTTCTTGCGGGCGAGCAATATGGTTCTAAATACTTTTCATGGTGCGTCACAAAGGGTGATGTCGAGATAGAGTATCTGCAAAGCCATTCGATTACTATCTTAACATATAACTTAAATTCCAGCACTTCTACTGACACAAGTACGAGCTGCAATATCTTTACTTACAACACTCGCTTACCGAGGGTAAATCTCAAAGTGGCAAAAGTCTCGGTGCAATCACATGCTAGGCTGAAAATTGCCACCGTCGTTAGTGCTAGGATGAGTAGAGGCTAGGATGTATAGGCCTTAGCGGATGTATAGGCCTTAGCGATACATTCTCCATAAGAAAATCATTGTGGCTCTGCATTTTGACGGAAGAAGTGCATGAAATATAATGCACAAGAAGACTGGCCCAATCCCAGCCAGCCCTTCCAATGTTTTTGTATAAATGGTTCCATATTTTATTACGGGTTTATACAGAAGACCTCAAGGCCAGCACTTTTAAAAGCGTTTCGGGCTAGAAACGTTACGACCGCCGCACATTGAGTGCCAGACATTCTCTAATTGATTTGTTTATCTCTCGCCCTTAGCACCACTTCCTTTCTGAATGCAAGGACACACACTCCGCCCTTGCTTCCTTTTGGAGAAGCTGGCGAGGAGGCTTTTCCCCTTTACTCTCTCAGCACGGAGACAGATCTCGACAGCCCGGGAGAGGCGAGTTTCTCCCGAGGCTCCCTCGTCTTCTGGCGGGAGCCGTGCAAACGCTCGGATCACACATCTGCCACGGAGACCGCTGCCGTCAGCGTATCGCCCGGCTACCATGTGTGTCTTGACTGCCGCGGGCCATGAGCGAGGAGCCACGCAAAGAGCGGAGCTTTCATCCTCCACCTTTTCGCTTGCGTTCTCCCCTTTTGCGCTTTTTCACCCCCGTACGCGAGCGGCAGACACCCTCGCTACGGCGGTTCTTTCTTGGTTGCCGCTTGTATTGCTCTGGGGCAATAAACGCTCTTCCTAGTAGAATGCTCGTGTTTGTCCCTGGTGGCACGAACCCACAGTGGTGGCGAGTCATCGCACCGCAGGTTGGGGGTCAAGGCACTGAATGTTAGCGGTGGCATGCTGTTACTAGAAAGCGACTTCTGCTTTTAACCCTTTGAGCGCATTACAGGAATATTCCCTCAAATTCCGATGCCGAAACGATTACGTGCGGTCGTTTCGTAGCGTGAGAAAATGACGCTCCCAGAGTCCACAAAGGTGCACAATGGTAGAAATAACTACAAGCGCCGCTCTCAAGCACCAGGATATTTGTGCATACATCGTGTGCCCTTCCCTGCCATTCTTCGTATGAGGGGGACAATTAAGGAAGTATTGGTGCGATATATTTTACAGTAGAGGTCACTCTGTCGGGACTGTTATGTAATAGCCAGCCTTAGTTTGGAAACTACGCCTTCTAGCTGGGTGGGTCACGATGAAATCGCAGAAAGAGCAACACATCACATGCAAAGATGCAGCGTACTGTCGCTTCTGGGCACGACAGAAGCCTTTCGAGAAAGGAAACTATAGTTCAACGGACTCTTCAAGGAAGACGTGGTAATCGGAAAGTACATCATTGCAGGCTTGGCTGCGGAACAAAATCGCCCTGCATTGGCTTACCACCATCGACTAGCGCGATTTATTCATGGCGAACCTTGCCGCATAACCAAAAAAAAAACAAAGCTACCAAAAAAATGCAACCAAGAAAACAAGAAAGACAGGAGTAGACTTGCGAAAGAATGTGTTTAGCCTGATTGGCTCATGGTCTTGCTTTGCTCGGTGGTCGGCACGTCTGGCGACGAAGTCAGACTGAGGTTAACCTCTGATCGAGGTTAAGCTGATGGGATCTGTTCGTAGTCTTCAACTTCCATCTGCGGAGCGATGTGCAATGCACAGTGCGAGAGTGTGCTGCAGTTTAACACGAGGCATGATCGGCCGCGGCGACAACATGATGTTCTCGTCCGCTGGCTAGCGAAGCTGATCTGTTCGAGCCGCCCCCGGTTCGAATCGTAGCCATGGTAATATTTATTTATTAAGCATGAAATGCTTTTAGCTCCCGTTGTCGGCAGTGTGGTGACGTCACGCCGAGACCCAACATCCGGGCACTCGATTCCACTCATCCAGGCACTGAAACGAGAACATCCGGGCACCGTACGAAATTTAACGAGATTGTTGTTGTTGTGACTGAGAGAAGGACGAAAAGGAAATTGCACGGGCCTGCCTACTGGCTCGAGCCAAGCCACCACCGCTGCCACGTGCAGATAGAGGATAGAGAAAAAGGAAAGAAAAGACGCGCGTCGCAGCAACAACTGCGTCCGCTGGAGCGGACGCTGCTCAAAAAAGCAAATAAGCGGCCGAAGCCGCGCTCGCCGAAGCGAGAACAGATACCCTCAGCGAGATTGGTTGGTTGGTTGGTTGCGACTAAGAGAAGGATGAAAACGAAAGTGCACGGGCCTGCCAACTGGCTCAAGCCGAGCCACCACCGCTGCCACGTGCAGATAGAGGAGAGTTCAAAGATAAGAGGACAGAGTAAAAGAGAGAGTAAAGACGCGCGTCGCAACAACCGCGCCCGCCGGGACGGACGCTGGCTGAAGAAACAGATACACGAGCGCAGCCCGAAGGCTGCGGCCGAATGCCACAGATGTATCTTCTCAGCGAGATTCAACGAGACTGTCTAAGCACTCCTACGGGACCGGCATACAAGCGCCGGTTGCTCTCCAAACGAGTTACAAAAAAAAAAAACACTGCTGCCAGTGTCTTCTCAATGTTCATCAAGATATCACTCGAGCTGTGCATTTGATAATGCACGGAAATATAATTTCCGATTTCTAAGAACGCGTGCAAAAAGCACATAGATGCCACGATACACTTCGTTGTCATACGTGATCTGTTAGGGGCTTTGAGAGAAGGCCGCTTCGAGAAAGAGCGGAACTCCAGGGCGAGAAGGGCTTTCGGCGGAAAACTGCTTTCGTGCCCTCCCCAAGGATGGCGCTACGGTCCTACACACACGCATGTAAAAGACCAGCCGCTGGGCCTTCAGCTCATGCCGGTTCCCCCTCTGGCAGCATTCGAACGCGATGCATATACATTCTTGTCAGGCCTGTGTCTCGTCGTGTCCGCGTACGCTTCTGCATTGTCCTGCATTTCAATGCCGCCACCTTCACAGCTGCTTAAGCCGAGCAAAGGAGCCTGATAAAACGACAGGTAGGAAGCGCCTTGCGGAAAGCTATCGCTTTGCGAGTGATACGCCACAGAAGAAGACTGCTCGCCCCTGCCCTGCCGACAACGAACACTAGACCCATTTCAAGATTTTGACTAGTACCATCTACAAGCAATGTGTTATGCCCGTAAACGTTTCATGCTTAATCTACTCTCGGTTACGGGAGAGGCAGACATTTTCGAACGCGCTGCATATACATTCTTGTCAGGCCTGCGTCTCGTCGTGTCCGCGTACGTTTTTTTTTTATTCGTCATCAAGTAGAGCTACAGCTTTAAAAACCTCCTCACGCTGGTGTCGGTCCGTCCTACTGTTCGAACAGTTTCCACGAAATCACTAAGCGTAAAAGCTGGTTTAGTTGGTGGTTTGTAAGACTACGGCTCATATTTTTTAGCCCACATAAAACACACGGGTAAAGGCAGAATGGACGCCACGGACACCACGGTTATCATGGACGCTGTCTTGTGTTGTCTACTCTTCCTCCGTCCGTGTGTTTTATGTGCGCTGGAAAGATGTCATAGTGTTAGTTCCCTAGGAAAGCTTCCCTAGGAAAGCATGTGTATTCCAGCTTAGAATATGACTGTTGATCACACGCGCGCTCCTTGAAACCTATCTGTGACACAACTTGAAATCTACGCATGGCCTACATGATTCGCACTGCAGACTACGCCTGTGCATACCCGTGTGCACTAGGACATGTGTGTATGTGACAGAACCCGTCTCTGCACCTGTGCGAGAAATGTATTACTGATAGTCAAACCTGTATTATCATACTTAGGTGGGCTAGGGTGTGTGTTTGTATGGCGAGCCATATCAGAAGACTGCATAAGCAACATGCGTCGGTGTGTGCGCATTAAATGGACTGCGGATATGCTACGCGTCGAATCATCAATAAGCGAGTGCCAGCTAGTGTGCGCGTGGACATCTCTATTGACCGGGTCACCCCTCGCAATTCGTTATATTACGACATCATCACCCTCCAGTCGCACTCTACCACTCCTTTCCCCTTTCTCCCGTGTTAAGTAGCTGGCCATGGTCACGGCTGACCTCGCCCCTTTCCCTCTTATCAAACTTTGCTTTACCTTCCTCTAACCACTAAGAATGCCCTACTTGCCGCAACCGAAAAAAACATTGAAAAAGCCCCTGTTCTTCCTGCTCCTCCGCGTCCGTCACCAAGAACGCCACGAAGTGCTACGGCAGACCTATAGCCGCTTACAACTTAAGTCTGCAGTGAAGCTCCGCCCACGTTCAGAACCGCCGCATAGAATTCTTCCACGTATTCCATTGTTGAAACTTTTCTTTTATACCTAAACAAGAAGAAATTATCACAAGAAAAAAATTACGAGCTAGAGAGTTTTGACGCTCAACTAGTTTATACAGTCAGACATTAAAAAGCTGATTCCGTTTACGGTTCCAATTGGCCAGCGGAGTAATATAAAACGCCGTAGACCGTGGCGCAGTGTTAGCAACTGCTGTTTTTAAATTGTATCCTACTATAGGAAAACCTATCTGGTGCTGTCACTTTTTTCTTCTCTGAGACGTTGGAACGTTTTTGACAAAGGACACTTCAATTGATTTGTTGTAGCAGAAACAGATTCCGATGGTACCATCAATAACGGATTGTGCATAAACGTGTTTTATAGAAGAAAAAGGCTACAATTTCCCTGGCGTGCAAGTCTTCAAAAAGTTGTAAGCCAATGATGTCGTTGCCGTGAACTGGGAAGTCAAAACACTCGCAGTAACAGACCGAGACGGTCGCGCCCGATGTCAAGGCGTCAGATGACTTCTACGCAAACATGGCGTTATTCGATTGCATTTTCTGCTTTTCTTGGTGTTGATATCGTCGGGACAAACGCGCTTTCCCTGAAGATATGAAATCTGATGTATTCCTATGTTAATGTTAAGAATGAACAATTGTTTGTGGCGTTTCGTCCTGTGCGCGTCTGGTTTTTACGATGTGCAAGGTCTGATTCTAATGCAGAACTTTAGGAATTTTAGATGGTCGCCTGTTTATTATTTCCCTGCATTGCGCTGAATGAATAGGTGCTCAAAACTTGAGGTCATCGCAGCAGACTGACAAATTGCACGCAGCAACACCGCAGACTGAGGGTGCCTGAGCTGCTTCATCAACTCTGTGGAACGGCAGCTGTCACTGCGGACGTCCTATGCAGAAGCTTGCTTCTGCCCTGTATCTGTATATTGCTGGTGGAAGTAAAACTGCTGAGTTGCTTCATGGGCAATAATTACATGCGCACGACGCATATCTGCACTATGAATAATAGACTAGTATTGTTCTGATTGTGAAGGATAAGATATTTCAAGAGTCTCTGCAGTCCTTTGCGCAATTTCTTGAAGAGTGTTAGTAAGAACGTTATTTCCCAGGACGTCATCATTATGCGCAACAAAACAGATTGAAAACAGCAAAACATCTTTGCCACGGAGAAAACGCCAGCGTCTCTGGTACATCTAGATTAGTTGGTCGTGAGAACCGTAGCTCGCGCATTAAATGGAAATGACGACAGTTTTAAACAAATGCGATTACGATGCCTTTAATAAACTATTCAGGAGGATAAAAATCATGATCATGTCATTCTGAACAACGCTTTATCTTGAAAACCGGAATGTCTTCCAACTGAACCAATGTCTGTATATTTTTTTTTTATTTCCAGAGAGCCCGAACCATGCGTCAATACGGGAGCACGCGGGCACTTTTTCAAATGTGCAGTCTTCACGTCTGACATCCGTGTCTACACTCTTGCGGTCGCTACCACTTTTCCTCTGCAGCGAGGATCAGTTGAGAAATCCCAGAGCAAACAACAGGGAAAAATTCGGAGCCTCCTTCTTCAAAACAGGCGCCTGGGTTAAGTCATTCAGCCGGGCGTCGCACTGTCAGTAACAGAAATCGCCTTGCTTCATCTTCTTTTTTTCGGCATCTGTTGATAACATTCGCACTTTGATCATCGCGAATTACAATAAGGAATTCTGCCAGCCAGGGAGACACGATCTCGCCATGCCTATTCACCGCCTGTTTACAGGAGGTATTTCGAGGTCTGAATTGGAAACTTTTGGGGGTAAGATTTAATAGAGAATACCTAAGTCACCTGCGATTCGCGGATGACATTTGCTTGCTGAGTCACACAGGAGGTGAACTGCAAAAGCATGATCGATGAGTTAGGCAGAGCAGGATGATGGGTCTAAAAATGAACATGCAGGAAACCAAAGTAATGTTCAACAGTCTCGCAAGGGAACAGCAGTTCAAAATTGGTAGCGAGGTGCTGGATTTTGGTTGGTTTGGTTGGTTTATGGGGTTTAACGTCCCAAAGCGACTAAGGCTATGAGAGACGCCGTAGTGGAGGGCTCCGGAAATTTCGACCGCCTGGGGTTCTTTAACGTGCACTGACATCGCACAGTACACGGGCCTCGAATTTGTACTCCAAAGAAATTCAGCCGCCGCGGCCGGGATCGAACCCGCGTCTTTTGGGCCAGCAGCTGAGCACCATAGCCACTGAGCCACCGCGGCGGCAGGTGCTGGATGTGGTAAGGGGATACGTCTACTTTGGGCAGGTAGCGACCGCGTATCTGGATGATGGGAGGGAAATAACTCGAAGAATATGAATGGGGTGGAGCAAATATGGCGGCTTCTTTCAGATCATGAATGGCAATTTACCAATATCCCTCAAGAGAAAAGCATACAACACTTGTACCTTACCAGTCTTCACCTATGGGATAGATTCGTGGAGGCTAGCTAAAAGGGTTCAGCTTAAGTTTGGGACAACGCATCGAGCTATGGAAAGAAAAATGATAGGTGTAACGTCAAGAGAACGGAAGCGGGCAGAGTGGGTGAGGAAACAAACGCGGGTTAATGACATCCTAGTCGAAATGAAGTGGAAGATATGGGCTTGGGCAGGGCATGTAATGCAAAGGCAAGATAACCGCCTGTCCTTGATGGTGACGGATTATATTTTAAGAGAAAGAAAGCTTACCAGGAGGTGGCAGAAAGTTCGGTGGGCGGATGGGATCAAGAAGGTCGCGGGCATACAGTGGCCAAAACTGGTAAATAGCGGGGTTGATTGGAGAGATATTGAAGAAGCCTTCGCCCTACAGTGGGCATGGTCAGGTTGACGATGATAACATTCTTCTTGTTTTATAATTGGATACATGGCCAAGTATCAATTTTTTGTCCATCTTAAAATAACTTTAGAGAAGCCAGCTATGTTTCGTCCTTGTGTCTTGTCGCTCTGTTGCGCTGTTGACAAACATTAGTAGCTCTTCTACAGCGAAAACTAAGGCAGCGCAGCTCTATCAATAGTTACAGATTTTTTATCAAACCGACCACCTGTCGAGCTTGTTTAATCTGTGACCTTGAAAGCGTTCCCCACATCGCCTACCTCTCTTCTGCGCATTGTTGGTTTAGTTCGTATGTACAGCAACAGTGTAGCGATATGTTGTGCACAATCTGGTAATGGCGTCACTTAGCGGCTTCGTCGTTAGAGCCCTCTGGAGCCTTTCAATGCAACTAATCAACTGGGTAGCTAAGCGGGCGAGTTGGTAATACCTTATTCAAACGGGAACAAGCGCTGTTACAGTGTATTCTTCCTTTCGTCCCCGTTTGTGCGCGCTGTTTTATGCATAATGCAACTATGTATAGGCAGTGGGCATGAACGACTTTTTGCTATGATCTTTTGCACGTCCTCATTAACTTCTTTACTCCCCAAGCCAGAACTTTTGGTGTTACACAAAAGAAGTCTCCCTTGATATGCTTGCGCTGCCGCGTTCCGCCCCATAAGCATTTCTTGCACAAAAATGGCTTACCGTATCTGTGGCCGTTATTTTTGCCGCGAGCCAATTTTGAGAGAGAATTATGGTCTTCCGTAACCACTCCTCACATTTTGTCTTTTAGCAAGTTGTGACATAACGCTGACCAAAAGTATCAATAGCTAATATGATCGAAGGGTAGACCTGTGAGAAGCTAAGAAGCTGTAGCTGTTCTACAGTCATACGCCAGCGCAGTAGAGCGAGTAAGGTGAGGTGTTTTCTTCTTCGCAGCTTTGGCCGGAGAATGAAATGCCATAAAGTACCAATAATTCCTTGGACTGGTACTTTTTTAGAAAGTGTTTCAAAAGTTGCTGTCACCTGAAGCGCCCCTACCAAGACAAGGATATAGGGCTAATTTGATATAAGGTGAGATATGAGGTGACATGAATGGGTTTACTGCTGTAATCTCACAGCTCTAAAAAATCTATCGGAACAAGATTTCAATCTGAGCAATCATAAGCGAAATGTTTTGAGTACGCAAGCACAAAAATTCTTTGGGGGAGTTCTTTTTTTCATTTTCACATCAATGGCGGGCTGCGTGACCGCTCTCTACAGCCGCTTTAGTTGGAAAGACAACATTTTCGTTTTCTTGCAGAAATTACACTGTACGAATAGCTTACTTTGTTATCACAGTCCAACGATATGACGCATCATTATGCGGAACCCATATATTGCGGGACAAATTTTTAGGCCGCACTAGCCAGCGCGACATTTAATTGGCACCTTTGCGTCCAATCACTCTGCTACGCACGATGGGCACAGACTCTGCTCATGCGAATTTCTCATCAAGGTTAGCACGAGAATCACTGCGGAAGTTTCATGGTTCTTTCACCCTTCTGTCCAGCGCGTGCCGAGGCCAGTCCGTAAGCACGGCGAATGAAGACCACCGTCACCCCTCATCTGGCACAATGCAGTTTGGGAGCATAACCCATCAATCTACCATCAGTTTTTGGAAGATAACGCTCCTAGTTATTCTTCATTGTTCACCACAAAAACGTCTGGAAGAAAATGCTTTGCAACCCGAAGCTCTTCTAAGTCAATGACAGCCAAGGGCGCAGATATTTGCGTTGTGTCTTGCAAAGGATGTTGGGATCCCTCGGACGTTGCACGGATTCGTTTATTGTCGAAGACTCAAGCCACTGGCTGATTCGTGACCCAGGCATGTACAGGTCCCTGAAGGCCAACCAGGCAAAGGGTTATGAAACAGCAGTTATTGTGCTGTCGCTGAGGCCGGATGGTTTGTTTGGTTGGTTTATGGTTGGTTTATGGGGTTTAACGTCCCAAAGCGACTGAGGCTATGAGAGACGCCGTAGTGAAGGGCTCCGGAAATTTCGACCACCTGGGGTTCTTTAACGTCCACTGACATCGCACAGTACACGGGCCTCTAGAATTTCTCCTCCAAAGAAATTCCAGCCGCCGCGGCCGGGATCGAACCCGCGTCTTTCGGGTCAGCAGCCGAGCCCCATAACCGCTGAGCCTCCGCGGCGGCCCGGATGGTTTCAAAGAGTACGCCAACTTGCTTAATAAAGATGATGTAACGACGTACCGAACTGTGTGGATGCTACTAGGCAAAGATGAAGCCGTCGAACGCTTGGCGAATCTACACCTCAGCCTTCGTGGCAGCCAGCTGTGCCGAACGGGTTTCGTGTGCACAATACCAGACAGAGAATTGGCGGGGTGCGTGGACGGCCTAACTCGTTTCAGGATCCTCGCAAAGAACTGTGACCGAGCACGCGGAGAGGTGACTCCAGAGGCGCAGATCTTTCCACATGGAGCCGCCATAAAGATTGCTTGTATGCGCACGATTAGTGTAACAGCAGAGCTGACATGTCACGTGCATCCTTTTAGTCGCTTGATTTCTTTCTTGCGAGCTCTCAACCTAACAGTTCGTGAAATAACCTTTCTAGACGAACAGACTTACGGCTTCGAAATGCTGCGCAGTGCGATCGACGTGGCCATGACGCCCGTGCGGCTTCACGAACGGCTAGCAGAGTGGTTCGACTTTCCGGCCGTAGTGTCTTTTCACAACACAGTTTTTTATTCGCGACGGGCTAGCAGTGAGATGCTCTCGTTTCAAGACGTTCTGCTGAAGTCACGCGTAGCCTTCCCGTCGGTTACAGCGGGCTTTTTGTTATCCGCAGCTGTGTTGTGCGTCGCGGATATGCTCGAGTTCAGATCCTCATTCCAAGACCACGCTTTAGACTCCGTGATGGTGGTGTTGGCCGCCGTGTATGCGACTTTGGCTGAGCTGCCCGCATGGCGCCAATGGAAGCGCAGCAGTAATACGGAGCTGTGCTTCTGGTTCCTGGGAGTCTTTCGTCTGTCGGCTTACATAAGAAGTCATCTCATACCGACGCTCAGTGTTCGAGAGGCACTGAACTCTCTGGACACGATCGAAGAGTTGGAAGAGGCCCTGGGACGCGGTTCTCTGTACCCTTGCGTGATAGCCGGATCTTCAATACATCACGAGGTTAAGGTTAACCAAAATCCAAACCCGCTGGCTCGGAAGGTCAGTCTGGCCTTCAGTACTAGCAGTGAGGATAAAAAACTTGAGACAGACATGCTCGAGAACTGTATCATGTGCGCGCTCAGGCAGGACCATATTTGTCTGGCCGAAGAGCAGCCGTCGTACGTCGTCAGGAATGTAAGTCATGGTATCGGGGTGTCTAAGGACAAGTTGAGTAATATCTTCGTGACTACCATAATCCGAAAGACGTTTAGCCTGAAAGCGCAGTACAGGCTGTTCTTACTCAGAGTGCGCGAAACCAACCTTCTGCACGAGAATCCATTAGATGAGCATAGAAATGAGTTGCGGCGGTTGAATTCCGCAGAAGATTCAGGTCACCTGTTGGTAGAGCTTTCCGGTTTCTTCACTTTCTTTCCTTATTCCCTTGCGGCGTCTTCAGGAACTCTGGTAGCGGAAATCTTTCTTAGCTGCATTTTCTGTGGGCACAGCTCGGATCGCAGGAGGCGTATGTAAATGTTTTTCTTGTGTTTATTCTGACACAGTCGAGAAGTGCAAGTGGAGTGGGTAGCAGTTCACCTGCGCAATATCTACACCTGACTCCATATAAGAAAAATGGCCTCAGGTAGACCGAAGGCTGCGCGAATCACAAAGCGATGGACAAAGACAGTGAAATGTTCAAAGTTGTCGCTAATAATTAAAGCACCGCAATTGCTGAACACGGCAACAGTGATGAGTCAACTACAACAGAATTTAGAACTGCAGAGCGTACGAAAGGAGGGAGTTTCTTTCGTATTTATTTGTGTTATTTCAGTCTATGAAAACAAGTATATGATTTGGCGTGAAAAGCGAAAAGTGGCGCAAATTAAATATATCAGGAAAGTGCGAATTCTTAAGCTGGATGCGAAAACGCAACTTACTGGATCGGGACTTCTACATGGGAAGTGAAACTGTCATGCATTGAGTCCCATACGTAGAAATATATACGGTGACATCTACTCTGCCCCCGCAAAATTACAAAATCCCAGTTACCTGGAGCATTAATCGTTTTTGATGTTTTTAACAGGGGGCCGGTATTAAACGCAGCAGTGTAAAAAATATTCATCAAAATTGTGTGCAATGATTTTTTTTTAAGCTGTGAGCCACGTTCGCCAAGAGCCTTACCTTAAATACTCCCCGTATTCATCAGCGTAGAAAAGCCTGTATTCACTAGACTTTTTTTTTTTTATTCCTACCTTAAGAAACAGTTTTTCTTGTTCCCTACTTCTCCCTTTCTGTTGTCCTTTCTGACGAGGATAATAGCCTCAGATGTTAAACAAACATGGGGATACCTTTCGTAAGCTACTGACCTGTTGAACAGCAACCCTGCCATCAGTAGATTTCGGAGCTCATTTCAAGACTCACTAATGAGCTAGGAAACAGGGCTGTAAAAACTCCCAGACTCAGACTCTGAGACCCCATCAGGTGAGGCCTGGCAAAACGTACTCTGATACACATTTAATAGACGACTGGAAAGGCGAACTAGTTGTTTATAATTAGTTTTGAAGGGAAGATACAACGCATCTGGGACGCAATGTACGGGTAATGCAGACAGGATAGGAAGAGTAAGCCCCGGAAAAGATTTGAGATGACGAAGATTGCAGACAGGAACTTGAGCTAAAAGGCTCGTCTTCTGCTAGATGCTTAAAACACAAACCTCGGCCTGCAGTGGGCACTGTATAAGCACCCCGTCATTAAATCTGCATTTGGCAGAGTGTGGTTTTTTGAAGGTATCTTTCTGATAATGCGCTTAATTTCATGGCTCGTGTTCGTCTTTTCTTTGTTACGGCACTCGCTTGAATAAAACACCAGTTGGTAGTACATGCGAACGTCCTTGTCTTGCCTATTTTGTCGTTTTTTTTTCGCTAAGTTTCTCTTAACATGCAAGAGCACTTCGCCCAGCATTATTCTTTACTATACTTGTTCTTGGTTGTGCACCCAAAATATTTCCAGTCCTAAGTGGTCAGCTTAACTGGAAGCCGTACTACAGTCTTCTTTCGAGTGTGTCAAATTTAAATGCATATGGTTTTAGGACCAGCATAAAGAGTGTTATATTTCCATTAAAAGCCATTTTCTGTCACGCCTGTATCTATGTGCGTTTTCTACAACAGCCCCCGTTCCAGGTTTTGCTCCTCAAGAAATGTTGGCAGGGCGTACTTAACACCTTTTTGTGCAACCTTTCTTGCAGACGCACTTACCAAATCGTGTGATGAACTCGTCGCAGCATAACCCTATGTTACGTTACGTGGGCTTCTGACAGCGCACGACTTGCTTCATTCTCCTAGCCTTTACCGCATGATCTGTTCCCATTGCAAGAAGCCTAGGTGAAGAAAGGTATGCATTCGGCTAATTTTGTAAACCATTATGGTTGAGGTACTAGGAAATTCAGACACTTGGGATGCCGCATTTTTCTTTCAAGAGCACTGTTTGAAAGCGATCCTTCGTTATTGCAGTTTGTAGAGTACCATGAACAAGTTTTATGTGCTATGTTGCTCTTCTACCCTATTTTGCTTCACATGACTGAAGTAGAGAAAATGTGGCCTTCTAAGAATATAGACGGTAATACGAGGCCTCATCACTTACGGCAGAACCGAGGCGAGTTTCACGGCAATACAAGGGTATTCACAAAAGCCACCAGAATGCCTTTCTAGAATAAGCACCGCTTGACAGCAAACAGTTGCTTCATGTTGCAAGGCATTGCTCTGCGGCTGAATTGCAGGATTGAAGCGCGGTGCCAAACTTCTTTGCTGCTCCGTGAACGAAAAATTTCAAGGGTGCACTCAAGTCTGCTTAAGTGTAGTAATGCGAAAACATTTCTCTTGCTGCTGCCGATTGTTGGTGCGTTTTCGTGATTTTATGCCTTTGCCATTTCTCGTGTTTTCGCTCTAACATCGATTCTACCGCATCCGAAGACGTGGGTCTTGTTGCTAGAGTGTTTAATAAGCACACGTAAATACTAATAATTAATTAGTTAATTTAGATAAATATTAATTCATTAATAAAATCAGCAGTCGAATAAATTCCCGATCAGTGTAAGAATTTACCAATTTGGCTAAATATATTTGGTCAATAATTTAATTACAAAGGTAATTAACCAATTTCGTGACTTAACCGATTACAATGCTACAACTGTTTATTTAGTAAATTTGTTTATTTTGCACCTCCAGCGTACGGTGCGAGATCGTTGGGTTTAGGACCGGACCGGAGCTCGGACCGCCATTTTGGCTAACTGGCCTTAGGCTGTTTCCCTGGAAATACTGTTACAGTTTTGTTGAGCTGCGCTGGGTACAGCCTTTGGACTACGTCCTCGAGCTTCGCAGCAGATCCATCGCGTCAAATATGTCCACCGACGCAGGACAGTCATCTTCCCCTTCGCCTACGCCCGTCGTTTGCCCTGGCGCTCTCCGACAACGGGACCCAGCCGTATATAGCAGGTCCGATTACCACGACGTGGAGAGTTGTCTTTCCTCCTACCAGCGGGTAAGCGGCCACAACCGGCTGGACGAAGCCATGAAGCTGAACAACGTAGTGTTTTACTTCTCTACGTGGCCAGCATATATAGCACAGAGACCACGAAGCAGACGTTAGCACCTGGTTTGCCATTAAAGACGCCTTTTTCGATATTTTTATAGGCCCTGCAGCACGCAAGTTGCGCGCCCAACAGCGCCTGCAAGTGAGAGCCAAGCAGCGGCGTGAATGTTTCACCAGCTACATCGAGGATGTCATGCTTCAATAGATGATCACCAAGAAAGTCTTCCTGTCGAGGGTAAGTGTAAGGTGCTCTGCCTGGAAAGACGTGGTGTGGGCTGGTGCAGCGATGGAAGATGCTAAAGGGCAGAACCAGGGCCTGGTTAACAGTTCAGCGAAATTCGTGATGAGCCTTGAGGCAGGGCCAGTAATTTCTGCAAACAACACTGAGCATCCGCCTTCGAATAATTGTGTACCGCACCGGTGCAGGAACACCTGGTGTCGCTGTCTGGAAAATCCGAGCTACAGGTGTCCATGGACGTGACGAAGGCATGCTACTATCTGCACGACAACTACATGATCTATGCTGGTGTTGTGCGCGCGGCGGTTCTTTGCGAGGCTGGCGATGGCAGCACGCAATTCGATGCACTTAATGTTGACTGCTGGCGCTCCATAGCTCAGTACCTGAAATTGAATCGTTTGGTTTAATAATGGATTGCAAGGCATGCGAGGACCACTGTGGTCTTGTTTGTTGCGTGCGTATGTGTGTCTTTTGTGTGCATGTGCATCCTTGACATTTGTGCACCTGTTTTTTTGCCTTTTTTTTCGTTTCGCTGCCCAGGACGGCGAGTCAGCGTCAACTTCAAACGAAATCTCATTATCTGGCTAAGCCTATGGTGGTCTCGCTTAGAGGCCCTAAAAGGAGATCTGTTCGCAGCCGCGGGTTCGACTCCGAGTCATGGATATTGATTCGATTTCCTTTGCTCTTTTCCACGACTTCAGCTTCAACTCAGCTGAAGGTCAAGTTTACAAAATCTGCGATTGAAGCCCGAGGTCCCGCAGTGAAGCACACGCTTCAAAAAGTTTTATGGAAGCAGCGTGATTCGTAAATGAGTGTTGCTCGGTTAAACATCGCCGATTTCCCTCGCTCCCGCGGGTGCTCGGCAAAGAATTGGCTACAGAAGTCTTCTTTTAAGCAGCCCCTATTCCCTGAATACACAGTCAAATCATCACACATTCAAATCCAATTAACTATCGGGTTTCAGGTTGGCTTCCGTCTCTCTGAGAACAAACCCAGGGGTATGCGAACTTGTAGACGTTAATTCTCAGTGGAGTAATATTGCACCAAGTATATTCTGTAAGCGCCGGAAAGTGTTCACCACAGGCGAGTTGTTGTGCATCACAATATCCGGCCTTTGCTAAGGTACATAAGCATTTGCTGCGCAAATGCGCAAAATTAACTGAAAGACAGAAATGAGACAGAAGAGGAAATATACGAAGTATGGGGATAGCTGACACTGTGTATTATCAATAGAACACTTTCTTTTTATTCAGAAAAAATAAATGCAAGCAAACACACTGCTCAGACATTCTGACAACACGATTTGTATGAGTAAAAACTAAAGCAAACAATGCTCGCAAAAAAAGCCAACCGCTCGCTCATTCAGATGAAGAGTACGCCTCGTTTGAGGCTCCAGTGCAAGATGCTTGTCTCGATGGACTATATGGGAGGTGTACCCAGCTTCTATCAGCGAGGCTTATTGCGCGATTACAATAAAAACGACGCTTCCAGTTGTTTTTCGAAAGGTAAATGAAAACTGCTCGAACCTAAACATGCAGAAAATACAAAACGTAGTACGAAGCAGTACTTAGAAATAAGTATACCTTTACGAAGAACACACTATTGGCAATACGCATGCTAAAATATCCTTTGCAGCTTGCATGAAATAACTTTTGACGCATGTAAAGGAGTCTTCCTCAATATTCAAAGCATTAAAAAATCTCACTGCATTTAGATTTCATAGTCTAATATGATTTATTTTTATTTTCATTTTTTTATTTTTATTTTTATTATTTTTATTTTTATTATTTACTTTTTATTTTAATTTTTACTGATTATCAAAACACTTCTTCCGCGCTCCATGTGGCGACGAACATTTGAAAACCGTTCAAACTAACACTTGCACAAAATACAGAAAGTGGTATGAAGCAGTGCTTACAAACCCATGCACCTTTTCGAAAATGAACACTACAGGCAATACACACGTAAAAAAAAAATTTCTTGCTGCTTGCATGGATTAACCTTTGTCACATAAAAGAGGAAAACGAACCCCAATGGTCAGGGAATAAAAAAAACTTACTGCGTTTTGATTTGAAACTGTTGTAAGTTTAACATTCTTTTTAATGTTTGTTGATTTTCAAGATACTTCGTTATCGTTCCATGTGGCGACGAACCTCTGAAAGCACTCAGGGTGAACGCTGGGTTTAGGCTACAACGCGCATGCTCACACCTTAAGTGTGTCTTTTCTGGAAACCTCAAGTATGTGTTCTCCAAACACTAAAAGCGGCTCAGCGTGGAGGCGCAGAATCCCGGGGGAAGCGGCACCGCCCCATTGGACACGATGTTCCGCAGAACGCACATCGCCTCGTCGTTGTCTACGACGCCCCAGGCGACCGGCCCCGTCAGGAACTCCCCGGCGGTCATGGTCAGGAAGCGCAGCTTCGCAAAGAATGGACGCATCACATCTTTCAGCTGGAGCGGGGAATCCGAGCCGAGGCTTTTGGCGCACTGCTCCTTGGACCAGCGCATGACGGCTGTGGCGACCGAGATCTCCCGGACGTACCTGAAAGGCAAGAAAAGCAGTGAAAGAGGTCTGTTAAAGTATTATAGAGCGCAGTGTGCAGAGGAGAAGACTGTGGGACGATTAGCCTTACAGTGAACATGTAAACAGTTGATGCACCTGCGTCTCACAGTGTATACGAAATATAACTGCCATAGCATGGACCTAGAAGGCCACAGCTCTCCAGGAATTCAAAAAGCCGCCTTAGTACCGCACTGTTTTGATTGCTCCAGCTTCCGAGAGCTCTCTGCTGTCTACGCAAAAGACGATGAACGACCGCTAGGCGGGCAACTGGATTGCGAAACAGTTAACGGATTTTTTCGTATATTCCGCCGACGAAGCTTACTGGAGAAACAATGTAGCGAGTACGAAAAGGTTAACATGGGTTATTAAAAACTCTGGTGAGCCACCAGAATCTGCTGGAGGCTTATTGACACTTGGAACCCTGAGATGCATTTACAAACTTCGAGAACACCCTGCAGCGTAGGAATATTATAGCGTGAGAATGGGTACCGGATACTATTAACGATAATCACAAAAAGAACGCAGATAGCTACAAAGAAGAGAAAAAAACGGCGGAGGGACAAAGGAAGCAATGAAAGAAGAACGATAAACAAATAAGCAAAAATGTAGGAACAACTGCACTTCCTCATTGCGGTGATTAATATGAAAGAACAGCACTTTTTAATTCGATCATAGTGTGATAAAAGAATACTGACTTACATACACCACATCAGCTGGACTCATAAAAGGAGTACTTCATTAATTTGGTCCAGAATTCATTTCACGTGTTTCAAAACTGTGCTCTCTTTTGTTCGAGTCAGTGTATGCGGTTTGAAGTAATTTCTCTTGTCAATGCCTTTCTAATTACTGCATTCAGTTCCAGCTTTTGCTTCTGAAGCCTTGCACGCAAAGGCTCCATTCCAATATTCTTTCCTTATTTCGCTCATGATTGCATGTCTACAATACAGCCTTGATATAAACCTGACTTTCCGGTTTCAGATTTCTCAGCTGTGAGATGCTGCGAGTGCTGATGCCACACAGGAGATATGCATATTCTAAGTGAGGGCTTAGCAGGGATTTGTATAGCGCTGCATCTTTATAAACCTTGAGGGGGCAGCACATACCTAATATTGTCAATTACGAGGTGGAAGATGTGCTCTTCTGCTTCGGCGAGGTTTTTGAGAGACAACACTGCAAGTGCAGGCGACTCCGACAAGGACTGCAGTACTCCTGGTAGGTAGGAAACCCAGTCCGGTTCGCCGGTCCGGGTATAGTAGTCAAGGTAGGCGAAGAGGTTTGAAGGAACCAGGTTTCTGCGTATGTAGTCGGTGCATCCGCTGCTTAGCGACGCTATGTGGTACTTCCTAGAGGCTTCTCGGGCATGCAGTGCGTCCAGTACAGTGCTGATGCGGGCACAGCCAGAGTAGAGGTACCTGCAACGTATGCATGGATAGATGAAAAGATAAGATCATCACCTCTGAAGCGGGGTGGTGACAGACGCCAACAGCGTCAGGTTTCTTTAGTCCCTTTTTTTTTTAAACATCAGAAAACTACCTGAAAGAGCCACATATGCCACGCCTCCTCCTTTCCCCCCACCACACCAATCCGCCCAAAAAAGATAATCAAGGTCAATACCTCTCCAAATTTTCTTGCCTGCACTCGTTGGCCAGGCACTGGAGGAAAAGCAGTTGAAACCCCCCGTCGCCCGAGCATGAAATGACGTATTAAGGCGGAAGCCTTTAATGTCTCATCGTTGTAAGCAGCAGTTGTCGACAGAAAATGTCACGCTTTTCAATTGGTGGAAACGGTCGTGACGTCACAGTGCGCGAATTTCAAACGGGGCCAATTGCACTTTGGCTAGTAACCATACAACCAATTGAAGGGATCGTATAGTGATGCTCCAAGTAAGTGGGACTGAACTTAGTTAATTGCTTAATTACCCAATTAACCTAATTAGCTTTACTAGTCAGGTCATATAAATAAATAAAAGCGATTAAGAAATTGGTCGAGCTCAGGAATCGAACCCCGGTCTTCGGCGTGAGAGACGAGCACGCTATCCACTCCGCCATGCCAGCTCGATGGTTTGGAATGAACAAAGGCGCGTCTAATGAATACGGTGTCTTCACATACTGCCATCCTCCTCCCTTCCCTTCCGGTGAGGTTTAGGTGTCCACCGAGATATGAGAGACAGATACATTTCCTTTCCTCAAAAAACAATTTACCGACGAGTGAGGCGTACAACCGAATGGGCGATGGCGTTCTATGGACTCCTTGGCAGCGTTGCAAGACGCTGTCGCGTTCCACTCTTAGGGGCGAAGCATAACATCTTAACCACACATCACTGACCACACTTTCGGTCAAAAAAGTGCCCCCCTGAATTTTGACGGTTGTCCACCGAGATATGTGAGACAGTTACTGCGTAATTTCCTTTCCTCAAATACAATTTTCATTTTCTTCATTACGGCTCCTCTTTATCTATCTTCTTTCACTCCCACCTCTCTTTCTCTACGGTGCGGTTCAGGTGTCCACCGAGATGACAGAGAATTACTGCGCCATTTCCTTTCCTCAAAAAGCGTTGCGTTCAAAGGGCAAGGCATCGCGCCGAACGGGTGGTGGCGTTCCTTGGACTCCCTGGCAGCGCTACAACGCGCTGTCGCGTTCCACTCCTAAAGGCGAAGCTTAAGCGACATTAATTAGTATTCAGGCATTAATCAGTAATTAAAAATTAATTAGTGATTTGCCATCACTTAGTAATTAGTACTCAAATATATGTGTCGCCACCAGTGCCACAGAAACAGCGAAGGTGGTGCGGAAAACGCTTCCGCCTCTGCCCACTTTTGACAGTCAAAGTGCCCCCTGATTTTTTTCTCTTGACAGCTAACAGCCCGGGACAAACACAGAAATTCCGCCATTTTTAGCCCTTTCGAGCGCCTTTCTTTGTTCTAACCGAAATCAACTAATTTTTTACCTGAGTAGTATATTCAGGCCTCGGGAAAGGAAATTTGTTAGTTTTTGAGCGTGAAAAAATAGCAGGTATGTTTTTAGAACAATGTGCAGAACTCCATACAAACTGTCAGATTTGTTGGAAAAAGTAACATCGAAATGTTCTCGTGTGTCATGTAAGGACCCTAAGGATCGCGGAATCATTTTCTGTTTCGACGATGCACATTATGTTCGAAATTGAGCAAAAACAATCGATGTTTTTTCTCGCGGCAAAATCTGTCTACCCACAAATGGCGAACAAATTGCTACCTACCTCACTGTTACGTGAAATATTATTTGCTGCGTGTGATTTACATGGCACAAAAGACGAACTTTTTTTCGATGGGAAGGGTGCTCAGTTTCAGTGAAACAATGAAATCACGTCCAGGTTCACCAGTCTCTCAGAACATGCTGCGAGTTTGCTGCGTACACAATTGTGTAAAAAGCGCCTGAAAGGAATGTTCCTTTGTGGTGTCCATCGTTCGCTAACAAACAGCTCTAGAACGCGTTTCGTTTCTTCCCGTCAATGCTTTGAGTATGCGAATAACCTCTGAAATAAAGTAGGATAGTGCCTGTATACTTATTATTCCCCCTGCCCCTGTTGTCTACAATTGAATCTGTGGCCACTTTGGGTCTAATCTTGCTCTCTGCCACGTGCGCTACACAAGATGGCGGCTGCTGCAAAAACAGGGTTGTGCTTCAGTGCTCCTCACCTAAGCATGATCTTGAAGCCCTTTGGGTGGACATCCGTTACGTTGACGACGTCCCCTTCGGCGAAGTCTCCGAAGAACATGACCTCGAAAACCCCGCTACTCAGGGCGAGAAGCCGCTTGTGGGCACGAAATTTGCGTTCGGGAACATCGGGAAACACAGCCGAGCGAACATTGAACTCGACGTCCGTCAGGTGACCGCTGTCGAGAGAGGCCTCTAGGTCGATCTGCAACCGGGTGTGAGAACATATGAAAGGGAGAGGGGGGGTGCAGTGGGACAGCATGAAACAGATGTTAGATTGAGACAATGCTGCCGGACTGAGTAATGGTGCGCAGAATATAAAGTTTCAGGACTTAGTACGTGGTGCGTATGCGTATGCAACTTTAGCTATTTTTTTTTCTGGTAGCCGCTGCTGCTGACTGCTCGGTCGGTCGTGACAAGTGAAAAATGGCTGACACATGTCTTGCATGCAACGAGCAGCTTTCTGAGGATGAAGCGTTTCTGACATGCTCAGAGTGTTGTTATGTGTATCATCTTGGCACATGTTGTGGGGTAAGTGAAGCCACATACAAGAAAAAGGCAGAAACTGCAAAAAAAGCATGGAAATGCCCAACATGCAAAACAGCTAAGGCTCGAAGCAACCATAGTGGCAAGAAAACAAGCGAGGAACCGGAAATGAATCTTCCAAGTGAAATTACAGATGTTCGTCTCGTGCTCACAGAAGTACTTGAGATCAAATCGAAAATTGACGCACTAGGAGAGATAAAGGCCACTGTGGATGGTATTGAGCAGTTTATGCAGGAAATGTCCACAAAATACGACGAAGTTTTGTCGAAAATTAAACAACAGGATGCAGATATATCTGCCCTCGGAAAGCGAGTGGAAAAACTCGAGGTTCTGGTAGCAGAACAAGAAAACCAGGAATTAAGGCAACAAGTTAACGAACTAGAGCAGTACAGCAGACGCCAAAATTTAGAAATACTTGGGCTGCCCCATCATGAAAATGAAAACCTACTGGAAAAGCTTAATGTCTTGGCCACTGATCTCGAACTTCCGCTGCTTTCCGAGGCAGATGTTGAGGCTGTTCATCGATTGCCCTCACGGTCTATCAAGGAGAGCACTAACAACGAGAGTGCTAGTAGTGACAGTGAGGTCGGGGAGAGTTCTAAGAAGGTTACACCTGTTCTTGTACGCTTCGTATCCCGTTCAACCAGAGACGCATGGCTTGCAAAAAAGGGACAGCTAAAGGAAGCGAAATCTAAAATCTTCTTCAATGAAAACCTGAGAGCACAGAACAAGGCACTCTTTTGGAAAATGAAAAAAAAAACGGCCAAAGAAAAAGAGTATGAGTTTGCCTGGTTGAAGAATGGAAAAATGTTTGTTCGTCGTGGCCCCCGCAGCCGAGTTATCAGGATTAGGACGACTAACGATCTGGATAAGATACGTTGAGTAACAGGCCGTATGCACACCACGGTAACTGATAGCAGCACCCTTGAAAATGACAGCCCCGTTCGCATATTCTTATCATGATGCTGATTCATTTAAACATTCCAAGCGTCTACGAGAAAAAAATCAACTTTCCTTATTCCATCTCAATGCGCAAAGCCTTCGGAATAAATAGGATTCTGTGGAAACCCTCCTAAATGCACTAGACCATAAATTTGAATTTTTAGCTTTCACTGAAACTTGGTTTACCAATGATTATGATGTCACACAATTTCCAGGATACAAATGCGCATCAGTTTCACGGAGTAATAAGAGAGGGGGAGGTGTGGCCATTTATGTAATGAACTACCTAAACTATGTCACCATTGAAGATTTCTGTGTCATAGATCAGCACTTTGAGTGTGTCATGTTAAAATGTGTTGGTACCATATTTGCCGTTATATACAGGCCGCCTTCTGGATCACAGGCAATGTTTTTAGTATTTCTTAAAAATATGTTAGAACAGTGCATGCACTTTAAGTCGCCTGTAGTTATTTGTGGTGATTTCAATATCGATCTCTTATTGCCTCAATCTAATCAGCAAAGGATGCTTGATATTTTTTTCTCGTTTGGTTGTGAAAATGTGATACATGTGCCAACTAGAGTGACTGATATGTGCCGTACTTTACTAGATGTGTGCTTCACAAGCTACAAAAAGGATGATGTGCAAGCAGGTGTACTGATAGCTGATGTTAGTGACCATTTGCCGATTTTCATGTCATTTAAACCATACTTTACAACACAGTCATTCCAAAATCAGTGCACCGATTACATATAGAATCATTAATGAAGCAAAGACCACAATATTTAGAAACTTAGTAGCAGAAA
Organism: Amblyomma mixtum; assembly: GCF_055824585.1. Taxonomy (NCBI): domain Eukaryota; kingdom Metazoa; phylum Arthropoda; class Arachnida; order Ixodida; family Ixodidae; genus Amblyomma; species Amblyomma mixtum. The sequence goes on from NC_143019.1 coordinate 95,304,757, forward strand.
CAAGTTGGGCAGAGGTTTTTCAACTATCTGACCCCGTTACAGCATATGACGTCTTTATTAAAACAGTTACCGAGCTCTATAATCAAGCCTTTCCTACAGTGCAATTCAAAGAGTGTAAAAAAGCCAGAAAACCATGGATAAATGCTGAACTTCTGAAAAGAATTAGAAATCGTGAAAGACTATTTGCCTCTTTTATCAGAACGAAAAATATAGATAGTTTGAGTATAAACGAATTCGTAACAAGTTAAGCTCTGATATTAAAAAAGCCAGGACCAGTTATTACGAACATAAGTTTACTGATATCTGCAACAACCCTAAACAGGTATGGAATACCGTAAAAAGCTAATGTCCAAAAATGAAAGAGACGGCATCTCTGAACTCGTTATAAATGGTGTGCCTTACACAGGGGCGTCGCTTGCTTGCAAACTTAATGAGCATTTTCTCATATCAGGGGCTTCAAGTAAATCTCAGGCAAGTAACTGTGATTTTACATCGTATCTCACATCCAACATCGAAAGCTCAATGTTCATGTTTCCAACTACAGAATTGGAAATCTGCACACTAATCAAAAACTTAAAAAGTAGCAGTGCATGTGGTGCTGATGATATTAAAGTTCAACCTATAAAATCCGTTAGTCACATGATTAGTCAGCCACTTACGCATATATGCAACCTGATTTTGAGTAGCGGAATATTTCCAGACAAACTAAAAATTGCAAAAGTCTCCGTCATACGCAAGGGAGGCGATAGAAATGATATAAATAACTATAGACCAATTTCGGTACTACCAGTCCTCTCGAAAGTAGTTGAACAGGTTATAAACATGAGACTACTAAACTTCTGCAAGCGAAACGATATCATCGCAGAACAGCAATATGGATTTCAGAAAGAAAAATCTACTGAAATGGCGCTAATAAAAATTAAGGATAAGATAATAGACAATTTTGAGCAGAAAATATATACAATAGGTGTTTTTCTTGACTTTAAGAAGGCATTCGATTCTATCAAGCACCCGATATTGTTGTACAAGTTATATAAATATGGCATTAGAGGAACGGCTCTCACATTAATAAAGAATTACCTCTCAAATCGTCAACAGTACACGAACATTCCGAATGCAAAGTCCAGCTTAGGTCTGATACATTAAGGAGTTCCGCAAGGATCAATCCTCGGGCCGCTGTTATTTCTTCTTTATATAAATGATGTAATTAACGTGCCCTCTACACCAGAAATAGTACTGTACGCTGACGATACCAATGTATTCTTCTGCGGACAAGATCTGGAAGCCCTCCACGTAGAAACCAATATATGGCTGCAAAACTTATCCACATGGCTCCGCACTAACGAACTGCAGTTAAACACTGAAAAACTAAGTACATTATATTCCGCGCACGTAACAAGTGCATTAAACAAGAAATACTGATTCAATTTCGTGATGAATCTATTGAACGTGCAATATCTCATAAATTTCTTGGCGTAATATTTCACGAACATCTCGACTGGTCCCCTCACATTGAAAAAGTTCGCACAGGTATCTCTAGGTAAATTGGTATCATGTATAAATTAAAGGACCTTTTGCCTATGTGGCTAAAGAAACAACTATACTACACACTGGTACATTCGCGTTTCCACTATTGTCTTCTTGTTTGGGCCACAGCACCTAAAACAAGCATAGAAAACATATACTTACTACAAAAGAAATTTCTGCGACTAATGGATAATGCACCATACCTTAGCCACACTGCCCCATTGTTTAGGAAACACCAATTGCTTACACTGTGGAATGTTATAAACAAAAAGATAGCGTTAGCCACTTACCAACAAATGCATTCTGATCCTGGCGCCTTTTGTCATAAGTATCTCACGAAACCACACAGCTACAGCATACGGCACATAAGTTATAATAAGGAAAAAATACGTACGAACTACGGCGCCCAGAAACTTACCTACAGAATTTCCAGTTTTTTAAACGATCACCATCCTGCTGTAAACATTATTCAAGAAAGCAAATCATTGAAAGCTTTCAAAAATTGCATCACCATGTATCTGTTGTCACTCCAGGCATAACCACTCTTTTCTTTTTTTTTATTCTGTTGTCTCTCATAGTTTTTCTCTAACTGTAGATAAATGTTCAAGATTAAATTACTGCAGTTCAGTGATAATCAATCCTTTCTGTATTTCCATTTCGTTTTTGTGTCTATTTTATGCGCTGAATGTCTTGTGCTCTCGAATGGGAGCAAGAAGGGCTTGGACTCTTTGTCAGGCATCCTTTTGCCTTTTAGTCTGCGCCCTAGGCAACTGTACCTTTGAGTTGTCTGAATAAACACTTTGACTTTGACTTTGTCGCCCGACAGAAAAACTCCCAGTCAAGCCACGGGAGGCATATATGCTGAGTCTTGATTAACTAAATGTACAGAAGTCGGTGATAATGCGTGAACTTCGGCTTTAGTTTGCCATCGTGCTTTACTGGTAGTTCTAACTTTGCCGCTAGGTCTTGCTTGGGGATACTCTGGGGTCTATTGATGTTTCCGTATTTCATCGAAACTTTTAATACAGGTTACCCTTTTGTCTTGAACATTTATATCAATTTCTGCATTTAAGTATTCCTGTGCTTTGTTTGATTTGACGTGGACTTCCAACATCGCTCAATTCGTCATCTAAATTTGGGTTGACCTCTATGGGCGACGTTAATCTTAAAACATTGCAAGCGCGTACTGCCTGTTGGTATATACTTCACACTTCCTAAGGAACGTAAGGCGAGTTTTTTTTGCCCTTTCAAAAATTTCACGCGAAGTTTACTCGCTTACAGCTCATACTTCAGTGTTTAGAGTACAAACAAGAATTTCGATGGTAATATTTGACCATATATTGCCACGTTATGCAAAAAGCTACCATCTTTGATCACGCTGCGCAGCTTCCATCTTTTCTGCCTTGCTGGTTAAATTTATATTTCATCTTTCCGGGAAACGTTTTGCAGAATCGAAAACGGGGGATTTAGAGACACACAGCAGACTAATCAGCTGAAAGCGTTTATTTAATGATTTATTTTCACACATTCGCATAGGTTATGACTGCAGGAAACAAATCTGAGGGCGATTAAAATACTCCCTATTGCGAAATTTGAACGAACCTCTGTCTTATTCGGCGTCACGAACGGCAGGTTCCTCGTGAAGGAGGTGCACAGCACCCAACTTTCTGCCGCACCCTGCCATACGTGCCTTGTCTTATCACCATGTCTGTTACCCTTAACGGCCATCTGTTATCTCGCCTATGCATCACATGCCTCAAGCTCATTTCTTCTCAATTTCGATTAGGATGTCAGTTATGCGCGTTTGTTCTCCGACGCACTCTGCTCTCCTACTGTTTGTTATAGTTACACTTATCATTTTCATTTCCACACTGTATTGTTCTCATCTGATGCGGGACCCTTTTGGTTAGATCCCACGTTCCTACCTACAGTTGAGCCACAGCAAGATATTGCCAGCTTTGCTTTTCTCTTTAGAGATATTGGACACTGCCATTAATTCAGACATTACTTGTAAAATATGCTCAATTCTTAGTTTTTTACTCACATGATCCAGGTGTACAATCACTATCTGCCCTAAGTAGACGTTTACCTTTACCACTTGCATTGTCTTGCTACCAATTGAAAACTGTTATTCTATTCCAAGACTGTGGAGTAGTTTAGCTTTTGGCATGCTAATTTTTAGACCCTTTATGCATATCAGTTTTTTTTAGACCAGCACTTACTACTATTAAATAGCTAACTCCAAAATTTCTACGAGCGGGAGTTGGCGCAGAGAGAGAGAGAGAGAGAGAGAGAGAGAGTGAAGGCGCCACAGCACGCGTTGTTAAGCTTCGTCTCCTATCCCCCGGCATTCTCGAGAAGGCTCGGACCTTCTCGAACTCGTGGCCACCCGCGCCACCTCGCCAAGGTCGCAGAGAGAGGAGGGCCATGACCCTGCGCTGGGATGCGCCAGCAGCAGAGATCTCCTCTCTCATTCCGCTCGCGCCCCTTAACTCCCCCCCCCCCATCCCTTCTAGCTCTTTTACGCCTTCGACGCCGGCGCGGCTTAGCCCAAAAAGAGCTGCCTAAAAGCTGAGCTCTAAAGATAAAAATAACTCACTTATTTGTCGCGATAACATTATCACTTATCTCACGTCGCATTTGAATTAATGTGTTGGCGCGAACTATGAACCATCGAGTTAGTTACACCACCGCAGCCCTCGCGAGCAAGCAGACGTTTCCAGCTATATTGTTCCAGTCCAGAAGGGTTCGAGCCCCGACTTAAGTGCGCCCTCCTCCAGGCCTAGAAATACAACAAAAGGCGTGGGCCCGCTCATTGTCCGCAGCTATGGGCTTGCGTTCTGAGAGCAGTTGAACGGGTCAGAACCGGCACAGCATGCCCGCATTTCCTAAGGGCCGCTTTCACGGTGGTACCTTCACTAATCCTTCAGAAAACGGGCAATAAAGGTGGTAAAAGAAGAACCTTTTAATCAGTTTTACTGCAGTAGTAATGTACAGCATTTCTGGTATTGCTGTAACGAAGAGGCATTGTTATTGTAGCAAAATCGGTCCATTATATCGCAGCCAGATTTCAACACAGCCTTTTGCAAATGCTTCCACCTAATATATCTGAGTTGCAAAGACACTTGGTTTCCTCCAGAGATGCAGAGTGAATGTACAAACAATGGTGTAGGTTTTCGTACAACCACTGAAGGCCCTAGTGATTTAGCTCCCGGAGCTCTCAAATCATATATGGCGAGACGAGACAGCTCACAACTAAACATGGCCGCTTTGTGTGGCACTCCCTACGAGGCGGGAGTGCATCCAAGGAGGAACGATCTCTGACGGTGGGTCTGCTGCCTGAACGGTTCGTCACAATGCCCCCTGTGCATACACGCAAAATTACTTTCAGAAGTATAAATCTTGTAGAAGTAGAAAGCCTATAAATTTTGCAGAAATAATTAAGTTACAATAGAAATTACTGCTGTCAAAATGCAATGACATTGCAATTACTTCCCAAATGTAATGAAAATTACTTTGACATTACTTTATGCGAAGCATACTAAAATAGCCCAACCCAGCTCCTCGAGCGCGGCGGTGTCGTTACCATTGACCTTTCGTGACCTCCATGTCATATCACGTGATGCGTGACGTCAGATCAGATGAAAAACGGGGGCCCAACTCGCGCCGTCGCGCGAGGCGTCGTGACCAAGGATGACCACGTTGTGCGTGACGTCCCAGCAGATGAGAAACGGGGGCCCAGCTCGTGCCGTCGCGCGAGGCGTCGCGACCAAGGAGGACCACGTGATGCGTGACGTAACGACATAGGAGAAACGGGGCCCCAGCTCGCGCCGTCGCGCGAGGCGTCGCGACCAATGTGTTTCCTGCTCCTGCCGCTAGGTGCGCTTTAGTGAACACGTGATGCTGGAGCGGCGGTATACAAGGGGGTGCGCCTGCCTCTGCTAGGCGTACACGGGATAGAGATGCCTCCTGGAGACAGGGCTGCTCGTTGGAATAAGAAGCAGAAGTTGCGGCGTGCTACAGAGACTGAGAAGAGCGTGAAGAACGTCTAGCCAAGTGGCGTGCTCGATATGCAACTCAGCAACAATATGCTTCGCATCTGACTAGGCTTAACCTAAGCTAAGCCTCAGCCATTTTATAATTCGGACGCATAAAATATTGCGCACTGGTCACAAATCCTACAAAACTTTCAGATTTCGTTGTTTGCACCGCCACTGAGGTTATTTTCCCCTCTTTGAGGAAAGGTAGCCCTAGTCCATTGAACAGCCGCTTTGCTGACATACATGACGTCAGCTTACCTTCAAAATTTGTATAATTGCTCGTATAATTGTATAATTGCTTACCGATAAATCAGAAGTGCCTCTTTCAATGAGTATTATGGTCCCACCCTCCTCTTTTTGAAGAATTTGTCGTGCACGTAAACAGCGGGAGTGCATAAACTGATTGTTCACTCTCATCTTCCCAAAAATGCAGAATGGCGCAGAGAAGCTGCCAATTCTGTTGTTCAATTGACTCGTTCTGGAGGTACGTTGGTAGAAATAGATAGCATGATGCATTAACGCTGGCGTCTATGTTATCCTTGAGTTACAAACAGAGCTTCAAGTCAGGCCACAGAAGCTAGTTTTCCCTAAAACACACAACCAAGTTTGTCAGTTGTGATTTCAGACTTTTTGTCAGTGCGGCGACGTGACAGTGTACATAAGGCAGAAGTACTCGCTCAAGCACTCGCAGTGCGTCTGTGGGAAGGTGCAATATGACATGCATGGTCATGGAGGTTACCTGGTGGCCACCCTGCGCCGCGTCTGCGTGTGCAATCGTACGCAGTTCTGGAAGACATGTAGCAGTCCTACAGACTCCACCATGGTGAGCCAGACGCACGCACGCACGCACGCACGCACGCACGTCGCCTCTCGTCAGCCGCCTCGCTGGAGTGCTGGCTGTTGCTGGCCGCGCGTTTTTTCTAGCTTTCTAGGCGCTCAACCCCGCAAACGCGAGGCCAAAGCATGGCCGAAAAAGGAGCACCGCGGACTCATTACTCAGCAGAAGTAATTTCGTTAGCAATTAATTACTCCTGCCATGAAATTACTGCTCTAAAGTAATTCATCACGTCAATAAATTACCAGCCCAGTAAAATCATTAACATAATATATTACTGAAAAGAGCAATTTTGGTGCCTTTTATCACAGTAATTTAATTACTTCCATGTCTGCCCAAGTCCTTATGCCACTACAGCGCCAGCCACTCCTCGCCATTCGCACGTGAACCTGCCGCCGCCGCCCACTGCTTGTTACCTAAAAAAAATCCGCTTAACACGAACCCTGGATACAAGAAACGAAATTCGCTCTATCGTCAGGTTCGTTATAAGTGGGCTCGACTGTACATCCGCTCCTTCTTTATTCTTGCTTTTGCGGCAAGATGCCGTTAAGCTTTAGCGAATTAAAACACCAAGGCTGCAATTATATCTCACATTTTATGCCTTACGTGATGTACACTAAACTTGGCTTCACAGCTGTAATGTCCTATCATATATCAAATCACATCAAATTCACTTTTCTTTGTAGAATGCAGAAGGATGGATTTATACAAGGTAAAAAAATGGACGCTGTTTATATCAAAGCCCGAGTAACGTGAGAGGAAAAGATGTACTATAAATTATAAAAGTTTCGCTGGATACGTGCTACGACACCAGCTTTTGGTTTCATAAAACGGGTAGTGGTCAACGTAAGATGAATTCATGCTCACATATTGCCGAAAAGCGGGTGCAGCCGCCATATCTTCGGGAACCTGAAAAATGAAAACGCTCATATAGAAAACCAAAACAATGCTATTTAAAGCACCTGCTGATCATCTAAATCACCCCATATGTAGTCCTCCCCAGCAAGGGCGTAGCCAGGAGGGGTGTTTTGTTGACAGAACACCCACCGAAATTTTCTGAGTGCTGCTCCCCCCCCCCCCCCCCGTGTTCTCTGCTGCTTATTCTCGAAAAGACTAATGTATGTTGTCCCGGCTCTATATTACTAGGAAGCGGAAGTTAATGCAGAAAAGGGTCACTCTTCGCATTGCACGACGTATGACACTCCTTTTAACTCTAGGCGCGGTTCATCCAAAAGAACAAACCTTCATCCGTCAGCCTACCTTTTCATAGTCTGTAATGTCCTCAAGTGATTCATAAACTATCACCAAATTGCTTTTTTTAAGCACCTCTGTGGCTGGGCGCAGGTTCACATGCATGTGGCAGAAGTTTTAACGAATGCCATTCGTTAGCAGTTGCTGAATTGTTGCAGAGCAGAAGCCTTTGTGTTGTATATTATGAGAAAATATTGCAAATAGCTGCTGTGTTTCGTGCGAGTGTTTTTTGTGACAAAATAAATGTTATTATCAAATCAAGTCTTCAGAATCCTGTGTGCACTCGTATTTTTATCTAGGCATTACATTGAACGAAACAACACACCCTTCGGCTTGATTAAAGCAGAAAAATGACTAAGATACTGTCTAAGCACAGGCTATCTTTTTATTTTTATTTTTTACCGTCGGCTGGCTATAACACCCCGTGAAAAATATTTCTAAGAGCGCCACTGCCCCCCAGCGGCGAACTGATGACAGAGCACGGACGGATGCATGGACACAAGGTAACCGCGTTCACTTGCAAGTCAGGTGGCGGTCGGAGCCATTAGAGTGAACAGTTTTTTCCCACTGCTTTGCTTTAGCTGGAAAATATCTGTCCGGGAATGAGCTCTCGAATCAATCGTTCCTTTAACTTTTATGCTACAGCGCATTTCACTCACGCAATCCTACCCCCACGCCGCGTCGATGTTTGTAATAAATCATCCGCCAATCAATCAATCAATCAATCAATATTTCCAGCAAAAGAATGTGAAGGACATCCGGTGACAAAGCAGCGCCCAGCTTCGCAGACTCCAGGGGCACTGAAACGCACAATACTAGCGGCGAGAGTAATGTAAATTATAAAGCAAGGCAAAGGATATTAGCGGTAAAGAGACAGAAAAGATAATCTAAATAACAACAAAATTTTGACTATGCTCAAGAATAAGAGCACTGCAATAAAACTATCACAAAATTAATCAGAAGCGCTAGAATAGATGGGGACACAGGTACAAAGGTACCAAAGGTATGTGAGACAGGCATTACAATCGAAGCCCAGAATTATTACGGCGGCCTCCACTGACACAAATTAACCTACAGTGATGAGCACATGGTTCAAAGAAATCGGAGGGGCACTTGAGCTCCGCCTCAAGGGTGTGACGCGATAGCATTAATGGAATAATACCCACATACTGTGGACTCTCATTAAGTGAAACTTAAAGGGACCAGAGATTTTTCTCTGAATTATCCGCAGCTTTTAATTGTCACAAGTGCAACTTAATTTCATCCAAGACTAAATGCAATTTGCTGCACTGATACCTATGTATACATAATTAATATGGGTGACAGCCAGTTCAATACTGGCCGAAAAAAGCGATCAACGATGTGCTGGTTCCGCAATAGAGTAAAAACAGCAAGGGACGAGAAAAGCTCCGAATCAAAGGCCAAAAATTCGAATGGCTACAAAAAAAGAAACTTCATGAAACTGTTCAAAAATGGAGCGAATTCAATTGAAGAAAAAATAGATAGTGGCTGTGTGCTTTTAAGTGAAAAACTGAGCTGCGGTGATGGTTTTTCGCCATTCCGTCATTTTGTAGTGCATTGCCACTGTCAGCAATACGTAAGAAGGTCCTTGTGGTCGAAATTTCTGGAGCCCTTCACTACGGCGTCTCTCATAGCCTTAGTCGCTTTGGGACGTTAAACCCCATAAACCAAACCAAACCAAACCTTGTAAGGAGGCTTCACCACACGACCAGCAGATCGCACTCAGGGCGCATTATCGACGCACAGGACCACGCTGACGGACGCGAGGTGAATGCACATTTTCCCAAGAATGGCGAGATACGTTGCAAAAGAAAACAAAAACCTTGGAGGACGCTTAAGCTTCCCTTTAAGAGCGGATCGCGTTCGCGTTGTCGGGCCAGCGCCTCTTATGAGCAGCCCCACGCGGAAAAAACGGAAGGGGGGGGGGAGGAGGCTCCCTTTCTGCACGTTGATGCGACGAAGCCGCCGAAGCGGGGCAGCTCTAGACTGCGGCGAAGATGGCGATGACGACGCCGGCTTTTCCGCCTCATGAGACCCTCACCGCTATTCGCGTTCAAAAGACCACCGATGCGCCAATTAGTTCCGAATCGGCGCTCAGTTGGACTCAGTTCGCAGACGCGCCTCCGGCAGCCGCAATCGTCGCGGGCTGGTAACGGAGCTCAGAAAACGAAACTATGCCGCCACCGAGCAACTACGACCGACGCTGCCCCCTTTCGGCCCTGTCGAGAGCTAATCGCTTGGAAGGGCCGGATTTTCAGTTCACGCAGCGCCGCAAACCTGAGTCATCCGACCTCGGTCGCCGCTCTTTCGCGAGCCGGGAGGGTTGGAGGAAGACAAGAAAAATTTGAATGAACCGAATTTGAGAGAAATCGCGCAACGAATTAAGCGGCTTCAAAATGCATTGCAAATATAGCCAGCCCGCCAAAATTTTGAAATTTGCTTCAATTAACAGAAACTACAAATTATCCGAATCTGAATTATCACGAGTCTGCTGTGCGCGAATTTCCTCATTTATTTCTTCACATTATTAGGTCGCTGAGAGCAGTCAATCCTGGGACAGTGGTGCAGCGGTTAAGCGGTGCACCACTGCCCTGCCCCAGTATGGAAATAATGTTTCAAAAACAATTTAATCGCTTGCGAGGAGCAGGCTACCATTGATATCTTCTAATTTCAGCGCCCAAAAGCTGCAAAAGCACAAGAAACGTCAAGTAGGTAAGCATGATCAGACTCGGCAAACAAAAAAGAAACAAAAAGTGGCCTTCACCCCTTACTGCCACACTCTCTCACGCAATCCTAAAATGTTTATGAATCGTGCTACAGTGAAGGCAGTTTTTTTTTTTTGGCTCCTGAAAAGCTTTCTTTGGTACGCAACTGCGCCATCCGTCGTCCATAGGAAGGAAGAATTTGCGAGACTAATCATGACAAGAAATTTGTTCAATGTGATAAAGAAGGGATTTTTGAAAGTCGCCTGTAATGTGGCCGAAAATACATTGCGCTAACTGGCACGTGCGTAAATCACCGGCTGCGTGAGCACAAAAATGGTGTTACGAACGGCGTCGCCAGCCGCCAACCAGATATTTAGGACTGTGACGTCATATTTCTGCTTGTGATCGGGTCGCAACGCAAGCGATTGAGCTAAAATGCCCGCTGCCCAACTTCGAGCGAGGCCACTTCCGAGATAGGCGAACGAGAAACGCGGCCGTGCGAAGACGCTGCAACTACGTCCTTGCACCTCCTCAGATCCACCGATGCTTCGTCAAGTACCAGAATAAAGACTTCGCTTTTCAACTGAGTATCAGCCTCAGAGTTGACCCCTTAGTTGCACATATGCGTGTTGTGTTGGGTTTATTGGCGCATAAGCAGCTAAGGCTATCATGCGCCATGTTGCACATATGCGTATTGCGCCGTTATTGCAGGGCCTACGCCGTAAACTACGAACATGATGCCACTGCCGGGCAGAACACATTACCCCGAGTGGAGACTAACGTCAATTCACGCCACAGCGGCGGTGAAATCTGACCTGCAGCGCCCAGCCCGACACGACGACGCCATGAGGTCCGCGCAACTGCTGACATTTTTCAGCGCAAGCACATTGACGACAGCCACGCCGATGGGTCATAAACACACCGCAGTGGAAGAAAATCACAGGTGCACGTTACTCACGTATTCAGTCTTTGTATTGCTGTAGGTTGATCTGAAAAGCGCAGGTCCTTCGCAATGGACCAAAACGCGTTCGCCAAGAGCCAAGGCACCACAAGGAAGTCACGAAACAAAACTTAGCGGCTCATCAATGGCTCATCCTTCAGACAGCAGGGGCAATGCAAGTTCGCACGATGGTAAAGAGGTGGCGCTAGCTATCCAGGGTGATTAAAGCGAGATACGGCAGCGCACCAACGATGGCTGATAGCGCTGAAGGAGCCTGTTGGGCCTCTACTACCACGGGTTTACCGACAATTCTTGAATATTGCCACGTATCACTGTAGTGTCCGTTCGTACCCGCAAAACAGCCGGAAAGGGGTGTTATCATCTTTGTTCGTGACGCGTCAGGGGACCGGACTAATCTCGATTGATCACAGCCATGAAGAGCTGCATCTACGTGTTCCCAGATTGCTGGAGATGATCTGGACCTGTTATCTCGAAGTTTCCTTGCCGGCTTTAAATTGAGCGATGCCGCTAGCGGCGGGCATTCGTAGGTCGACGACTGACGAGCACGTTTGTTGCTTACGCCGCCGCCGAGTATTTTTGTATTTTTTTGTATTATCTTTGTATTTTTGTGGACATTAGAAAAAAATAAACTCTTTCTACGCCGCCGCCGAGTGATTCAGTTCTTTTGCAGGCGTAAGTCAGCCCAAATAAAGAGCTTCGTTTCCAAGACTGGTTAGTGTCTTCCAGACCGCTGGACTGCCGTCACTACAACGTGACAATATAAGAGCCACATCAGAATCAAACTGCGTGCGGTTTAATGATAAAATTGAAGTCGCATTCGGTAACTTCCATACGAAGTTTCCGCACGTGTGTACAACCGAACCATTTATTCAATACACCGCTGGAATTACACAGTGCCGCGCGTCGATAGAATGAAGTCCAAAAGTTTGTTCTGTTGAGGGTGCCGAACCGGTACCGAACCTAAACCCGAATCCGGAACCGAAACGAACTGAACGCGATCCGGAGCTGAACGCGATCCGGAACGATTGAACGGACCCGTTTCGAACCGGTGCGGGAGTCGGTTCAGCCTCGCTTTTCTTGCAGAATGACATATCTTTGTTCTTTTTTTCCAGACAAAATTAGACGTGCTACCGCGTATGCATAGCCACCGAAAGCTGTCTGCGCTATGCAGGGTGAATATTGCACCCAGGCTACCGGATAACAAACGGGACAACAAAAAAACCTGACCTGCGCTTCTGTAATATGCTTTCGGCAATTATTTGGCAATGCACGCCAGCCAAGCTCATGTGAGATCGTTATTTTTATTAGCCACTCCCTTTTACACGTTTGCACATTGTGTTAATCGAATTGTTAGTGATTAAACTGCGCGAAAAAAACACGGACCGAGAGAGAAAACACGCACACACATAGAGCGCAGAGCCCAGGGTAGGAAAAATATATTGAAGAAGGGTTTTCTGGCGGGCTAGTTGATGCTATATATTTTGGTGCATATGGTGGTGAATATATTTCTCCTACCCTGAGCTCTGCGCTCTATGTGTGTACAGGCGCGGCCATAAGTAAACGGAGCGCGCTATTGCGTTCGAAGTGCAATCACGCTTTCTCCATTGGTAATGAAGAAGCGTTGTTTGGCTACAAGAAAGCCCACCAACCTCCGCTACCAGCATGCGCGCACCACAGCTGAAAATTTCGGTTAGGTGACGCGTGAAAAATATTCGAAGATAGTTGCGTGCTCCGTTTACTTTTGTCCGCGCCTGTACGTGTTTTCAGTCTCTGCCCGTGTTTCTTCCGCGCAGTTTAGTCATGAACGACAAGCACCAACTAGCCACAATACAAGCACCATACTTTACCACAATGAAAGAAAGCTAAATAGAAGTTTGGATCGTGAGCACAAAGAATGCGGATTCAGGAGATGCTCACGGGCGACCACGAAAGGGTCCTTCACTACCGCAACCGCCGAAAACTTTTGTCCACGTGGGCAGTCGTCCGTTCAACGGAAAATTTGATTTCGATTTCGTCTGCCTGCCTGTTGTCAGAAACGCGGGGCAGTACTCATGAGCTATTGCCTCGAAATAGCTCGAGTGCCTTCTACGATACATTACTTGCCTAAGAGCTGTGCTCCAGTTTTTCGACGAACGTTAATTCAGGCTTCTTGTGCCACTCGGCCCAGGACTCGCCAACTGCATCTAGTTGCATGAGGAGGTCGGTGCAGTTCATAAACAAGCTCGTGTGAAAGATGATAAAAATCTTCATGGCCTGGGCACTAAGCAGCGGTCTAAGAAGCGTTTTAGACTCTGCAGCAGACAATAACTATGCCTCCCATACAGCTCAAGAAGCAAGCCTGGTACCACCAGGAAAAGTACCAACTGTGCTGGCATTACTAACTCCATGAGCTCTTGTGTGACTCAACGGAATGGAGTGGTCGCATAGAGTTACGCGGGCGCCACCACAAAGCGCCATCTGATGGAGACAACGAAAAGACTGCAGAACTGAAGGGGTGCAGTACTGGCATCAGAATGGTAAAAATATGCGGTGCCCATTGAGAACACATTCATGCTTACGGGGTACCGGAGAGATGGCTGGTTCCTCTCCGTGGTCGTAGGTCAGATTTGCGAACATAACTTTAAGGCTGAAACAAAAAACAAACAGCAGAAAAGGCTGATAGAAATACAGGCGAATTAAAGATCGATTGTGTGACGCGTCAAGTGCGGAAGAAAAGAAAAAAGAAATTGTTTGAATATATCGTGCATAAATGACGTCGGTTGTCACCGGCTTTCGGCCGTTTAAAAGGTAGCCCTAGCTGGTGTCAACTTTTAACGTTTTGTATTGTACGGCAAGCAGTCAAAGCGAAGTACACGCCACACTTAACGCACGCAGCACCAAATGCAGGCCTCGGCTTCCAAAAATTGAAATGCATCGTCAGCCTCGTCACAAAGTTTTTCGTGGGCCTGATTGCGAACAAAATTGGTTTCTTTGCGCGTAGTGAAGAAGCAGTGAGGTACAGTATGGGTCATATAACACGCAGCACCTTTATTCTATTCAGATGAGAATTAGCTCCACTGTATGAGCGCAAGCCCTTTTTACCGCTCTTCTCAAAGCAGGAATATCGTAAAAAACTTAGCGTTACAAAGAACTTCAGGAAATGCGCTCCAGGCTGGAAGTAAAATACTTCGTCACGGCGACTTGAGTGTCTTCGAATCGCTGGGCCATCGAGGTGGCCAGTAAATAATTGGGTTTTTTTCAGTCTCTCTTTTGCATTCTGGTGGCCTAAACCGCTGTGTGTTGTAATGTAATCTCACTGAGGTGCAATTTCCACCATACATCTGTCTGGGTTGTAAAAGTTTGCTGTTCTGTGAACCTCCGACTGACTTGAGATCGGCGAAATCTTTTAACTCGGTAGTGTTAACGGTCCCTCTCAACGAAGACGCCTCCGTAGTGGGCGTCTTCGTCGGTGTGTGCCTAAGAGCCGGTTTGGTACCGTTTATTACTCCCACGTAATTATGACACGTAAGCATACAAAGCGAATAAACCTCGTTGAGAAGCAAACTTATGTATATAGTCAGGAATTCGGCCCTGGCCCTTGGGTTGCGAGTGAGATGCGCTACGCCTACGCCACTCAGGGAGGTTCGTACGGCTTGGATAAAACGGGGCTTTATTGAAGCGAAAGGCTTCACTACCTGCACCACGGCAGCGCTTGGCGTGAGCCGTCGGATTCAAGATTTGCCACAGCTGCGCATGCGCGAAACCGAGTGACGTGCCGCGCAGCGCAGGTGGGCGCAGCCGCCGCCGCGCCGACTCCGCCGCCTGACCTTCGGCGCAGCCGCGTGCTACTGCGCATGTGCGCCGCCTCCTCACCGCCGCTACTACTGCGCGCTCGCCTCCTCGCCACCGTTTGACCTTTCGTTGCAGCCGCGTGTTTACCACAGTTACTACGCATGCGCAAGGAGGGCCATATAACGCGCTTGCCTACACCGTTATCGTGGTGCTCCCAGTGCATTGTGCGCGAACTGCGACAGCCATGAGGTCAAACAAAGCCTAGCTGCAGCTTTTCGCTTGTATACCCAGGCTTAACCAGAGCTAAGCCACTGTCAATTTTTATGTCATGTGGTCTTTCACATAATATGAAAACAATGTCTGCGTGGGGAACAGGAGCAGCTGACGGGACCCATTACGCGATCGCGTCAGACCCTCAAGGCGGAGCTAGAGTGCCCGCAAATTATTATTAGAGAGTTTTAGTATAGGGTCACTCTATCGCTTTCGGTCATAGGGCAATAGCGGGATGCTACTGCGCATGCGCAGAACGCTAACGGACCTTGACTGTTTGGGTGAGCGGGCGACGCTAACTCTATATCGATGAAATAGCGTGCGACCTAAGGCCGCTTTACGTTCGGTCAACATGGCGGCGCCCATCGAAGCGGGCCCTCTCGCTTTTCACCGATTCGTCGTTGCCGCTACCCTGTGGCTCACGCTCACCGCAATCTAAAGGCGCACGAGGCTTTCGCTTTGGCTGAAGTGTCCTCAACCACATATTTTTAACGATAAAACACGCCAAATTTTCAGATTGCTTCCGTGTTTACAGAGCAGCTAGGCTTAGCGAGGACGCGTCGATTGACGTCAGAAAGCGCAGGAGGTTGGAACTACTGATCTCCACAAACAGGTTTGCAATTTCGGTCCCAAAAAGGAGTCTCAAAGAATTGGCATCCCGGTAACACACTTTTCATATTTAGGCAGTACATTTTATTCGCGCGGACGTAAACTGAGAATAATTAGATTGCAGGTTCCACCCGAGATGGCACTGCACATGGCAAACAATAACAAAAAAGTGAAAAGCATTTCTTGTACAGCTAGCGCCAAAGCGAGCGCAGAACTTATGCACAAAAATAAAGCAAGGCACGGTCACGGAGGAGCAATCAGCTGTTAGCGGCGGCAACTTCCCGTGTGGATAGTCTTGTCTCGGATTGGACTTGTCCGCATGATAAAAAAATATTCGCATCATTTTTCGCATTTCCTAAGTAGATATTAGTAACTGCAACAGTTTACGTGTCATTTTGCATACACAATGAAAAAATACAGCATATATATAAACTTATTTGTTCTGAAGGCTTTTCTTTCCCGCCGTCATGGCGCTCCCTTCAAGCAACGCAAAGTGACCATATTCTATAAACAGAAAACGTGAACCGGTTCCTCTAACGCTAAGCGCTTGCGGATAGGGTCACCCTGTTCTAAAACTCTCTATTACTTGGTAGCGTTCTTCCGGCGTATCTTGCCTCATTTAAAGTGTCTGGATATAACTATTTGCACGGGACGTAGCCTAGTCGTCTGCGTTACTGCTGCAGTTGGGTGACTGGCTACCTGTAAGAACTTCGTCGTAAGATGCTGCGTTACATAAGCTGCCATTTAAGTAGTTACTGCGGTGAAATAATATATTATATTCATACACCGCGGCTGCTACTCGTCGAATACTGCTGTGAGCTGAAAGAGATTAAACAAATTCGTTTTTTTTATATAGACAAGCTCTACGTTCGCTAATTTTCCTCTTTTTTTTCTGCTTCATAACTGTAGCGTGCTACTGCAGTGAAAGACCGTGCTACTCCCATAACGAGAAAACGCGCAATGGAATTGAAACAATCGCTGGAAACCATACTGCAAGGTTTCCAAGCGGGTTTGTAGCTCTTTGCGATGACTGACGCTCGGCCAGAACTCTGGAAAGGCACTCCGAATATAGCATTTTCTTCTGACGGCCATTGTTGTCCTCAAGACAGGAGCGGCGCAAACCGAATTAGACGATGAACTTTGTGGGTTTCTACGTGGACACAGGCCACCACCCACCGCGGGTTCGAGCTTCGCGCGAGCCAAGGGCCCCGATCAGCCGTCACCACACACACACTGGGACACCGTTGCAGCGCACTCAACCTCCGCTGGGAGGAGAGCGATTCGCCGCAAAGAAATAGGCCTCCAAGTTCACCAAGGAGACGTTTATTCCCGTCGTCCTTCAGCAGTACACACACACTCAATCGTCACCCCGTCCCGGGGGCGCGCGAGGAGCAAGGCTCCGCTGCGCGCACGAAGCGACTCGAGCAATATGCGCCGCTAGCACGCCGCTGCAGGAGAATGTCCCCGCGGCAGTGCTGTGATCTCTCTCTCGTGTCGACCGTTGGGCCGGTTGCGAGAGAGAGTGGGCGTTCAACGCAAGGTACGCCTGTCAGAGGTCGCTGGACCCCGCTGGACAGGCTCGAGCCGCTGCAGGTCAGAGGACACGTGCGGGCGAGCTCGAGTAAGCACTGGTCCGAACGGCAAAGGCCGGCACGGACAAACAGTAACGTACGCACCTTACGCTGTCTCGGAGGGATCTCTCTCTCTGGGCCCCGCTCGGACGGTCGCGCGGTGCGCGGCCGGTCAAACGGGTCCCGAAAATCCCGCCAAAAGGCGCCAATGGCAAAGGCCCTTGGGGAGCCGGGGCGGAGCTGTGGCTAAATGACAGTGATTAGTCACCCAGCCGCCTCTCCACCGCCTGAGGCGGGAGCAAGGGAAAGAGGAGAAACGACGCGGTAGGCCGGCACAGCCGCGCAAAGGCGACGGCGGAAAGCCAGATTCCCACATCCCCCTCTCCTAAAATGCCCTCCTACCCATCGGCAAAGCACGCGGCCAAAATAAAGAAATCAATACACAAAAAAAAATAAGCTACACTTCAGTTCCAAAATAAAGAAATGAATACACAAAAAAAACTAGCTACACTTCAGTTCCAAAATAAAGAAATGAATACACAAAAAAAACTAGCTACACTTCAGTTCCAGCCAGAACAACGTAAGAAAACAAAGGAAAACAAGGCAAACAACACTTGCATACGCTTCAGTAAATCAAAACAGCTTGCAGATTATATACACGGTACACAAGAAGATGTGAATACAACTGTACAACTATGTTACAGGTGGATGTCAGCCTCAAAGTTCGATGGCGTGGCCCAGTAGGCCGGTCGGCGACTCACCGCTCGCAGACTTCAAGTTGAACGGGTTGGGAGGGCCGACGACTGATGGCGGTCTTCTTTCCGTCGATGTAGGGTGCGTTGATGACGACGGGAATAAACGTCTCCTTGGTGAACTTGGAGGCCTATTTCTTTGCGGCGAATCGCTCTCCTCCCAGCGGAGGTTGAGTGCGCTGCAACGGTGTCCCAGTGTGTGTGTGGTGACGGCTGATCGGGGCCCTTGGCTCGCGCGAAGCTCGAACCCGCGGTGGGTGGTGGCCTGTGTCCACGTAGAAACCCACAACTGGCGCCCAACGTGATAAGTCATTGGCGCTTACGCCTGTGATGACACATTAGCCGAGCAGGTCGCCTTGCCGATCACGCTTGCGCACCATGTCTACCCCCAGCGGGGCACTCGGTAGCTACATGTCGGCTCCCTACGGAGTTGTAGCGTCGTTTGATCCGCTGGCTGCTGTTCCTTCGAATAGCCAGACACCGTGGTTGGCCGCGGCCCCCGTTGGGGTTTACGGCGCCACAACCCAAAATGTCGACCACGCGGCTCCCATTGGAGCTGTATCGGAAGCACCCTGCGGTGCATCCGCTGGTCACATGCCTCAGCTGTGCACGCTTTCCGCCCAGTGCGAAAGCAGTTCGTGTCACGCTGCCGCAACCGGCAGTTTCGAACAGCAGCAGCCGTGCCCCGCGAGCAGTCAATTCTGCTCCGGGAACGGCGAGGCGCTGGCCCGGTTCCCTGCGGAAACCGCGCCGCTCATCGAACTAGGAGCCTTGCCTCCCTCGTTCGTGCAGCCCGCCCAAACCTCCACCGAGGCCGGGGCGCAGGCGCTGCTAGCCAGTGCTGCCCAGATGATCCAGTCGCTGTCAGGGGCTGTTGGGACACTTTTGGCCACGCCGAAGTTGTCTCACCCCGCGGTCAAGTTGCCCATGCCAACATACCGCGGGTATGATGACCTACTCAGTGCCCGGGATTTCCTTGAGTCCCTCACCCATTATCAGAGAACTATGGGTCTCACTGAGCAGGTGGTGCTTGCACACATCATCCCCGCAGCGCTGACTGACACGGCAGCTCGGTGGCATCGGCTTTCCGGCCACCGGGCAGCGTCTCTCGAGGAGTTCCGTGCAGCATTCCTGCGCGAATTCCTGCCCGCTGACTACGAGCGTAGGATGCGGCGAGAGCTGGAGCTCCGTACTCAGGCTCCGGATGAGTCGCTGCAAGAGTATGTTCGTGCGATGGAAGACCTTTTCTCAATCGCCGAGCCCAGAGCCTCGAACGAGGAGCGTGTCGAAAGGACGATCAGGCAGGCACATCCGACCTTTTCGGCTTACCTGCGCGGCGGCCGATTCCGAGATTTGGAGGAGCTGGCCGCCGAGGCAAAGCGCATTCAAGGCGACATTCTCGCCGCGCGCGCCTATCGTCCGCCACCGCCGGCAAGCGAGGCCCTTGAGCCACGTTGTGCATGGAGAGGGGCCTTGCCCTTACCCAACCGGCGACCACCCGCACAGCCTGCCTTTGCAGCTGTTAGCGGGCAAAACGAGGCATGGGAGTTGAGCGACAGAGCTCTCGATCCCTACTCGTACGGGAGACGGGCAACCTGCGCTGCACCGTTTTCTGAAGCGCGTGCTGAGGGGCGCCAAGCGCTCCAACGCACAGCGGAGGGGGAAACCCGACTCGGCCGACCCTTTGGTCGTGCAGCGGGCGGACCCAGGCAGGGAGAGGCGCCATTGTCCCGCGACCAAGCTCGCGGCGGTGTGCGCTGCTTCCGCTGCCAAGAGAGGGGCCACTTAGCAAGAGAATGCACCGTAGCCAGGCCTCCCGCGAGGCAGGGAAACGGCGGCGGGGGTCGGTCGTAAAGGGACCACCGGCCCAATCTCTGCTAATTCCCTCTGCGTACAGAGCAAGCTGCCTTGCTAATGCGCACGCGCCGTTTATTCCGGTCACCATTGCTGGCCGCGAATTTTCGGCGTTACTGGATACGGGAGCCAGCGCTTCCTTGTTCGGTGAAGAGGTGTTGTCCCACTTGCAAAAGCACTCTGTGCGCTTGCGGGACTGCCGCACGGCATTCAACCTTGCGAAAGGCGTAGCCCATTCGGCTGGCGCCGCGAGGCTGACTGTCAGGTGGGGAGAGCGGACGAGACGCACGCGTTTCATCTATCTCCCGGGGCTCAGTGTGCCCATGATTCTCGGACGGGACTTTCTCCTGAAAACCGGGATCGTGGTGGACATTGCGAATGGCGGCTATCGCGACGGACCATTTTCCCAGCTTAAGCCGTTCATTAGCCCACCGGCGTCAGTATCTGCCTGCGCAGTGAAGGCGTTCGGAGAGTGCCACGCTCAGCAGACAGGGCCACGCCCTTGTGTAGAGCGTTCCGTCGTTCAGCCTCCCCATTGGGACCGAGCGGCGCGGCACGACCAGGCACCACATCCGCTGGCCGCCTGTGCGGTAACATTGGATGACACACAGAAGGCTCGTTTGACAGCGCTATTGCGTCAGTACGATGAGCTCTTCACGGATCAACCTGGCTGTACCACTTTAGTGAGCCACAAGATCCACACTGGAGACGCGCTTCCTTTGAAGTGCAACCCTAGACCCGTCAGCCTTGCGAAAAGGCAGGTGATTGATGGGTTGCTGGATGAGATGCTGTCGGCGGACATTATCCGCCGCTCGTCCAGCGCCTGGGCGTCTCCGGTGGTGTTGGTGCCTAAGAAAGATGGCAGCCACCGTTTGTGTGTGGATTATCGCCGTCTGAATGCGCTGACTCGCAAGGATGCCTATCCGCTCCCGACGATCAGCTCAATCGTAGGAAACCTGGGCAGCGCGCGGTACTTTTCCACGCTAGATGCCTCTAAAGGTTACCTACAGGTCCAGATGGCTGACACTGACCGGTCCAAGACCGCGTTCACGTGCCACAGAGGGCTGTTTGAGTTCACTCGTATGCCCTTTGGTCTCTGCAATGGTCCTGCGACTTTTCAGAGGCTCATGGACCGCGTCCTGGGGGAAGCGAAATGGTCCCACGCCATGTGCTACCTGGACGATATCGTGATTTATTCACGAACCTTCGATGAGCACTTAGGCCACATTGCCGACGTGCTCGAGAGGGTACGGGCTGCTGGGATGACTTTGAATCCTGCGAAAGCCCAAATAGCGCGGACCCGGGTTCAGTTACTAGGGTTCACGCTGGGCGAGGGCTCCATTGAGCCTGATGCGGAGAAACTTCGAGCCATACTCGAATTTCCCGCGCCCAAGGACGTACGCGGCCTCCGCCGCTTTCTGGGAATGGCCAATTTTTATCGGTCGTTCATCCCGTCCTGTGCCCGCGTGCAGGCACCCTTGACCAAGCTCTTGGGAAAGACTGCAGCGTGGCGATGGGGGCCCGAGCAAGAGCGATCCTTTCGCCTCCTGTCTAGTGCCATTGCCGAGACAGCGCAGCTCAGGCTACCCGACCTGACCAGACAGTTCGTAGTCCAGACTGACGCGAGCGATCTGGGTTTAGGAGCAGTTCTCCTACAGGAATTCGATGGCGTGCTGCAACCGCTGGCCTTTGCCAGCCGCTCCTTGCTGCCCTCGGAGAGGAATTATTCCGTGACCGAGAAGGAGTGCCTCGCCATCGTGTTTGCACTGCGCAAATTTGACGTCTACCTTGATGGAACGCAATTCGTGGTGCAGACAGACCACAGTGCGCTCAGTTGGCTGATGCGGCTCCGCGAGCCTGCGGGTCGGCTGGCGCGCTGGGCTCTCCTGATACAGCATTACGACTTTTCGGTGCAGTATCGAAAGGGGAGCACAAACGTGGTAGCTGACGCGCTATCCCGTGCCCCACTCGCCAGCGGCGCCTTGACGCCTGTAGGCGGAGGGGGCGAAACAGCGGACGAGCCGCCGGGCGGCAAGGAGGGAGAGCCCGCGAACGGGCTAACCCATTCCGCTAACCAGGCAAGCAGCGCTTCGCAAAGAGGACGAGAGGCGAAGCTCTTCGTGAGCGCCTCGGAGTTGCCGACGCGAACGGAAATTTTGGCTGCAAACCTGAGTGGGGACGAGACCACGCTCCCCTCTGGGATGACTGGAATCGTTTTCAGCCGTAAAGAGCTACTGAAAGCCCAGCAAAATGACCCCTTTTGTCGCGTAATGAGCGACGGTCTCAGGGAGACGGAGCGCCGTGACGCTACTGGTATTGTAGCGGGCGCAGGGGGGCAGAAGCCAGCGTGTGTCGCGGCGAACCCCGGGGATTCATATTTGCTGGACAATGACGGGCTCGTGCTGAAGTACATAGCCACCGATGACGAGTCCATCGACCCGTTCAAGGTGGTTATCCCCAAAAGTCTGAGAGGCGCACTTTTGCGATTCTCTCATGACGAACCACTGGCCGGTCATCTGAGTGGCTCCAAAGTTTTTGCAAAACTGAGTCAATCGGTGACGTGGCCCGGCATGAAGCGTGACATTTTCCGCTATTGCCGTTCCTGCCATGTCTGTCAAGCGGTGAAGTCACGGGGCGGCAAGCCGCCTGGAATGATGAAACCAATTGACAGTGTGCGTCCGTGGCAGATGGCCACCTGCGATTTGATGGGGCCTTTCCCCAGGAGCAAGCAGGGGTTCATTTACCTGATGGTAGTCGCTGACCACTTTTCCAAATGGGTTGAGTTGTACCCCCTTCGGAAAGTGTCAGCACGAGCGGTGCTGGATAAACTCCAGGAAGTGTTCTGTCGGTTCGGCTTTCCGGAAAGACTGATCACGGACAATGCGTCCTATTTCACCGCTCGGGTGTTCGGTAACACGTGCCGTTCCCTCGGAATTGAGCACTACACCACTTCACCCTACCACCCCCAGTCCAACTTGACCGAGCGAATCAACCGAACGCTCAAGCCAATGCTGGCGGCCTTTGCCGAGTGTCAAAAGGATTGGGCAGACCATTTGAGTGAGTTCGCGTTCGCCATTCGAACAGCTGAGAATCGCTCAACTGGTTTCTCTCCCGCCTTCCTCAATTTCGGGAGGGAGCTGGCGAATCCGATGTCAAACGTCGTGCAGAGCCAGCTCGGGGATGAGCAGACGCGGGCAGACTGCTCTGCTTATGCGTCGACGCTTCGGGACCGGCTTGATCGGGCTCTCAACAGAGCAAGGCAGAGTTTGGCGGCAGCCAGAGCCCAACAGAAGGCTCAATATGACCGCAAGCACCGCCGCCTGACTTTTCAGGTGGGTGATCTTGTCCTGAAGCGCAACCACGTTCTTAGCGATGCCAGCAAGGGGTTCTCAGCCTCGCTCGCTCCTAAGTGGCTTGGTCCGTACCGAGTGGTCAGAGTCTGGTCGCCACTCGCGTACCTGCTGGAGGATCCCCTTACGGGGAAAACCAGCCGTGCCCACATCGCAGACCTCAAGGCCTACGCGTCACGGTCTGACGAGCTTGCGCCGATACCCATTGGTATCAAAGGCAAGCGCAAAGGCACAACTGGTGCTGCGGAACGCAAGCGTACGGAGCACCGGTACAATCTGAGGCGACGGTCACCGGTGTGATTAATGCCGGACGGCGGACTTTTCCGCAACCGAAGGCACGCAGCCTCAGCTAGCTGGCGAGCTTTCTCGTCAGGCCCTACCTAGGCGAAGCACGGTGTGTTATTTTTTTTTTGTTTTTTTGCAGCATGCTCAGTTCCAGCCTTGTGTGTTTATCTATTTATTTATTTGTTTTGTTTTAGTCAGTTTCTAGCCACTTTCGTTTCCCCGCTTGCTCGTCTGTTTTTGTTCTAACGTACCCAATGTACATAGGCAAACTTCAGCCCGCTCGTGCTTGCTCTTATCTTCTAGAAGGAATAGATTGGATTAGGTGTCGTTTGTACAGCGAGCCTTTTCTCATTTCCGGCCCGACTGTGGGTGGTGGGCTCGTTAAGGAGCCGTGTGTCGCGGTGCGAGTTTTGTGCGGCCCGTATGGAGGGGAAGTTGGCGGGGCGTTTGGGGCGATGGGGGGGCGGAAAGTGCACCCTTTGACCCTCGCCGCGGCGCCTCTGGACGCTCCTGATGGGGGGGTCGTTGTCGCCGACCAGCGTCCGCGCACGTGCCGGTGTATGCGTGTTTGTGGCTGTGGCTGTGTGCGCGCGCAACCATGAGCCAAGGGCCCCGATCAGCCGTCACCACACACACACTGGGACACCGTTGCAGCGCACTCAACCTCCGCTGGGAGGAGAGCGATTCGCCGCAAAGAAATAGGCCTCCAAGTTCACCAAGGAGACGTTTATTCCCGTCGTCCTTCAGCAGTACACACACACTCAATCGTCACCCCGTCCCGGGGGCGCGCGAGGAGCAAGGCTCCGCTGCGCGCACGAAGCGACTCGAGCAATATGCGCCGCTAGCACGCCGCTGCAGGAGAATGTCCCCGCGGCAGTGCTGTGATCTCTCTCTCGTGTCGACCGTTGGGCCGGTTGCGAGAGAGAGTGGGCGTTCAACGCAAGGTACGCCTGTCAGAGGTCGCTGGACCCCGCTGGACAGGCTCGAGCCGCTGCAGGTCAGAGGACACGTGCGGGCGAGCTCGAGTAAGCACTGGTCCGAACGGCAAAGGCCGGCACGGACAAACAGTAACGTACGCACCTTACGCTGTCTCGGAGGGATCTCTCTCTCTGGGCCCCGCTCGGACGGTCGCGCGGTGCGCGGCCGGTCAAACGGGTCCCGAAAATCCCGCCAAAAGGCGCCAATGGCAAAGGCCCTTGGGGAGCCGGGGCGGAGCTGTGGCTAAATGACAGTGATTAGTCACCCAGCCGCCTCTCCACCGCCTGAGGCGGGAGCAAGGGAAAGAGGAGAAACGACGCGGTAGGCCGGCACAGCCGCGCAAAGGCGACGGCGGAAAGCCAGATTCCCACAACTTTGTTCACTGCCAGTGATTTATCCAGTACTGATATAGGCACTTATCCGCAAAGAGAAATTGGTCAGGGTTGTGGGGTTTAAAATGGGGGAGATAAATACGTTCTCCCCGTTTAAGCGTAGCTGACACAGTTCAAAACCGCGCGGATCCCACCCCGTGGTCGCGTACGCTACCGAGCGCACGCCGACCACGGCGGGCCTTGCTCTACGGGAACAAAGGAACGACACACTGGCTGACACACACAAGGCATTTATTGCTATAACAATAATAACGTCAGCTAGCAACAAAATACACTGAAGAACCGAGGATGTCCGACTCACCAGCACGGTTACGAGCGAACGTTCGCCCACGGTAGGGCAACAGGGAAGCTCCGAGGCCAGACGGGACGAGCCGAGGGGAACATGTTTCCACACGAGGTCGCCCGCGGCGGAGAGCGGAGCTTTGCGCGTGAACGTCTAACACGCTTCCCGGTCCCGAGGAGAAGAGAGCCAGTCTTCCCCCGCGCGCGAGCGGCAAAACACGCCATCCGTGGCGCTGGTGTCGCTGCGACGCGAGCGCCCTCCCCTGTTAGTTAACCCAACTAAAGGGAGTGCGTTGCGGGGTAGCTAAACACAGTAGGGGGTGCAATGCGGGAAAGTGAACGCAGGGGACGAAGACGTTCCAACAGGGTTTTCATGTAATTTTCTGTGTTTTTTTTTCCTTTCGTTTTCTTGCAGAAGCACAATTTGCCCGTTCTCGTTTTCAAGGAAAAACCAGGTTTCCTAAGAAGACGGCTCAGTCCAGAACGACGCTTATCCCTCATCAAGCGCATTTTAAAACTCGTCATTATTGATTTGTTTAATTCAACTCTTCGAGCATGATCCACCGTTAAGTAACTAAGTAGGTAAGTAACTCTGCACACAAGCACAGCTTCTTTCTGACAAAACGCAGCGAATGTTATGTGCCCGCAGACGGAACGCGGACCGTCGCAGCTGGTATGATAATGCTAAGCAAGCCAAACTTCGTGATGCGCAACTATTGATCAAGGTTTAATTATACCTCTTTGCCCAGTGACCTTAGTTTTGTCCAGAATAATTTTCGTGTGGTCTGTGCACGTTTAACCCATTAGGATTACACAGTTACACTTCTCTGAGCTTCATTGATCAGGGTACAAGTCGTACGAAGAGCGTTTTCGGGGAGCAAACAATGCAATGAGATATATTTGCTCGGTCCACCGTACTTCATCACTTTCGTGAAAGGCAAAAGGCACATTACGACTATTTTGGTGATAGAAAGGGGCCTGGGTAACAGTTCAATAACGCCCAAAGAACTTGTCCCTTCATTACCAGCACTTCAATGATCCGCAAGCGCATTTGTTGACATTCACATTCTTTATTTCTTTATTTAAAAATACCGTGACAGCCACGAGCTATGAAAAATGGTAGTGGTTACAAACGGAAAAAAATGTATACAAAGCAACATAACATAACGAGTGTAGTGGTGTCAGAAATGTGTTATTTTCATAGTGTTAACCAATGCACTCCTTTATAGACGGCGCTCACCGATCAGGGCCAGTAATGCAGGCAGATGCGTACCAAGAAATTCCAGAGAACTTCCAGAGAAATTCTTCAACAGGGAGTTATTTACGAACGTAATTCTTTCGCATATCATAAGATTTCACCAAATGCATAATGTATCCGCAGGTCTCTCGTCGGAGGACATTTAACTTCCTGCTATTTGTTATCAATAAAGCACACCTCTGGCTAAGCCAGTCTTAAGTACTCGGCGCTAGCGCAGGAAAAACTTCAAAATCAAGGTTTTGCTATGCATCCCACGGCTAAACCATTCGCATAAATATGTTCGTAACACTATCGAACAATATTCTACAGTGGGCTCGCAATTAATAGCGGGGTTCAAGAAAGCTGTACCTGATTCAACTCTTCGTATTAAGAAGGGTGGGTAGCTGGAAAACTTGGTTATAGTTCATTGTGGGTGGACCAGCACGGAACAGAAGAAAGACCAGAGTAGAAGACGAGACAGGCGAGCACTCACTGGCGACTAATTTTTTATTGATTCCAACCAGTAAACAGCTTAGAGCGCTTGCACAAAGCACTTTCAAGGGATACACCTTTAACAACTCATCTGCTACCCAGCGAACTCGTCTCAAAAACGAATTCTCCCCCCTCCTCCCCCATTTTAACCCCCATTATAACCAAGAGTTAACAAGATACGACACCTCCTTACCATGGAGCAATAAAGAAGGCTGGCTTACACATTTTGGTTGTCTCTTTCAGGTGAAATATGTTTCCATTAGTCCTCGCGCGACTTTATCACGGTGGCAAAGTAAAATAACCAGAGAACTAACATACAACTTCAAAGTGGTTTGAGCCAGCGCTCTGGTCTCTTGAATGCAATACGACTCTCTGTATAAAACGTGTGTTACTGTGAATAAAAATTTAGTTGCGAGTCAGCGCTCGGGTGCGTCGTCTTCTACTTTATTCCTTTGTCTGATCCGCCATGATCCACCCGTAATCAGCTATTCGTATTACTTCGATAATACATGGAGTTTAGGAAAAAAAAATTGGTAGGTGTTTAACGTAGTTAAACCAAGTAGATATGCGAAAGCAGGCGTTCATTCTTCAGTTGGAGAGGACACTTGAGCTTCGCCTTAAGGGTATGACGCGACAGCTGTAGTGGGTTAATGTCCATCAATGCAGAATTGCTCATTCTCTACCTACCATTCATAGTTGCGGCGAGTCCTCACACCACTACCATCCAGTGGCGCAGCGGTTAAATGATGCACCACTGCACTGGCAGGTGGCTGTTTCTATCACAGCCAACGGTAGAGAATGTTCCACCCATGTTGGCCAATTCGTTTTTGAAAGCAGGGGGGTCCACGGACCACGTGACGAGCGGTTAGACATGGCGTAGTATCGCTTTCGCAATAAACCTCTTCAAGCACACCCCAAACGGAGTAAACGAGGCGCTGAAAACCCTTCAATAGATGTGAAATTTAGGTGAGGAACATGGTTTTGCGGCCGCCTTTGCTATCACCATCTTGTGCAAACGTACACGGCCTTGAACGCTCGCGCTCAGTGTATCCTGAAAGGAGGGAGTTCTGGCCACAGTGGCGAGCGAAGGCGAAATACGTGGGCACGACAAGAAACTCATAGTAGCTGTAGTCTACATACCACCCTTATTGTCTTGAGAAATTTTCTCACTTGCCACATAAGTGAAAACAAACTGTCCCTCTACTTCTATTATAACCCTGACATTATTGTTGCATACGATAATATATTTTGTCGCCGCGTCATTTTTATGCCATACAAGCTAATAATTTGAAAGTGTAATCGTTTCGTGAAATCTAAGATAAAACCTTGAAGCAGCTTCGTTTAACAATGGTACTAATTTGTATGCATACTAGAAGCATACTAGAAGACATTTGCAGAATCTAAGTGCCTAACACATGGCCAGAGCTGCGATACGGTCCGTGATTTTCTCAAGCAGATCTTGGTTACCGTCACAACAGCACTCTACCACCTAGTGAATACGACTCTGGCAATCACAATCATAGCAACCACATTTTCTAATAAATTTGCCTCTTCCTCCTGATTTTGCGTTTGAAGCTTTCTGTACCCTTTTCTTGCCTTCTAGAAAAAAAATGAGAAAAACTCCCCAGCCTCATGCCCTCATTTCAAGGTAGCGAAGGAACTTTTATAGCTCTTAAGAAAATGAAAGGACGTTGATTGACAAAAAAAAACATGGCGGATTTTCCCAGTGGCCAACACTGTCGATGGGCAAACAGCAGGTGATGACGGTGATAGTTGCCCATATAGGAACAACAGTTTCAAGATTACTGTAAAGATACACAGAACAGCAAAATGCATATTCTATTGCAGAAACAGGTCGAGGTCATTACTACTGTACGGGGACGTGTTCTAACAAATTGTACAGATTAATAACATTTCTTAGCAATAGCAATAACAAGCAAGACAGCACCAAGTGAAAAAAGCATCATATTAATATTTGGCCAAGCGACATTTTGTGACAAACAAGGCAAGAGGTATGCAAGCTCACAATATGCGAGTGTTCTAAAGGCTAAAAACAGAGTTTAGGATCCACCAACAGATCCCCAGAAAACTTGGAGGCCTCTTTGAGACAATCTAAAGAAAATGCAACAGCATTAGGAAGTTGGCCCACCTGCGAAAATTCCAAAAGACCTAAAATATTTTGGAAGTAGGCAGACCCTTTAAAATGTATTAATGCGACTTAGTTGTAGTTATAGACTGATATAGGTGCATTAGTGAGGATTAATCGGTGATTTAAGGTAGATTAGCGGGTCTGATTTGTCGGATTGGCAGTGCTGATATGTTTGCGACCATCAACCAATCAGGAACCTTCTTTAGAGAGAAACCGAAAATTTTTTGGTAGACGACGTCGCGCTCGTGTGATTTAAATACCAGAAATAATTAATAGTTCTTTGCCTGAGCACGCAAGCGCGACGCCATGTGGCATGACCTATTTTTTGCTTTTTGGTTAACTGCCGCATTGTGGAGCGCCAGGTACCGTGGTTGATGTTTTACGAAAAACACTTTTTATCCGCAATCCTCTACAAACCAACCAGGCGGACTGCATATCATCGCGGTGAACACATTATTATCTCTGTGCGGGAACGCAGTCACAACAACGGTGCCCATACCAGTCATTAATTTAGACCCTCAACATCCAGGGCCCCTTCCGCACGTTCTTCAAGCATCACCTACGCACGCGAAATATTCATCGCACCCACCGCCCGCATCACGCACGAGGTTTCACTGCTCTTCAACACCTCCGCACACACGCAGAGTGTAGTCTACAAACGGGTTGAACGCAAGCGTCCAGGGAGACCACATACAATGCGATCTGTATGCATTTCCCGTAGGGCGCACGTAAGTTTTATGTGGCTAATCCTGCACTTAACGGCATTTCTTTCGCCACTTGTTTGTTTCGGAAGTGACATTGAGGAACCCGAAACGCTTGTCCGCTCACTGACTGGGCATGGCCGAGTCTTCGTCGTTGCCTCTTGCAAGGGTCACTGGGACCGTTCAGACGCCGCATGGATTCGTCTGCTGTCGGCAGCCTCTACTCACTGGCTGACGCAAGACATAGGCCTGCACCGATTACTAATAGCCAACCAGGCGAACAGTTTGGAGACGGTATTCCTGGTGCCATCGATGGAACCACATGGCTTCAACGAATGCGCCCGTTTCATCAGCCACGGAGACATGACAACATACCGAACAGTGTGGGTGTTGCTAGGGGAGGATGAAGGCGTGGAGCGCCTCGCTAATCTCCACATCAACCTTCCTGGAAACCGCCTGTGCGGAACCGGATTTGTGCGCATGATGCCAAGCTGGAAGACTCCAGAATTTCTGACGGGCTTCACTCGTTTCAGGATCCTGGCTAGAACATGCGACAGCGGGCGAACTACTGTGACTATAGAGAGTCACGTTTTTCCCGAAGGCGCCGCCATAAGCGTTGCTTGTGTGCGCATGATCAGTCACGCGGCCGATATGTCTTGCTCGGTGTTTCCGCATAGTCTCCTGATTACGTTTCTACAAACTATGAACGTAACAGTAGTCAGGAAAGCATTTCCTAACGAACAGTCTTACGGCTACGAAATGGTGCGCAGTGCTATCGACGTCGCCATGACGCCAGTACAGCTGCACGAGAGGCTCGCCGAATGGTTCGACTTCCCTGGTGTGGTGTCTTACTATAACAGCGTCTTTTACTCTCGGCAAGCCATAAGTCAGGCGCTTTCGTTTCACGGCGTGGTAGCGAAGTCGCAGCTTGCATTCGCATTGCTCATAGCGTGTTTTGTTTTCTGTTCATTGGTGTTGGGTGTCGCCGACGTACTCGAGTTCAAATTCTCGTTCCAAGACCACGCCTACGACTCAGTCATGCTGGTCCTGGCGGCCGTGTACGCGACGTCCGCGCAAATGCCTGCGTGGCGCCTCTGTAAGCGCTGCAGATACACTGCGCTGTGCTTCTGGTTCTTGGGCGTCTTTCCTCTGTCAGCTTACATGAGGAGTCACCTTATCTCGACGCTGAATGTTCGAGCGGCACCAAACTCTCTGGATACAATTGTGGAGTTGGACGAGGCTTTGGATCGGGGCTCCCTGTTTCCTTGCGCTATCGCGGGGTCATCATTGCACTACGAGCTGACAGTCAACCTCAATCCGAACTCGCTGGCGCGAAAGATCAGCTTAGCCTTCAACGCTAACCGCCACGCCAGAAAACTCGAAACGAAGGTGTTCGAGAGCTGCTTAAAATGCGCACTCAGGCCGGGCCACGTATGCTTAAGCGAAGAACATCCGTCGTACGTGGTTGAAGCTGTGAGTCCGGACATTTTGCTGTCTAGGGACAAGCTGAGAAACATATTTACGACGACCCTAATGCGAAAGACTTTCGAACAAAAAGCTCAGTACAGGCAGTTTATGCTTAGAGTGCACGAGACTAGAATTCTGCACCCTCCTCAGATGGGAGATCTCAAAAGCAAACTGCGGCGGATGAACGCCACGGCTGAAACCAGGCACCAGTTGATAGAGCTTACCGGTTTCTTCACGTACTTTATATTCTCCCTGACGGCTTCACTAGTAGTCTTTGTCGCGGAAATCCTTGTCAGCTGCTTTGGCCAAGTACGCAGTAGGATCTGCATTCGGGATTTTTGACGAGTATTTCAGCTTCCGCCTTAGTTCGTACACCTGGTTGGTGCACTAGCTATGAAAATCAGTGATAAAGTTCTGTTATATTTGGGGCTAATCACTCGATCAAAAACAGGACAAAGGTTGCGCATGCCGCGTGACCAATGGAAGGCCCCTAAGTTAGTTCAGACGTCATATAAAGTTTGAGCATCGCATCTTACGGACGTAAATTGTGCGCGGGAAAACATCACAGGAACGTATATATAAGTGTATGAGGCTTTTATTAACACTCAGTGCATTGTGTTCAAAGCCAGCTTCTGTCTTTCTTGCAGGCGAGCAATATGGTTCTAAATACTCTTCATGGTGCGTCACAGAGGGTGATGTCGAGATAAAGTATCTGCAAAGCCATTCTATTCTTATCTTAACACATGACTTAAATTCCAGCACTTCTACTGACACAAGTACGAGCTGCAACATCTCTCCTTACAACACTCGCTTACCGAGGGTAAATCTCAAAGTGGCAAAAGTCTCGCTGCAATCACATGCTAGGCTGAAAATTGCCACCGTCGTTAGTGTTAGTATGAGTAGGGGCCAGGATGTATAGGCCTTAGCGATGCATTCTCCGTAAGAAAATCATTGTGGCTCTTCTTTCTGACGGAAGAAGTGCATGAAGTATATTGTCACGTAGTGGTGACTGCATTTGGGCGAACAGGAAAATAGTGAGAACGTCTTCGAAACGAAACTCTTTATTCGGGCTGACTTGCGCCCGCAAAGAACTGAATCACTCGGCGGCGGCGTAGCAACAAGCGTGCTCGGTGGTCGTCGAACAGAATGCCCGCCGCTGTCGGCAGTGCTCTCTTTAAAGCTGATAGCGAACGTTCGAGATAAAGTTTAGGAAGTTACTAGAACCTTCTGGCGCAAGCTAGAATCGGCTCCGTCCGGATGCGATCAATCGAGATAAATCTAGGCGCGTCTTGCGTCACAAACGAAGCGATAAAGCGGCGCGTCGGCAGCCTTGAAGCATGAACAAACAAATACTACAAACGAACGCTACAAAGATTCGCGCCATTACTCCCCTCTCAAAGAAGCATCGACTCGATGCTTTAGAACATAATGCGGCTATAAACAATCAAAAACGGATTGTGCAAAAATAAACACCGAATGTGGAAGCACAGCGTCCTCTAGCGTGCATGATAGGGCTTTAGGCGTACGACGTGGACTACTTCTGGTCGTTCGCGGCGTCGCTGGGATGTAGTCATTTGGTCAGGGGCGACATCATAATCCAATTCACCTAGCCGACGAAGAACCTTGTACGGACCGAAATAGCGGCGCAAAAGCTTTTCGCTCAATCCTCGGCGGCGAATGGGCGTCCAAACCCACACTCGGTCTCCTGGTTTGAATTCCGCGTTGCGTCTTCGTAGGTTGTAGCGTCTGGCGTCGGTCCGCTGCTGGTCTTTGATCCTTAACCGGGCAAGTCTTCGGGCTTCTTCTGCGCGTTGAAGGTAGGCGGCGACGTCGACGTTATCTTCGTCGGTAACGTTAGGCAGCATGGCGTCTATCGTGGTCGTGGCCTCTCTGCCATGGACGAGCCTGAAAGGCGTCATCTGGTTGGTCTCCTGCACTGCGGTGTTGTAGGCGAAGACTACGTAAGGCAAGATGACGTCCCAGGTCTTGTGTTCGGCATCAGCATACATGGCGAGCATATCGGCGAAGGTTTTGTTGAGGCGCTCGCTCAGTCCGTTGGTCTGCGGGTGGTATGCAGTTGTTGTCCGGCGGCTGGTTTGGCTGTAATGGAGAATGGCTTGCGTCAGTTCCGCCGTGAATGCTGTTCCTCTGTCAGTGATGAGCACATTAGAGGCGTCGTGTAGCAGAATAATGTTCTCCACGAAAAATTTGGCGACTTCTGCTGCTGTTCTGTTCGGTAGGGCTTTTGCCTCGGCGTAGCGGGTCAGGTAGTCGGTCGCTATAATGATCCACTTATTTCCAGATGTTGATTTCGGGAAAGGGCCAAGCAAGTCCATGCCGATATGCTGAAAGGGCCTTGAGGGTGGTTCAATGGGGTTCAGAAATCCTGCTGGTCGGGTTGGAGGGGTCTTTCGTCGCTGACAATCTCGGCAGGTTTTCACATAATGTGCGACATCGGCAGACAGTCGGGGCCAGTAATACTTGTCTTGAATGCGGCGGAGGGTGCGAGAAAACCCGAGATGTCCAGCTGTCGGCTCGTCGTGAGAGGCCTGAAGAACTTCTCCGCGGAGACTTGCAGGTACAACATGTAGGTAGGCTGTGTTGTTCGCTGCAAAGTTCTTCTTTACGAGGACAACGTTCTGTAAACAGAACGAAGACAATCCTCGCTTGAACGAGGGGGGAGGGGGGGTGAAGATACCTTGCCTTCCAAGTATTCAATGAGGCATTTTATGTCGGGGTCCGAGCGTTGCTCTAGCAAAAGAGCTGGAGCAGCTGGGTCCCAGGAAGGCGTCCTCATCGTCGTCCGGCGGTGGTGTATCTACAGGGGCTCGTGACAGGCAGTCGGCGTCAGAGTGCTTGCGACCGGACTTATAAACGACGGTTACATCGAACTCCTGGAGCCGCAGGCTCCATCGAGCGAGGCGGCCGGAGGAGTCCTTCAAACTGGCGAGCCAACACAGTGCGTGGTGTTCGCTGACCACCTTGAACCGTCGCCCGTACAGGTAGGGGCGGAATTTCGACGTGGCCCAGATGATGGCAAGGCACTTCTTCTCGGTTGTCGAATAATTAGCTTCGGCTTTGGACAGGGAACAGCTAGCGTACGCGATGACCTTCTCCACTCCGTCGACTTTCTGAACGAGGACAGCGCCTAGGCCCGCACTACTTGCGTCGGTAGGAATTTCAGTCTCGACGTTTTCATCGAAGTGCGCGAGGATCGGTGAGAACTGTAAACGACGCTGAAGTTCCTTGAAGGCTTCCACTTGGGCGCTTCCCATTTAAATGGCACGTCTGCCTTTGTCAAGTGGGTCAGTGGCTCTTCGATGCGCGAAAAGTTCTTAACAAATCGTCGGTAATACGCGCACAGTCCTAGGAATCTACGCACAACTTTCTTGTCGGTCGATGACGGAAACATTGCGATAGCAGCTGTTTTCTGTGGGTCTGGGCGTACTCCCGCCTTGCTAACAATGTGGCCTAGAAAAAGCAACTCCTCATAGGCAAAGTGGCACTGCTCTGCTTTCAACGTTAGGCCGGACGATTTGATTGCGTCTAGCACTGTTCGAAGCGTTTTTTGGTGCTCCTCAAAGTTCGAGGCGAAGACAACGACGCCATCTAAACATACCAGACAAATCTGCCACTTCAGGCCTGCCAGCACTGTATCCATTACTCGCTGAAATGTCGCTGGTGCGGAACAGAGACCAAACGGCATCACCTTGAACTCGAAGAGGCCATCTGGAGTGATAAATGCGGTCTTCTCGCGATCTCTTTCATCGACCTCAATTTGCCAGTAGCCGCTCTTGAGGTCCATCGATGAGAAATACTTAGCGTTGCAGAGCCGGTCCAGTGTGTCGTCGATGCGGGGGAGGGGGTAGACATCCTTCTTTGTGATATTGTTCAAGCGCCGGTAATTAACGCAGAATCGAAGTGTGCCGTCTTTCTTTCTCACCAGAACAACCGGGGCGGCCCAGGGGCTCTTTGAAGCTTGGATGAAGTCGTCGCGAAGCATTTCTTCCACTTGGTCCCGGATGGCTTATCGTTCTCGTGGCGACACTAGGTAGGGGCTTTGGCGGAGTGGTCGCGCGTGCTGGTCGGTTATAATGCGATGCTTATCAATCCGCGTTTGCCGGACCTTCGGCGATGACGAAAAGCACGCGCTGTAGCTTCGAAGGAGATTATGGATCTGATCTTGTCTGTTCCGGGGCAGGGCTGGGTTTATGTCGAAAGATGGCGAGTTCTCTTGGACAGGCGAATTTTCTTCGAATTGGTCGGAGAGGGTGAAGAAGTCTCGTACGTCGGTTATTTCGTCGAGGAAAGCAATCGTCGTTCCTCGGTTAATGTGCCGGTATTCTTCGCTGAAGTTAGTCAGCAGTACATCGGCTTGTCCTTTGCGAAAATGTGCGATGCCTCTTGCGATGCCGATTCCTCGGTCGAGAAGCAACTGCATGTTCCCCTCGATAATGGCATTAGTGTTATTCGCTTCCGTGGCGCCCACGGTGACGATGACGCTTGAGCGCGGTGGGACACTCACTTGTTCCTCCAAGACGCTAAGTGCAACATGATGTTCCGGAGTTCTCATCGACGGGATGGCCTCGTCCGTGGAAGGTGTGATCATTTTGGATCGCAGGTCGATGATCGCTTGATGCTCATTAAGGAAATCCATGCCCAAGATCACTTCGCGGGAACACTGGCGTAGCACTACGAAGGTCGCGGGATAGGTATGTTCCTTGAGAGTCACCTGCGCTGTGCATCGTCCTGATGGCGTAAGTTGGTGGCTCCCTGCGGTGCGAATTTGTGGGCCGTCCCAAGCGGTCGTTACATTCCTCAGTTGTGTAGCGAATGGTCCTCTCATCACCGAATAATCGGCTCCTGTGTCGACTAGAGCGATGACTTTCCGGCCGTCGATAACCACTTCCAAGTCGGATGTCCTGGCTCTGGAGTTACACGTCGTCCTCGGCGTCGCGTTACGGCTTCGTCGGGTATGTGAATCGTGGGTGGGGCGTGTGGTCGGAGCTTTTCTCGATGGCGGCGTGGTTTTGAAGGCGGTTTGCGTTGTGGTCGAGGTTGTTGTATGCGTCGTCGGTGTAGTAGGTGTGGCGGCTTCATACAGCGTGGTCGCTGGAGGATCTTCGTCGTTTCCTCGGCAGGCAACCTAACCTCCACAGGTTGCTCTGTTTAGTTTCCCCTACGGGGGCTAGGGGACCTTCCTCTGACAGCCGCGGCGTAGCTGCGGCTCGTTGATGAAAAACGTGCGGTAGACGCCGAAGGGGAGCGTGAAGGCGACGGGGGTGTCTAGGCGTGTCTTGCGTCACAAACGAAGCGATAAAGCGGCGCGTCGGCAGCCTTGAAGCATGAACAAACAAATACTACAAACGTACGCTACAAAAATTCGCGGCATTATTAACGCTAAGTGCATTGTGTTCAAAGCCAGCTTCTGACTTTCTTGCAGGCGAGCAATATGGTTCTAAATACTCTTCATGGTGCGTCACAACGGGTGATGTCGAGATAAAGTGTCTGCAAAGCCATTCGATTCTTATCTTAACACATAACTTAAATTCCAGCACTTCTACTGACACAGGTACTAGCTGCAGCATCTCTCCTTACAACACTCTCTTACCGCGGGTAAATCTCGAAGTGTCAAAAGTCTCGATGCAGTCAAATGCTAGGCTGAAAATTGCCATCGTCGTCAGTGCTAGGATGAGTAGGGGCTAGGATGTATTGGCCTTAGCGATGCATTCTCCATAAGAAAATCATTGTGGCTCTGCATTTGGACGGAAGAAGTGCATGAAATATAACGCACAAAAGGACTGGCCCAATCCCAGCCAGCCCTTCCAATGTTTCTGTATAAATGGTTCCATATTTTATTAAGGGTTTATACAGAAGACCTCAAGGCCAGCACTTTGAAAAGCGTTTCGGGCTAGAAACGTTAAGACCGCCGCACATTGACTGCCTGACTTGATGTAATTAATTTGTTTATCTCTCGCCCTTAGTACCACTTTCTTTCTGAATGTTATTTCTCGCCCTTAGCACCACTTTGTTTCTGAATGCAAGGACACACACACCGCCCCTGCTTCCTTTTGGAGATGCTGGCGAGGAGGCTTTTCCCCTTTACTCTCTCAGCACGGAGAGAGATCTCGACAGCCCGGGAGAGGCGAGTTTCTCCCTAGGCTCCCTCGTCTTCTGGCGGGAGCCGTGCAAACGCTCGGATCACACATCTGCCACGGAGACCGCTGCCGTCAGCGTATCGCCCGGCTACCACATGTGACATGGCGGCCGCGGGCCATGAGCGAGGAGCCATGCAAAGTCAGCGGAGCATTCATCCTCCACCTTTTCGCGTGCATTCTCCCCTTTTGCACTTTTTCACCCCCGTACGCGAGCGGAAGACTCCCTCGCTACGGCGGTTGTTTCTTGGTTGCCGCTTGTATTGCTCGGGGGCAATAAACGCTCTTCCTAGTAGAATACTCTGTTTGTCCCTGCTGGCACGAACCCACAGTGGTGGCGAGTCATCGCACCGAGGGTTGGGGGTCACAGCTCCGACTTTTAGGGGTGGAATGCTGTCGCTAGAAAGCGACTACTCCTTTTAGCCGATTGAGCGCATTACAGGAATAGCCCCCCAAAGTCCGATGCCGAAACGATTACGTGCGGTCGTTTCGTAGCGTGAAATAACCAATAAGTAGCGTAGAAATAACTACAAGCGCTGCTCTCAAGCACCAGGATATTCTTGCATACATCGTGTGCCCTTCCCTGCCATTCTTCGTATGTGGGGGACAATTAAGGAAGTATTGGTGCGATATATTTTACAGTAGAGGTAACAGGCCGTAGCAGGCTTGGCTACGGAACAAAATCGCCCTGCAATGGCTTACCACCATCGCCTAGCGCGATTTATTTATGGCGAACCTTGCCGCAGTACCAAAAAAAAAAACAACGGTACCAAAAGAAATGCAACCAAGGAAACAAGAAAGAGAGGAGTAGACTTGCGAAAGAATGTGTTTAGCCTGATTGGCTCATGGTCTTGCTTTGCTCGGTGGTCGGCACGTCTGGCGACGCAGTCAGACTGAGGTTAACCTCTGATCGAGGTTAAGCTGATGGGATCTGTTCGTAGTCTTCAACTTACATCTGAGGCGCTATGTGCAATGCACAGTGCGAGAGTGTGGTGCAGTTTAACAGGAGGCATGATCGGCCGCGGCGACAGCATGATGTTCTCGTCCGCTGGCTAGGGAAGCTGATCTGATCGAGACGCCGCCGGTTCGAATCGTAGCCATGGTAATATTTATTTATTAAGCATGAAATGCTTTTAGCTCCCGTTGTCGGCAGTGTGGTGACGTCACGCCGAGACCCAACATCCGGGCACTCAATTCCACTCATCCGGGCTTAAGAGA
Source organism: Amblyomma mixtum (assembly GCF_055824585.1). Classification (NCBI taxonomy): domain Eukaryota; kingdom Metazoa; phylum Arthropoda; class Arachnida; order Ixodida; family Ixodidae; genus Amblyomma; species Amblyomma mixtum. The sequence continues at coordinate 95,343,630 of NC_143019.1, forward strand.
AGTTTATTTGACCCTCGAGCAAAAAAGGGACATTCGTCCCTCTACAAAAACAAAGATACATTACGGCGACCGATGTCGCCTGGTGCTCACACACTCACTGGGAGCGCAAGTGTTCAAAAACACAGTGTCCAAAAAAAGTTCAAATGGGTCCATACGCGCGGGGGAAGCACGCCGGGTGGAAAATCGCGCACTAAGACCCGCGCATAAAACCCGCGCACAAACACCATACACGAACATCGCGCACGAACAAAGCGCACCACACAGGCGCGCCACACTTAATATGGCAGGAGCCGCACCGACACACGGCCCCTGCCTGCGACGATGAAGAGGGTTGACCAGCGCCGAAGGAACTGGTGCTCCTCCAGCGATACGAGGTCCACGCACGCTTGGGCTAACATGCGTGCACACACCCGCTGCAACATGGGGTACATGGCCCTCTGTGGCCGTCCTTGCAGTGCTGCTACACCTCTTTGGCGCCACATCACGAAATCCCCGACACAAAGAAGCATGCGCACGAAAGGATCGCGGAACCTGGAGTTGGGGCCAAGGGTCGCTCCGAACATTCGAGACATGAGTACCCAAAATGTCCCGGCTACTGAACATTCAAAGAGCGCGTGCGGCAAGGTCTCTACAAGGCCACACTGCGGACATCGGTCGGAGGGGGCCCCGCCCCGAGCCGCCAGGCGATCTGCCTTAGGCAGGGCCCGCCAGCCCCGCAGCCAGCTGAAGTCTCGCACGTCTGCGGGAATGGATGACGACGTCAGGTGCCGCCATCGCACCTCTCTGCTTAGCGCCAATTTCTCCTGTGGGGCCTCTTTTATGGCCAGGAGCTCGCATACCCGAGAGGCGGGAGTTGAAAAAAGCTCTACCTCTGGCAGCGCTGTGGTGAGGGACCTGAGCGTCTGGCAGGCTCGCTGGTAAAACCGAGGCTGCCGGAAGGCTGTCGGGCCGACAGTCTGCTCGGGAAAGAAAAGGGAGCGCGACGTACCGAGTAGGTATGACAGGAGCGCCCAGCCCGGGTAGCCGGCCTGGTTAGCCAGGTCGCTGGTCGCCCGCAATGCGAGCACGTTGCAGAATGTGGCCAGGTGGGGAAGGCTGAATCCCCCCATGTTAGTGCGAAGCCGGAGGAGCGCGCGCGCTACAGACTCCGTCTTTCCTGCCCAGAAAAACGAGCCACATAAAGTGGCCAAACGGCGCGTGAAGGTGCGGTGTGGGTGGGCAACGCGAGCGACATAGTACAGTGGGGCGCAGAACGACGCGCGGATGATAAATGCGCGCTCCGCGAGGGAGAGACGGTATCGCGCCGCCACTGACAACCGTTTCTCGGCGGTCTCTCTAAGCCGGGTCCACGTCTCGCGAGCCGGCTCACCGGACGCGAGGAAATAAACCCCTAGAACCTTCACGGCCGAAACCCACTGTACGTCGCGCAACAGGTCTGAGGAGAACGCGCCAAAGCGCAACGCTCTACTCTTGCCCCTGTTCAGCAGGGCGGCGGACAGCTCACTGTACACTTCAAACAGCCGCAAAAACGCTACGTAGCTGTCCTCGTCCCGCAGGAACAGGGACACATCGTCGGCGTATGCCGAGACCTTCACCTGGCCGTGGACCGGCAGCGGGAAACCGCGTACGGACGGGCTCCCGGTGATGCGACGCAGCAGTGGGTCTAGGCACAGAACAAAAAACATGGGCGACAAGGGGCAGCCCTGCCTAATCCCTGTGCAAACACAAAAAGGAGCGCTGATCGCTCCGTTGACGGTCAGGCGGGCCGTAAGCCCCGAGTAGAGGAGCCCGACTCTCGCTACGAAGGCCGATGGAAAGCCGAAAGCCTCGAGCACACCCAGCAGGTACCGGTGCTCGATGCGGTCAAAAGCTTTGGACTGGTCAAGCGAGACAAAGCAGCCCGGGATCCTCGCTCTCGAGGTGAATGTGAAGAAGTCACGAGTAAGTGCGAGAGCGGAAAACAGCGAACGGCCCGGCACGCTACACGTTTGCGCTGGGCTGACCACCGAGGGCAGAATCGTGCTCAACCTGTTCGCCAGCAGTGACGCCACGATCTTGTAGTCTGCGTTGAGCAGAGTGATCGGGCGCCATGCCTGCGCGTAAGATGGGCACCCGCCCGGCTTCAGAATGAGCGTGACTCGGCTCTCTCTGAAAGACTCTGGTCGAGCTGCGTCCGTCAGAAAGCTGTTGACCATATCGAGCAGAGGACCCTCTAAGACGTCGTACAGCTTCGCGTAGAAACTGACGGGGATACCGTCAGGTCCGGGGGCCGAGGCAGCATTCATTCTAGCTACTGTGGCGCGGAGCTCGTCTGGCGTCACCGGCGCGCACAGCTGCTGCGAGAGCTCGTCCTTAACTGCGGGGAAACCCTGGCAGAAATCGCGGAGTGCGTCGCGGAATGCGGGGTCGCCTGCCCGCTCGACACTGGATGCGAAAAGCTGGGACACGTGGCGTGTGAGGACTTTCTCCCTCCCGACCTCCCTCTCTCCCATGTGGCCCCGAATTTGTCGCCATGCGACGAGGCGCATGCGTCGGACTGTCGGAACTGCGCGCATAGGTCACGCAGGGAGCGCGCGCCGGCGTAAGGCCGACCCTGACCTGGGCCGCGTACATCACGTGAGGGGTCGAGCACACAATTAAAGTCGCCCGCTATGAAAGTGGGGTAGGAGTCCTGCATGAAAGAATCGAGCGACTCGAAAAACGAGGAAGAATCGCCTCGCTGCTCCTGCGCGTACACAACCAATGCCCTCATCCGTCTGCCGTTAAGGGAAACGTAGACGGCCAAAGTGCGACCGTCGACGCCGTACGTACAATGTGCGCCAGAACGGAGGGAACTATTGAAAAATACCACACCGACACCGCATGACATTGTGTCGGTAAGTGAAAAGAATGCAGGCACGAGGAAGCGATTCTTAAAGCTGGTAACATCGAGCGCGGTTCGGAAGTTGCACTCCTCAAGGAAGAGAATGTCGACACCCTGCGCGCGAGCGAAGTGCATCACCTCCCTCTGCGTATCCAGCGACCGAAATCCCTGAACGTTCAGGGAGAGGAGATACACCGTCGCCATGATGAAAAAGCAGGGCGCCGAAATTCCGCCGACAAGTTTAGGGGGCCCCGCCATTGGCGGAGTCGCTCGCGCGCGCCAGCTTTTTGGGGACGGACGGATCGGCCGAGCCGTCCGAGTCCGCGGACTGCGACAATGCGTGCTTCCCCGACACCCTATTCAAGTCCATGGGTTCTGCGGAGGGTAGAGAGTCGGTGGCATCCCTCACCGCACCCTGCGAGGCGTGGTCGGAAGGTGTCGTGCACGAGTTGCGGTCGGTGGAGTCCTGGGCCTTCCCCTCCGCGGCCTCTGAGGGTGGTCGGCGCCGTGGACCTCGAGACAGGCAGGCGGCGCTCGGCAGGTCGGTCGCTCCGGGCTGTTCGCAGGGGACGTTCCCAGTGAGGCGGAGCGTCGCGCCACGTGAGGGCGCTCCGTCGCTCTCGTCCTCTGTGGTGGAAGAGTCGTCCTCACTAAAGTCCCTTTATGAGCTTTTCAAGGCTGATCTAGGGGCTTTAGTCCTCACCAGAGGAGGACGAGTCTGACGAGCTCGTCAGGGAGATCGGCGGGAGGTCGCCGATGTACGGGAACGTGAGCGAGTCCGTCGACGCCGTGTCCGCGGTGTTCTCCGGCTGCTCCTGCGGTGAGGCTGCAGGCTCTGGGCCGGCCGGGGTTTCCGACACGTGAGTGGCGGGCTTGTCGTCGTCCTGGCGTGGCGTGCTCTCCGCAGGGGGCGCCGTCGCTGGGGCAGGAACCGTGTCCTGCGGCGGTTGCGCCGCTGGCGATGCCGGCTTCTGAGGGCCGCCGGAAGCGGCCGCCGCCATGTAGGAGCGCGGCCGCAGGCAGTCGGCTGTGGCGTGGGCTCCGGAGCAGCGTCGGCACGCCGCCTCGCATCCGGCCGTTTTGTGCCCGAACTCGTCGCAGCAGACGCGCGGCGGCGTGCGGCAGGCCGCGCCGACATGTCCGTCCTGGCCACAGCGTGAGCAGACCTTTCGGACGCCCCTGTAGTCGAACATGACGCGGTGACCCTGCACGGACATGAAGTTAGGTCCCGCTTGCTTCATCTCCATTCTGACGAGTCGCTGGCCGTTGCTCACGTGTGTCGCCCCTTCAACGTCGGATGAGAGATCTCGAGCACCTTGCCGTAGGGGCTCAGTGCCGAGGTCAGCGCCGCGTCCCCGACGAACAGCGGCACCCGGAATGCCGTTACGTGGACCACGGAGGGGCTTACGCAAGAGACTGGGACAGAGGTCCCGTTCACTGGGAACGATCCCTCCGCTAGGAGCTTTTGTGCCGCCGCAGCCGAGGTCACGGCGATACAAAACTTGAACCCTTCTTGATGTTGGAGGCTTTCGAGCCCTTTCGGGCCGACGGTGCTTTCAATGCCGTCGACAATGTCGTCGGCCGTGGCGTCCACGTTCATCGTGAACGTGAAGCAGTGCGCCTTGGGTGGAGGCGCCCGGAACTCCGGACCAGCAGGACCGGAAGATGGCATGGTGGCAGCAGGGGGGCCTGGAACAGCAGGATCAGTCCAGGAAGGGGCTCCCGGGCAGCCGGCGGGCAGCGCGGCGCCGGGACGGCGATCCTCCAGGGGGCGGCGCCTGCTGCTGGGGGCGGGATCCAGGGGTCCGCTCCGCTTTGGGTGGGGCTTCACTCCTCACAAGACCGACAGAAACTACGCAACGATCCCAAACGAGAACATCCGGGCACCGTACGAGATTTAACGAGATTCAACGAGCCTCTCTAAGCCCTCCTACGGGACCGGCATACAAGCGCCGGTTGCTCTCCAAACGAGTCACAAAAAATAACTGCTGCCAGTGGCTTCTCAATGTTCATCGAGATATCACTCAGGCTGTGCATTTGATAATGCGCGGAATTATAATTACCGATTTCTAATAACGCGTGCAAAAAGCACATAGATGCCACGATACACTTCGTTGTCATACGTGATCTGTTAGGGGCTTTGAGAGAAGGCCGCTTCGAGAAAGAGGGGAACTCCAGGGCGAGAAAGGCTTTCGGCGGAAAACTGCTTTCGCGCCCTCCCCAAGGATGGCGCTACGGTCCTACACTCACGCATGTAAAAGACCGGCCGCTGGGCCTTCAGCTCATGCCGGTTCCCCCTCTGGCAGTATTCGAACGCGCTGCATATACAATCTTGTCAGGCCTGCGTCTCGTCGTGTCCGCGTACGCTTCTGCATCGTCCTGCATTTCAATTGCGCCACCGTCACAGCTGCTTAAGCCGAGCAATGGAGCCTGATAAAACGAGAGGTAGGAAGCATCTTGCGGAAAGCGATCGCTTTGCGAGTGATACGCCACAGAAGAAGACTGCTCGCCCCTGCCCTGCCGGCAACGAACACTAGACCCATTTCAAGATTTTGACTAATACCATCTACAAGCAATGTGTTATGCCCGTAAACATTTCATGCTTACTCTACTCTCGGTTACGGGAGAGGCAGAGATTTTCGAACGCGCTGCATATACACTCTTGTCAGGCCTGCGTCTCAACGTGTCCGCGTACGCTTTTTTTTATTCGTCATCAAGTAGAGCTACAGCTTTAAAAACCTCCTCACGCTGGTGTCGGTCCGTCCTACTGTTCGAACAGTTCCCACGAAATCACTAAGCGTAGAAAGCTGGTCTAGTTGGTGGTTTGTAAGACTATGGCTCATACTTTTCAGCCCACATGAAACACACGGGTAAAGGCAGAATGGACGCCACGGACACCACGGTTATCATGGACGCTGTTTTGTGTTGTCTACTCTTCCTCCGTCCGTGTATTTTATGTGCGCTGGAAACATGTCATAGTGCTAGTTCCCTAGGAAAGCTTCCCTAGTAAAGCATGTGTATTCCAGCATGTGTATACGAGGTCTGTTAGAAAAGTATCCGACTTTTTTTTGCGAACACCTGATGGATATGAAACAAGCGCGCTTGCATCACGTGACCTTGAACCTTCGTGCGCATGCACGAATTTTTTTCCGCCTGCCGATAGCGTCAGTCGCTGGTACGCAGCATTTGAGTGAGGCGATGCGCAGTGCTCTCGTCGGTTTTTTATTGCAAGGAAAATGGCGGAGTGACAGGAGCAGCGCTACTGCATCAAATTTTGCATAAACTGGGAGACAGCCAAGTGGAAACCATTCGGAATATTCAGACGGCTTTCGGTGACGATGCTATGAGCAGCACACAGATTAAGCAGTGGTACAGTTAATTTAAAGATGGCCGCACATCAGTGGAGAGCGAGCCACGCTCCAATCGGCCATCAACATGCCGAAATGGCCAGGTCATTGGCGAAGTGAACGCTGTGGTGATGCGGGACCGTCGCGTGACTATCTGAGAAATTGAGGAAGAGGTGGACATGAGCAATTTTTCCGCACATTCCATTATCACCGAAGATTTGGCCATGGAGAGAGTTGCGGCGAAATTCGTGCCGAAGCTGCTCACGGTGGAGCAAAAACAGCTTCGTGTTGGTCTCACAGAACATGCTGGATTCCGCAAACAGTGACCCCGACTTCATCAACATCATAATAACTGGTGACGAGTCTTGGGTCTACAGGTACGACCCGGAAACGAGATCCCAGTCATCACAGTGGAAGCATTCCACGTCACCAAGACTTCAGAAGGCCCGCCAAGTGCGCAGCAATGTGAAAGTGATGCTGACTGCTTTATTTGACACCCTCTGTGTGGCAGACCACGAGTACGCACTCCACAGGGTCAAACAATGACCAAAGAATGCTACAGGGATGTCCTTTGTTGCCTACGTGATGCTGTGCGGCGCAAGAACCCGGAGCTGAGGTCAACAGGAAAGTGGCGCATCCATCACGACAATGCTCCTGCACATGCCTCGCACTTGTTTCAGACTTTTTTGGCGAAAAACCTTACTCCTGTAGTTCAACAGACTCCTTGCTCTCCTGATATGGCCCCTGCGATTTCTGGCTGGTTTCCAAAATAAAAAGGCCATTGAAAGGAGCGCGATTTCAGACAAGGAAGAACATTATGGCTGCAACGACAGCTGAGCTAAACTCCATTCCGAAAGGAGCCTTTTCCGAATACTTCCCAAAATGGCAGCACCGCTGGGAGAACTGTATGGAGTCCCAAGTAGACTACTTTGAAGGTAACTAGGTTTGGAACGCTCCAGTTATGCAAGTTTTTTTTCTACGGCCAAAGGTCGGATACTTTTCTATAGTCGGATACAACTTAAGTCTGCAGTGAAGCTCCGCCCACATTCAGCCTCCGCGCACAAAATTCCTCCACGACGAAAAAGTAGTTCCCTGGTTAAACGTTTCTTGTCATGTAAATAAGAAGCTTACCAGAAGAAAAAGATTGTGAGCTCTATAATTTTGACACCTGGATTGTTTGATAAAGTCAAACATTAAAAAGCTCATTTCGCTTACTGTTGCGATTGGCCAGCGGAGTAATACAGAACGCCGCGGACCGCGGCCCAGTGTTAGCAGCTGCTGTTTTTTTAAGTTGTATCCTACTATAACAGACCTCGTACAAGCAATGTGTTATGCCCGTAAACATTTCATGCTTACTCTACTCTCGGTTACGGGAGAGGCAGAGATTTTCGAACGCGCTGCATATACACTCTTGTCAGGCCTGCGTCTCGTCGTGTCCGCGTACGCTTTTTTTTTATTCGTCATCAAGTAGAGCTACAGCTTTAAAAACCTCCTCGCGCTGGTGTCGGTCCGTCCTACTGTTCGAACAGTTCCCACGAAATCACTAAGCGTAGAAAGCTGGCCAGTCTAGATGGTGGTTTGTAAGACTACGGCTCATACTTTTCAGCCCACATAAAACACACGGGTAAAGGCAGAATGGACGCCACGGACACCACGGTTATCATGGACGCTGTTTTGTGTAGTCTACTCTTCCTCCGTCCGTGTATTTTATGTGCGCTGGAAAGATGTCATAGTGCTAGTTCCCTAGGAAAGCTTCCCTAGGAAAGCATGTGTATTCCAGCTTAGAATACGGCTGTTGAAAGGGACATCACATGCGCATGTGGTGTCCCCTTCTTGTTAGTGCCCTTGTTGCGCCGCCGTTCATTTCATCATGCACCAACTCGCCCCTCAGGCGATTCTTCTGAAATGTGGCTTACCGTATCAATGGCCATTATTTTTTCCGCGAGCCAGATTTCAGAGAGAATTATGGTCTTCCGTCACCCCTCCTCACATTTTGTCTTTTCGCAAGTTTTCGCATTACGCGGACCAAATGTGTTAATAGCTAATATGTATGAAGGGTAGACCTGTGAGGAGCTAAGAAGCCGTAGCTGTTCTGCAGTCATCCGCCAGCGGAGTATTTGTTATCTTCTTGAAGGTGAGTTGTTATCTTCTTCGCAGCTTTGGCCGGAGAATGAAATGCCATAAAGTGCAATACTTGCTTGGACTAGTACTTTTTATAGAAAGTTTTTCAAAAGTAGCTTTCATCCGAAGCGCCCCTGCCACGACCACAGACCACAATGGACATAGGGCTAATTTGATATAAGGTGAGACATGAGGTGACATAAATGGGTTTATTGCTGTAATCTCACTCCTCTAAGAAACCCGTCGGAGCAGGGTTTCAATCTGAGCAATCATAAGCGAAATCTTTTGAGCACGAAAGCACAAAACTTCTTCAGGTGACTTCATTTTCGTTCTCATACCAATCGCGGGCTGCAGGACCGGTCTCTACACCAGCTATAGTTGGAAAGACAACAATTTCGGTTTCCTGCCGAAATTGTACTGTACGAGGAGCCTACTTTGTTATCACACTCCAAGTATATGATGTTTCATTATGCGGAACCCATGAATTGCCGCACAATATTTTTATGCCGCACTTGCCAGCGTGACATTTAATTGGCACCTTTGCGTCGTCGAATCACTCTGCTACGCACGACTGGCACAGAGCCCGCTCACGCGAATTTCTAATCGTGCTCAGCACAAGAATCACGGCAGAAACATCATGGTTCTTTCATCCTTCTGTCCAGCGCGTGCCGAGGCCCGTCCGTAAACATGGCAAAAGGAGAGCACCTTCACACCTTAGCTTATGCAATGCAGTTTGCGTGCATAACCCGCTAATCGACCACTAGTTTTTGGAAGGTAATGTTCCTCGTTATTCCGCTTTTTCCGCCTCAGAAATGTCTGGCAGACAGTACTTTGCAACCCGAAGCTCTTCTACACTCAGTGACAGCCAAGGGCGGAGACATGTTCGTTGTGTCTTGCAAAGGATATTGGGATCGCTCGGACGTTGCATGGATTCGTTTATTGTCGGAAGACTAAAGTCATTGCCTTATACGTGACCCAGACATGTACAGGTCCTTAAAGGCCAACCAGTCAAAGGGTTATGAAACAGCAGTTACTGTACCGTCGCTGAGACCGGATGGTTTCGCCAACTTCCTTAACACAGATGATGTAACGACATACCGAACCGTGTATATGCTGCTGGGCGAACACGAATCCGTCGAACGCTTGAAGAATCTACACCTCAGCCTTCGTGGCAGCCAGCTGTGCCGAACAGGGTTCGTGTGCACAATACCAGACAGAGAATCGGCGGGGTGCGTGGACGGCCTAACTCATTTCAGGATCCTCGCAAAGAACTGTGACCGAGCACGCGGAGAGGTGGCTCCAGAGGGCCACGTCTTTCCATATGAAGCCGCCATAAACATGGCTTGTATGCGCACGATTAGTGTAAAAGCAGAGCTGACATGTGACGTGCGTCCTTTTAGTCGCTTGATTTCTTTCTTGCGAGCGCTCAACCTAAAAGTTCGTGAAATCACCTTTCTAGACGAAGAGACTTACGGCTACGAAATGGTGCGCAGTGCCATCGACGTCGCCATGACGCCCGTGCTGCTTCGCGAACGGTTAGCAGAGTGGTTCGACTTTCCCGCCGTGGTGTCTTTTCACAGCACAGTTTTTTATTCGCGACGGGCTAGAAGTGAGATGCTCTCGTTTCAAGACGTCCTGCTGAAGTCACGCGTAGCCTTTGCGTAGCTGACTGCGGGCTTTGTGTTATCCGGAGCTGTGTTGTGCGTCGCGGATATGCTCGAGCTCAGATCCTCATTCCAAGACCTTGTTTTCGACTCCGTGATGGTGGTGTTGGCCACCGTGTACGCGACCTCGGCTGAGCTGCCAGCGTGGCGCCAATGGAAGCGCAGCAGAAATACGGCTCTGTGCTTCTGGTTTTTGGGCGTTTTTCCTCTGTCGGCTTACATAAGAAGTCATCTCATATCGACGCTCAGTGTTCGAGAGGCACCGAATTCTCTGGACACAATCGAAGAGCTGGAAGAGGCCCTGGGCCGCGGCTCTCTGTACCCTTGCGTGATAGCCGGATCTTCGATACATCACGAGGTTAAGGTTAACCAAAATCCAAACCCGCTGGCTCGGAAGGTCAGTGTGGCCTTCAATGCTAGCAGTGAGGAGAAAAAACTTGAGACAAACACGCTCGAGAACTCTATCATGTGCGCACTCAGGCCGGATCATATTTGTCTGGCCGAAGAGCAGCCGTCGTACGTCGTCGGGAATGTGAGTCATGGTATCAGGGCGTCTAAGGACAAGCTGGGTAATATCTTCGTGACTACCATAATCCGGAAGACGTTTAGCCTGAAAGCGCAGTACAGGCTGTTCTTACTCAGAGTGCGCGAAACCAACCTTCTGCACGAGAATCGATTAGATGAGCATAGAAATGAATTGCGGTGGTTGAATTCCGCAGCAGATGCAGGTAACCTGTTGGTAGAGCTTTCTGGTTTCTTCACCTTCTTTGCTTATTCTCTTGCGACGTCTTCAGGAACCCTGGTAGCGGAAATCTTTCTTGGCAGCATTTTCCGTGGGCACAGCAGGGATCGCAGTAGGCGTATGTAGGTGTTTTTCTTGTATTTGTTCGCACACAGACGAGAAGTGCAAGTGCAGCGGGTAGGAGTTCACCTGCACAATATCTAGACCTGATTCCATATAAACAACAAATCCTCAGGTAGACCGAAGGCTGCGCGAATCACAAAGCGATGGACAAAGATGCTGAAATGTTTAAAGCTATCGCTAATAATTAAAGCACCGCATTTGCTGAACACGGCAATTGTGATGAGACAACTACAACAGAATTTAGAACTGTGGAGCGTACGAGAGGAGGTAGTCTATTTCATATTTAATTGTGTATTCCAGTCTATCAAAACAAGTATATGATTTGGTGTGAAGAGCGAAGAGTGGCGCAAATTAAATACGTCAGGAAAGTACGAATTCCTCAGCTGGACGCGAAAACGCAGCTTGCTGGATCAGGATTTCTAATGGGAAGTGAAACTGTCATGCAATGAGTCCCATACGGAGGATTTAATACGTTGACATCCACTCTGCCCCGCCTCAAAGTGGCCCGCTGGGGTTTGCCCTGCGAAAACCAAATTACAAAATCCCAGCTACCTGGAGCATTCATCGTTTTTTACTTTTTAACAGATGGTCGGTGGTAAACGCAGCAATGTAAAAATAATTCATGGAAATGTTTGGCGATGAACTTTTTTAAGTTTTGTGCCCGCGTTCGCCAGCCAGAGCCTTAAATGCTCCCATTATTCATCAGCCCCAGAAAAACCTGCATTAACTACACTCTCTTTTTTTGCTTGCTACCTTAAGAAACAGTTTCTCTTGTTCCCGACCCCTCCCTTTCTGATGCCCCTTGTGATGAGGATTATAGCCTCAGATGTTCAACAAACATGGGGATACCTTTCGTAAGCTACTGACCGGTTAAAGAGCGACCCGGTCACCAGTAAATTTCGGAACTTATTTCAATACTCACTAATGAGCTAGGAAACAGCGCTGCAAAAACTCCGAGGCTCAGACTCTGAAACCCCGTCAGGTGAGGCCTGGCCCAACGTACGCTGGCACACATCTAAGAGACGACTGGAAAGGCGAACTAGTTGTTTATCATGCAATACCCCCAGTGTAATACCCCCTTATGTAATACCCCCAGTGGGTCTTTAAGATATTAAAATGAAATGAAATGAAATTGGCTTTCAAGGGAAGATACAACGCAACTGGGACGCAAGGTACGGGATATGCAGACTAGATAGGAAGAGTAAGCTGATGACAAAATTTGATGTGACGATGATTGCAGACAGGAACGTGAACGAGAAGGCTTGTTTTCAACTAGATGCTTGAAACACAAGTGTCTGCATGCAGTGGTCACGGTAGAAGCGCCCCTTCATTAAATCTGCATTCGGCAGAGTGTGGTTTTTTGAAGGCATTTTGCTGATAACGGGCTTAATTGCATGACTCGTGTTCGTCTCTTCTTTGTTACGTGACTCGCTCCGCAGCGCGATCGTTCGTTTTATATGCATGTACTGCGTGTGGCTTCAATAAAACAGGACTTAGTAGCACCTGTGAACGTCCTTGCCTGTCCTCTTTTATCTTGTCTTTTTTTTTCGCTAAGTTTCTCTGAACATGCGAGTGAAGTTCGCGGTGCTGTATTTTGTTTGCCGCATCCGGTCGCATTAGTGGAATGCCCATTATATTCTTTCTCTTGGGCCCTCCGCACAACCGCACAGAATGGGGTGAGCTCAACCCAGCGGGATACGGGGGGCGCCGGATAGCGGAGGATTACGGGAAAGGTCAAACTCCCTTCATGGACGGAGTCATTAGGTCGCATCCTATGTGCACGTGTTTACGGCGAGGCGGACCCGCGTCACAGTGCGTGGCTTTGGCCCCATGTCTGCAGCGGCGTGCGTTGACAGCTTGAAACGTGGTCAACAGGATATTGCCACGCTAGCTGCAGGCATGGGGAGCGACGATGCGGAACAGATGGATTGAACTGACTTTCCTTGAACTTGGGTCAACCCGACGTTGGGAAAGTGAGAGTATTCGCGAAGCTCGCAGCAGGAAAGCATAAGTTTCCAAAATCGTGATGGTAGAAAGTGTGCATATGTGTACAGTGTTTGTCACGATGGGTTACCTTCTTTCACCAATCATTCATTGGTTGTATTATCCTTCCCAAATTGCTGATTGGTGATGTTTTCCTTTCCCCAATAAGGTATTGGGTGGATGTTTGTACAGTACCTGATTGGTTATTCTCCCCACCGATGGCGGGCATAGGGTTTAAAACCAGCTGTTCCGGCAGGACCGAGGGCTGGTTTCGTCGCGTAGAACTACGAGCCAGTCAAGTGTAAATATGTTCTCTCCTTGCTTGTATCTTCCTTTGTGCTTTTAATTGTTATAAAAAGTTGACCTCTCCAGAAGCGTCCTCTTGCAATGTGATTGAGCAATTCGAATCAGCATGACGTCAAGCATCCTACAACAATTATCATCAACCCAATTTCCCTTTACGGGATCCCAGAGTGGGGATATCAACTGGCGCAGTCAAGACAGGATTTCAACTGGCGCAGCCGTAGAAGGAAACTCAACTATGCGGAAGCAGTTCACCCAGCATCATTACTCACTAAACTTGTTTTTAAATGCCTATGGTTTTAGAATCAGCATAAGGAGCGTTAAATTTCCATTAAAAGCCATTTTCTGTCATGCCGGCATCTACCTGCGTTTTCTACAGGAGCCCCCGTTCCAGGTTTTGTTCGTCAAGAAGTGTTGCCAGGGCTTACTTAACACCTTTTTGTGCAACCTTTCTCACAGACGCTCTCATCAAACCCTGTGATGAACTCGTCGCAGCATAACCTCATGTTCCGTTTCGTGGGCTTCTAGACAGCGAATTCCTTTACCGCATGATGTGCTCCCATTGCAAGAAGCGTAAGTGAAGAAAGGTATGCATTCGGATAATGTTATAAACCATTATGATTAAATTACTATGAAATTCAGGCATTTGGGACTTCGCATTTTTCTTTCAAGAGCACTGTTTTGAAGTGATCCTTCGTTATTTCAGTTTGGAGAGTATTGTGAACAAGTTTAATTTGCTGCGTTGCTTTTAAACCCTAATTTACTTTGTATGACTGGAATAGAGAAAATGTTCCGCAGACTCAACCAATCCTGAAGGAATTATACTAGAAATTAAACCATAGAGATTATTTTTAAGCGTAAGCTCAGAACGAAAAATTATAAGATTTTTTGGCTTTTTGCACAAATGCTTCCTGCTGTGGACCATGCGGTGGGGTTCGTAGTAAAAAAAAAATCCAAGAAAAGCAGATGCAGAAAAACATGCTCCTCGTTTTGGTGAGTCTCTTAGGAACATACTATTACTGCAGAAATTTCCTCCAAGACTCGCTACATGGAGATTGAAAACTGCTACGAGCAGTTATATTACTCACTGCCACTTTCCGTCTGTATACAGAAGCTAGTTTCAGGAATCAGAAAACGCTGCTGTAGAAAAATGCGTTGAATGAACTTAAGGTGTCTTCCCAAAAACGTTGGTGGCTGACAGAATCTTTTTTTCATGCATTTCAATACCATTTGAAATAAATTTCTAACCTTGTGGAAAAGAAACCTTCGACCAGGGTGTCTAACCGGAACCGAACCTGAACCTGAAACCGGAACCGAACCCGAATTTCCACCCGGAACCGGAGCCGAACCGAACCCATATTTTTTTCGCCATCTTGGAACTGAACCCGAACCGGAACGATTCAAAGGAACCGTTCCGAACCGGTTCGGAGCTCGGTTCAGCCCCACTTTTTTTGCAACCCGGCACACTTCTTTTTTTTTTTCAGACAAAATGAGACAGCCTAGCGCGTAGGTTTGCCCATCCGAAGCCATCTGAGCTAAAAAGTGGGACAATGGCGCCCAGTATATGAGGCAATAAAATTGAATGAAGTATGATGTGTGGGAAGAAACCTAATTAACTCTTCTGTAATGTACTAGCGCCAATTCTAAAGCATTGTAAGTCAGGTTTATGTGAAATCTTCAGTTATTACTTCTCCTCCTTTTCATGTTTGTGTATGGCTTTAATCAAATTGTTAGCACTGATCTAACTCAATAAAGCACTATAGACACCAAATTTTTGCTTGCGTATTTTCTCTTTTTAAACGATGATTTCGACATTGGTATACATGGAGCACCCTGTGGTATTTGCCTACAGCCAATAAATAATTTATATTCGAATTTCTTCGTGACGTTGTTTTAGTTTCATCAGTAGAACGAGTGCTGTTACCTATAGTTGAATTTAGGTTACATGAGGCACAAAATAAAACGGCAATAATTCGTTTGTTGTAATTCTAGCCTTTGACGCAGGCTGTTTTATGTGCAGTAGTAAGACAAAACAAAGTATCAGCGTCTATATCACAGGTTTTCACGCCTCACGTGACAGTTCAACTGCAAGTCACAACATTTTTCGGTTGATGAAACTGAAACAGACTGAGAATAAATTCTTTTCTAAATTATTCAGCGGCCGTAGGCGAATACCGCATAGTGGTCCAGGTATCCTAATATCTAAGTCGTCGTTTGAAAGAACAAAACACGCAATAAAATTTGTGTGCACAGTCCTTCGAGCACCGATTGAGAATGCTGTTGCTAGGTGCGGGCTGCGGACTCAGTGAAGGCTAGGAAATCTTATAGACAGAAATCTTATAGTGAAGTACATGATCTCAATGTCTATTTTAAGACACTGCTGAAGTATGCCCCAAAAACGCAGCATCACGACAAAAAGAAACAATTATTTTGTTGCTCAGTGATTTCTCGTTGCTCTCACAGGTAGCAATTCACTGACCACGGCATAAACGCCTCCTTAGCGCGAAGGTGCGTCCTAACGCGTAAGGTCCATGTTTGAAGCGTGAACAAGGTTTTTGCGGCCGATTGAAACTACAGTCGAGCCCGTTTATAACGAACCTGACGGTCACGCGGATTCCGTTCATTATATCTGATGTTCGTAGTAAGTGGACTCTTCGTATAACAGCCAAAAATACTAAGGCCACTAAAAGTGGCGTTTATTTCTTATAAAACTACTTTATGTGCTCCTACTTGTGCAAAGCAGATCCTCCAGCGGCTCTTTCCAGGCTATCTAGGGTGGTCAGTTAATCCTCGTGGAGACCCTTGCTGCTAACCATCAAATTTAGCGACGGGGTATAACTAATCGTGGTTGAAGTGTCCACGGCAGCTGGTGGCAGGTCGGCCACATAAAAAAAATTCCTGAGTGTACGGGAGTTCTTGTGCTTGGTGTTCGTCTTCGTCACAGCCCGCGCTTCTGCAATTTTGTGCTCCGCAGGAGCGTAGTTGTCTGAGGAAACATCCGGCCAGCCATGGATCAACGAAGCTTTGTCACACATCTACATGCGCCCGGTCACGTGTGTTTTAGAGCTGCTTCTATAGTTCGTGTACTCATGAAGTGACAAAAGTAGCGCAGCGCTCGCGGCACTGAGTGCACCAGTTGCACTGTCCGCTGTGTGACGCTGTCTGCACGTGGTAGCAGCGCAAAAGATGGAGCCGACTGGGCAGGCTATGCATGCCACGTGACCAGCCCGTGGCTAACACGCATGGCTATCAAGGCTTTAAAAATTCTCAAATCGCTGCTGTTACTTGATTCACGACCATGGTCAGTAGCTTCGCTTTCGACGATGCCACTTTCTCACACGCACCGCGCTTCCACTTGAGAGGCTTTGCCCAGCCGGCGAACTCGCATGCAATGATTGCCCTCGTAGGCCATCGACGCGGGCTTGGCCTGTGGTTACTTACTGTTTGAATAGTTAGTTATAGAATATCGTTACCGTGTTTACGTTACCGTTTGCAGTGTTCCCAGACGCCGGATTTTCCGTTTAGCGCTGCGCACGCCAGTGCCGTCTTTTATCGCATTTTTGGGTCGACATGTTCTTTCCGGGGCGGTGTCGTGAAGGTTGAGAGACGTTCACTCACTCCGCGCTTACTGGAAGCACGACCTCTTCAAATTCTAGGGTAGTTCACGGCGCCTGCTCGTTCGCTATAACCGAGTGGTGCGGCCAAAGTTTTTCGTTGTATCTGCGATGAATTGTCGTTTCCCTTATGCATATTTTCACGGTAACAACGCACCCGTTCGTAATAAGCGAGCGTTCGTTATATCTTCGGCCGTTGGGCTGGACTACATCCGCTGAATTCGTATCAAGAAAGGCTAGGTAAGGCTGCAGATATATGGGTAGAGGAAGGAATGACCGATCACAACCTTTATCGTCTGCCTTGTGGAGAGGTCGTACAGGTATCCCAAGGAAAAGCGAAGAGGGAGAACACCGAATGTATCAGCATAAAGTTCTCTCACGACCATGTTCAGAAAAAACACACGAGCACTTAGCCGCCGGTTAAGCACAGCTCCCAAAAAGGGGTTGTTTGTAGTTTTGAAAATAAATGCCCTGAAACAAGTTGGTGGACAAATGGTGCACGACAGATTCACCAGACTCCACCAAGGGCGCAAGCAATTCTGTAAACGCATAGACTCCCTTTGATAGACCCCCAGGAAAAGTTACAAAAGTTCTACGTAGTGCAAGTACACCTTCTTCCTAGCAGAATGCTGCACTTGCAAGAATGTTGCAACGCAACATCCCGACGAAGATGTTACCGATTTGTGTCCATGCAGAAACGAAGCGCCTCAACCTAAGCTATCCAAGTGTTTTTTTATCAAATTCATTTTATCAGAATAAAACAGGTCGACGTCATCATAATAAGTCATAGTCGTAATTTCTCCCTGTACTAGCGAGAATCCACGACTAGCTGTCTTTTTGAAGATACTGAGAAACAGGGGCTCCAGATATATAAAGCGAGTCACAAAGGCTATATCGAAGAGGAGATTTCAGTAAAATATGTTTTGGTACGCTCAGGATGTTAGGGAGAGCTAGTGCTCCCACGAGGCTCTCGTTCGGTGGGGGATGGGTGATGGAGGGGTTCTCGCATATTCTCGTAACATGTAGGAAAGGGGGGAGGGGGGGGGGGGGCTGGCAAGTCGATTTCGGGACGACGAAAAGGTGTCTGTCTGTACATAGGTGCCGATACATGGCAGCTTCGTTTCTCAATAGTGCACGGGAATGTAGAGGCCATGGTGCGGCGGTCATGTCGGCGCCCGCGTAAGTGCACTGCGTACGAAAAATTCCCGACTGACTCGAGCTTCAAGGAGGCCAATTTCTCGCGTGACGGGGTCTCCGAAATTCCTCAGGCTGGAGAGTTGTGTAGATGCAAAATCCTCCGGCTTTTCGCCTTATACATCATCAGAAGGATTATAGCATACACATAGCCGTACATTATATTTCGAGTTTATTTCATTTTTCGGCTCTTGCCGTAAATTCGTCTTTGTGCCGCGGACAATACATAAAGTGGGTAAAGTGAGAACATCTCGCATTAAACAAATTTTTGCATTTTTATGTTATATATCGATGCCACAGAAAAAAGTAAACACCATAACAAGGTTGATTAAAACCCATCTACGTTCTAATTTTTTTTTTTGCCTTGAACTCGTTTGAACCCGTTCGAACTGGTTCAGTACGGTCAGAACCGGTTCGAACCGGAACGGAATGTCGCTCTGGAGCCGAACCCGGAACTGAACCCGAAAGGTGTGAACCTGAACCTGAACCGAACCCGAAAAAATTCCGGTTCGACACCCTGCCTTCGACATTGCTCGTCGACTGGCTTGGACGCTGTGAAGTACGTAATGCAGCGCTTCCTGTTAGCTGAATACCATTTCCATTGTAGGTTAGTTTAGAAGCTAAGTCCTTATCTCGGAAGAAGTGCTCAGGAAAATCCTTGGAGTAACAAGAGCGCACAGTTTCAAGATATATTTGCTAGATTCAAAGCAAGCTCTTGCTGAAGATGCAAAATGTTTCATGTAGCCGCGCAGTATATTTCTGTGAAGTGCAAACATGCTTAAGCCCACTGTGTATTTTTTTGCAAGTTGAGCTCTTAATTGCAAAAGGGTGGAAATTTGGGCGTACTTGCAGCATCCTTTATCTTGGAGCACGACCGTACCGTCCCTTGTGTTCCTGCGCGTTTCATCACTATGCTGCTCCAACATAAGAAGCTCCGAATGGGTAAACGAAAAAAAAAAAGAACAGGGTGTTTCTAAATTGGGCAGTTAAGCCTCGCGGCTGAAAACTAGTCATTTATTAACGCTTTGCAATTTGATCATGATTTCCTCATGTGTACTGAGGCAAAGAACTTTTTGACAAAGCTCCTGTCAACCGAATAAGCCGCTTTTTATGGTGGGAAGGAATAGAAAGCGCCAAGAACATTCTAGTACCTTAACTGCCTGTAGAAAGATGGTTTTAGAATCCTTTAAACATAACATGCCAAACTGAAAACATCGTTATGTCTATTTAACAGGCAAGAAAATGGAAAAGAGGGATTCGCTATGACATACATGACGGAACCCAACAACCTCCTTAACCAAGGAGCATAGGAGGGGTTATTTATTTTAGCTTTTTATATACAGTATCGTTTGTTCATCAATGGAAGACTAATAATGCAATTATTTTGAAGATAACTGATTAGAAAGCAGAAGAAAAAACAATGACTGGAGGCAGCTATTGCTGCGCAGTACACTGAAACAAAGGACAGCGTCAGTGAGATTTTTCCCTGATCGTTGCATGTTTACAAAAATGTAAAGGTTTTTGAACGACAAATATTTGTTAAAATATCTATTAAAATATTTGTCCTCTACTTGCTCATTTCATGGCCTTTGCGTTTTTCATATCAGCGGCGTGCACCGCTTTGCTGGTTTCGGACTGACGTAGTTTTAGTCTTCGTGTGATGTTTGTTTTACTTATTGGTTGGTTTGGTTGTTTTGTGGGGTTTAACGTCCCAAAGCAACTCAGGCTATGAGAGACGCCGTAGTGAAGGGTTCCGGAAATTCCGACCACCTGGGGTTCTTTAACGTGCACTAACATCGCACAGTACACGGGCCTCTAGAACTTCTCCTTCATCGAAATTCGACCGCTGCGGCCGGGATCGAACCCGCGTCTTATATCGTAGTTTGTTTCGAGACCAAAGATTACTCGCCTCTGGGGGCGCTGTATTAGCGGAGTTCAGTCTATCTAGGACGCCGCGCTCTGAATAAAAGGGGCTCTCAACGTCAGTCTGCGTCCGTGTCCCTCTCTGCTCAGGCCGCCGTCCCGGCGTGCTTCAACGTGCTCCGGCGTGGCGTTCGTGGCAGCCACGCCGCACAACATTTCGGCGAGGAGAATGGGATCCACGGTCATAGTGCTTATATGTAAGTGAGGATATTCTGCTTACGTTTCCACCACACCTACTACTACTGCTGCCCTACCTTAAAGCAGCATTTTTTCACTTTGCTGCTTTTCGACGCTACTGAGGCGTCAGCTTTCGCACGCGGCTGCAACGCCGTCTGCCTGACCTATCGACGCTACTTCAGCGTCTTCTGCACGGCTGTCTTGACCCACTGGTTCCGCTTGCTGCTTCTTCCAAATGAACATGGCAATCCCTCCGCCGAGACACTTTACACCGGCTAACAGCTGCGGCACTGCGACATGAGAAGCGCCTTTCTCGCCAGCGATGGCAGGATTGGTGCGCGTCTCTTGACTCATCTTACAACTACTGCATCGATATGGCGCACCTTTCGTCTCATGGAGATCAGCAAGCGTTCAAAAGATTCCCCAAGTTCAGCATGTCTTGCTTCGGGACAGACGCCAAATCAGTTCGCTTCAGAGGTCGTCAGGACTTTATTCCCAGCTTTATACTAACCACCTCCGCCGTTCACCTACCCGAATACTCTCCCTTCAGAAGCGGACTCGCCTCCAAGCAAAGAGGACCTTGATGGTATGCAGAAGAAGTACACCAAGGCTGAGCTTCTTGCAGCCATAGATCAAACGAAACTGCGTAGTTTCTGGGCCGGATGGGCTTGCGTATGAGGTTTTCAAAAATATCGAAGGCCGTGCATTGGAGCCCTGAACACCTGAAGCCCTGAACACAATTTCGACATCTGGAGACGTCCCAACATCTTGGAAACGTGCTGAGATGGTGCTGATCATTAAGCCCGGAAAGGATCCTAGCAGGTTAAGCAACCTTCGCCAGCTAGCGCTTAGGTCCACACTATGTAAGCTACTAGAGTAGATGATAGCTACGCAGCTCTTATGGTGTCTGGAACGGTATCGCTGGTACCAGCCAGCTCAGATTGGCTTTCACCCACACTTGGGCACTGAGGACGGATTGGACCACCTATCAAGCATGGTGCTGCTCAGAGGCAGATCTCACAAAATCCGAACACTTCTAACCATGGACGTCCAGAAGGCGTGTGGCATCGTCAGCTACTCAGCGATCTTGGCCATTCTACGTTGGCTTCATTTCCCTACTCGAGTACGCAACTTTGTGGCTTCGTTCTTGGAAGACCGTTCCATTGCCATACGCATCGGCAAGGAACGTGTTGGCGATTTCACCGGAAAGAGGACTGTACCTCAAGTATCCGTGCTCGCCCCAGTATTATTTAACATCACTCTGCTTCCTTTAACATTGTAACTGGCTAGTATTCCGGATATTATTTATTTGTGTATGCGGACTATGTAACCGTTTGGTCACTACACACGGACCTTATCCGCCAAGAAGTAGGCCTTAAGACAGCTCTGGACGAGACTTCACAGTGGTGCACCAATATTGGCCTAGAACTGTCAGTTGAAAAGTCAAACTTCGTCTGTCACAAACCGATGGGGCAGACGCCGCCTTTTGCTCACACCTATACATGTGTCCTTGAACGGCCAACTCCTTACTACAGCCTCGTCGATGCGGGTGCTAGGTGTCGACCTGGACAGCTCTGGTTCTGCAGCACCCTGGGTCCGATCTGCCCGACAGAAGGCCGCCAGTACGTTGCACCTATTCCACAGAATTGCAGAGACAACAGGTGGAGCATGCTTTAATATGGCTCGAACGTTAGTCCGCTCTGTGTAGCAGCCTCGGCTCTTTTATCAAGCCCAGTTCTAACGCCTTACCCTAAGAGATTGGGACCGACTGGAAACAGTCAATAGAGAGGCCATGCGAGTTATCACTGGCTTTTGTCGTTTGACCCCTATTCACACACTACAAGCGGAAGCTCAGCTGAGTACGACTGATGAGCTCGTGAAGCAGAGCCGTAATGCACGCAACCTGAAATTATCAGCAGTCCCTGTGGCATCTGCCATCGCAAATTATTTTTACCCTTCTTACCCGCTTTCTTGCACAACACCATTGGAACCTTCTCCTTGGCAGCATCCGCAGGCCACCGACAACCCACCCCTACGTGTACGCGCACCGCTTATCGTTCAGTGGGAGAAACAGCGCCTCTTCTCCCAGCATACTCCGTAGGCGCCCTTCAAACTTAGGTTGACACAAGCTCAAAAGATCATATTGCACACCAGCCTACTCTGTGAAGTTGTACCTAATGCATGCCATATATGTTCCTACATCCCAGAGGATCCATTTCCCTCTGTGATAACAGAGCTCGTTGCCATTCGTGACGGCTTATCCGCTTTAAAGGACCCCCTATCTACTCCACCGAACTGTCCTCTCCTCTATACCAGCTCACCACAACCAGTAGGGGCTCTACGGCGCGTAGCCTGTCCCCTGGGCATTGTTCTCGATGTGTGCACCATCGTGCCATCGTATCCATGCCCAGTCCGAGTTGTGTAGGCTCAAGGCAATACGCACCGTCCTAGAGAAGCCGACAGTGCGTCCCACCCACTGCAAGTGCCATACCCGCTTCCTGCAACTATCCGCTTCCTGCAACTGCAGTTCTTCCTGCACTTCAACTATCCGCAGGAGATGCCGTCCTGCCTACCAAGAAATATCTCCGCCGCTCCACGCGTGCTTTAATAACAACTTGGATTAGAGAAAAGTGAGACCGATGAGAGTCCCATAATTACTGAACCGAATTCTAATCCAGGTCGGACGAAAGTTAGGCATGCCAATAATTTGACGGAAAGGGTAACAAAACGAAGATTGCGAAGTAGAAAAGAAAGGATGTAGTTAGCGTCATTAGCGGTGTTCGTGATATGTGAAGACCATGTTGAAGTATGCGTTGAAGTAATGACCAAATGGTGACATATAGGAGCGGAAGCCACTTCAGAACCGAGAACTTACCTATTCGAAATGAGGGATTGCTCGCGATGAAAAGAAAAACTAGAAATTTTAGCAGCATTAAGGGACATCAGCCATTGTTTGCACCAAGTCTCGATTCGGGTTAGATCTTGTTGAAGAAAGTCAGCGTCAGTGCTTTTAAAAGTCGTGTGGTAAATTACACAATCGTGGGCAAATAATCGGATGTTAGAGAAGGAAGGTCGTGAATGTAAATAAGGAAACGCAAGGGTCCGAGCACTGTGCCTTGAGGAACACGTACCTGAAATAAAGGGGAACTAGAGGACAAGGATTTGTTAGCGTAGACGAAATACTTTCTGTTAGTCAAAAAAGTTTGAAGCCATTCCATTATTATAGACTTGAGGCTAGGCACGAAACTTTTAGTAGTAATATTTTAAGCGGTGCTTTGTTGAAGTCTTTTTTCAAAGTGAAGGAAGAGTGTGTCAACAGGAATGTCTAAGTGAGGATGTCACAGGTGCATTGAAGAGGAATCTGAACTCGTCTTTTTCCACCAGGAACTCGATCTACACGTTCCCATCAATCTTAGAAACATCGATTTATTGCCCTGTGCGGCCGATTTCCCTAATTTCAGATTCAGATTCAGATTCAGATTTATTTCAACAACACTTGGTTGCCGAGGAGGCGAACAAAAAGGCAATCAAAAGTTGCCTGACGAAGCGTCCGCCCCCTTTACACTATACAACTGAGCTGTGGGCAGGTTTAACCAAAGAAAACAGACCGTAACACCAAAGAGACATTGCATATAACATTATACAAAAAAAAAGAAAAAACAAGAAAAACAGCACATATTCACTTAAGGCACACAATTAAGAAATGCTGCAAAAAGTATATTCGTCAGTCAACATTGTTACACAGAATTGCACATAAAATACAAATATCGGTGTCCCTGAACATAACAAAAGGCATGAAGAGCTTAACTAAGCCGGCCAAAGTAAGGTTTTCTTTTCTAATAGAACATGGATTTTTTACTTTTTTTATAGGGCAGATATGTGCAGAAAAAGTAAGCCATTGCTATGTCACAAAAAGAAATGGGTTAGCTTTTCGCTAAATGCTTTCATGGAACGACTGTCGTGAATGATTTCTATAATACCCGGGTACTTATTTAGAAGATCAGCGATTCGATACTTTAGCGTTTGTGTACCGTAGTTCGTACGCACTAGTTCTTTTCTACAGGTAATATGCCGAAGGTTATGGTCGTGGTCTCTAAAGAAGAAAGTTTGCGAGAACCCAGCCGGGTCCATTTTTATTTGATCATATATTTTCAAAGCTACTCTTTTGTTCATGATATTCGTGATAGTTAATATCTGATGTTTTTCGAAAAGTGGGGCTGAGGGGGCTCTATATGGAGAGTTTTCTATTAATCGTATGGCTCGTTTTTGTAGTATAAGCAGGTTTTCCATGTTTGTTATTGTCGTAGTTCCCCAGACAAGAATACAATATTGCAAACGAGAAAAAACTAGACTATAATACAACTGTTTTTTTAACCACATTGGTAGTAAGTTCTTTACTTTAAAGATAATTCCGATTGATCTGGAAATATCTTTTCGTATTTTTTCTATGTGCAAAGACCAGCTCAGATTTTCTTGAAAAATAACCCCCAGAAATTTGTGAGAGTTTACTCGTTCTAGGTGTTGCCCACGAAATTGTATAATAGGTTCTCTACTGATGGCTTTACTTCTGGGACGGAAAATAATGTACTTTGTTTTATTAGTGTTCAAGGCTAATTGATTAATGTTAAGCCATTGTGATAGGTTGCTTAGCCAGCTGTTTGTTTGCCTTTCAAGCATTTCTAAGTCTGTTCCAGAAAAAAATACATTAGTATCGTCTGCATACAGGATTATATCTGGCGTAAGTGGAATATCGATAATGTCATTAATATAAAACAAAAACAGTAAGGGCCCTAAGATGGAGCCTTGTGGGACCCCGTATTTTATTGTTCCTAGACCTGATTTTGCTTGGTTTATCTGCACGTATTGTTGTCGACTATCTAAGTAACTTTTTATTAAGTCAAATGCGATTCCTCTGATTCCATAGTTGTATAACTTTTGCAACAATATATTGTGTTTGATGGAATCAAACGCTTTCTTGAAGTCAAGGAAAAGTCCTATTGTATGATATTTTTGCTCAAAGTTGCTTATTATTTTATCTTTAGTGTTAAGTAATGCTTTTTCAGTGGACTTGTCTTTCTGAAAGCCATATTGTTGTTCTGCAATTATACCTTCTTGTTTACAAAAATTTATTAAGCGAATGTAAATAACCTGCTCCATAATTTTTGAAAAGACTGGCAAAACCGATATTGGTCGGTAATTGTTTAAGTCGTTTTCGTTTCCCCCTTTAAAAATTACTGACACTTTCGCAATCTTTAGCTCATGAGGGAACACCCCAGTAGAAAGGATTAAATTACATATGTGAGAAAGCGGACTGCTGACATGCTGTGCTACTGATTTTATGGGTTGGACCCTGAGATCATCTATTCCAGAAGATTTACTATTACTTAGCTGTCGTATAATGGCACAAATTTCTTCTGAAGTTGTAGGAACCAGGAAAATCGAGTCCCTGAATATTGATTTCATGTGTGTTTTATGCTGAATATTATTGTCTATGTTGGGATTGGGAGCCCCAGCAGCTAAAAAGTGATCATTAAATTTGTTTGCCAGCGGGGTCCCTGTGCAAGGCACACCTTCAATTGTCAATTCGGTAAGGTCCCTTCTCTCACCCTTAGACATCAAATTATTTACGGTGGTCCAAACTTTTTTGGGATTGTTATAAATCTCAGTGAACTTGCTTTCGTAATACATGGCTCGCGAACGTTTGATATCAGAATTAAGTTTATTTCTGAATTTTTTGAACTGAGTAAGAGTATTTGGATCCCTGGTTTTGATAAATAGTGCGAACATCTTGTCACGTTTCTTTATTCTTCTAACAAGGGCAGCGTTTATCCAGGGTTTCCTTGCCTTTTTTGTTTTTCGAAATTCATCGACAGGAAATGCAAGTTCGTATTGCTTTTTAACTTCGCTGACAAAGATATCATACGCTAGAACAGGATCGGCTGAAGAATAAACTTGTTCCCAGCTTGTTTCTGCTAGTAAGTTCTGAAAAAGTGTTACTTTTTCTGCACAAAAATTCCTATATTTTATGGTTTTAGAGGTGTTATTTTGAGGTTCCCTAGTTTTAATGTGCTTCAGAAATAAAAATATTGGCAGGTGATCACTTATTTCATATGATAACACTCCAGCTTCTAGGTCATTCATATCATAATTTGTAAAACACAGGTCCAGTAAGGACGCAGATATTTCTGTTACTCTAGTCGGTACATGAATCAGGTTTTCACATCGGAAGCAAAGGAGGATATCTTCAAGCTTTTGTTTGTTAGGCTGAGGAGAGGCAAAATCAATATTTAAGTCTCCACATAAAACAACATGCTTGCCAATGTCTGCACAGTATTCTAGTACATTTTCAAGAAAATCCAAAAACACACCTACGGTTCC
The DNA here is from genome assembly GCF_055824585.1 of Amblyomma mixtum. Taxonomy (NCBI): domain Eukaryota; kingdom Metazoa; phylum Arthropoda; class Arachnida; order Ixodida; family Ixodidae; genus Amblyomma; species Amblyomma mixtum. Next base: position 95,370,062 of record NC_143019.1, read on the forward strand.
ATTGGGAGGCCGGTACATGATAACAAATATTGTGTTGACACATCCTATCATGATCGTTTCATAACTAGAATTTATAGCAGTATATTCTGTGATGACATTAAAGTTAAGATTGTTTTTTATGTATATCGTAACGCCTCCGCCACGTTTCTTTGTTCGAAATACTGATGTAGATTTGTAACCTTCAAAATTAAAGACGTCGTGTTCATTTGAGAACCAGGTTTCGGTAAATGCCAAGAGATCAAATTCATGACGAAAAGTTTCTAAAAGTAAATCAACAGGTTCTTTCTTATTTCTTAGACTTCGAGCGTTTAAATGAAACAAGGAAAAACTAGAGCTATTCTGAGCTTTGCAACGCCTGAAAGAATCTGTGCTGTGATAGCCTAAAGTTGGAGGATGTTCCAGATCTGAAAAGCAAGCCATCATTTCTAAATGGCCATCTGTTAAAGTGCATTTTGGTCATGGGTTATCGTATCAGCTCCAAGTCTTCAATGGTTGTAATGTTGATAATCTTATCACGCGCGTTGCGCCGCACGAACAGTTTTCCATTTTTCACCCAGGCAAATTTGTATTCCTTTTCGGTAGCTTTAGTTTTCATGAGCCACAGTAGCTTTTTGTTATGGGCTGTCAGGTTTTCATTCAAAAAGATTTTCGAATCTGCATCCCTTAGTTCTTTCTTTTTTGCAAGCCATTTGTCCCTGACAATGCGTGAAGCAAAACGTGCAAGCACTGGAGCTACCTTGTCAACCTTATTTTCGTCCTTTCTTGTAGGAAGGCGGTGTATTGCTTCTACATCGGACTCGGAAAGCGGCGGAAGGTCGAGATCATTAGCCAAAAGGTTCAGCTTTTCTAGAAGGTTTTCGCTGTTATGCTGCTGCAAACCGTGGATTTCAAGGTTTTGACGCCTTGAATATTGTTCAAGGTTGTTGACTTCCCTTTTCAGCTGCTCGATTTCTCCTTCTTTTAACTTTGTCTCGAGCTTTTCCACACGCTTTTCAAGACCGGATATGTCTGCACTTTGTTTTTCCATACGTGCTATGACTTCATCATATTTTGTTGACATCAATTCTACGGATTTCTCAATGTCATCCACAGTTGTTTTTATAGTCTCGAGTGTTTCTAGTTTCTCTTTGATTGTGAGAACTTCTGCAAGCATGCGGCGAATCTCTGCAATTTCTTGGGCAAGGTCTACTGTTGCCTCAGTGCTGCTGCAACGAGATTTTGTCGCTTTACAGGTTGGACATTTCCAAGCTTTCTTCGTGGCCTGCGACATTTTCTTGCAGGCATTTTCGGCAACACCAGAGCAGGTGCCAATGTGGTAACAAGATTTACATTCTGCACATGTTAGGAAAACCTCGTCATCAGTCAGTGAAACTTTACATGAGAAACAAGTATCCATCGTGCAGAAAAAAAAAAAAAAAAACACCTTTCACTCAGCAGCAGTGGCAGCCATTTAAAAACTGAATGAAAAAATGGAGACTAACCTGTAACAATTTCTGGGATCAGTAGGCGATACGATTTCTATGCTGCCACCGCTGCAGAGTGAAATGCGGTAGCCGAGGCTGGTGGGTCCCTTTTGTAGCTGCCTTTCGGTGACGTAACGACCCGAGGTTTCCGGGAGCCAGTCAGTGGGCGTAGCAGACCGGCATACTGCGGTGACGGGGCAGTGCTCCTGTTATCGTTGACGACGTAGTACCTGTAACAATTTCTGGGATCAGTAGGCGATACGATTTCTATGCTGCCACCGCTGCAGAGTGAAATGCGGTAGCCGAGGCTGGTGGGTCCCTTTTGTAGCTGCCTTTCGGTGACGTAACGACCCGAGGTTTCCGGGAGCCAGTCAGTGGGCGTAGCAGACCGGCATACTGCGGTGACGGGGCAGTGCTCCTGTTATCGTTGACGACGTAGTACCTGTAACAATTTCTGGGATCAGTAGGCGATACGATTTCTATGCTGCCACCGCTGCAGAGTGAAATGTTAAACCTGAATAACGCCCGGCTCCCGCCTTTTTTTGTTTGAATTCCCCGCAGAAGGTGGTAGGAGTTGACCAACGCATGGAGTACCTTTCAGGCAGTCGCGTGGCGGCTTTTCTTTGGCTTTTATTTTGTTTTCGTTTTTATGTATCCGTGAATAAATAGATCCAGTCAGAGACTACATAGCTGCAAACGAGGCCTACGGAAATAAAAATACGCGTGGACTCTCTCCTTTCGCCGATCACTACGTATCCATCCGCCGATGGTAGAGCGGCAAGGTCTAAAGGTTGGTCGACCCCCCCCCCCCCCCCCCCCCGTCTACGGGGAATTAAAAAAAGAAAGATGGGAGCCGGGGCGTTTAATCGGATTTAAATTAGGGAAATCGGCCACACAGGGCCGTAATTCAAAGTTTCTAAGAACGCTCTGAATGCGTAGATCGAGTTCCAGCGCGGAGAGTACAAGTTAAATTGCTCTTGTTGTTAATAAAATAAATGACTACCGTATATTGCCGATTATAAGTCGACCCCCCAACTCGCAACCCTCTTTGGGCAAAAAAAAGTTAGACTCCGAATTTAGGTAGACGCTGCCGCGCCCTGCGGTCCTAGCTCACCCAAAAAGTTTTTCAGAAGGCCGAGTCATAAAGAAATGGTTTGGTTTAGTTTATAGGGTTTAACGTCCCAAAGCGACTGAAGCTATGAGAGACGCCGTAGTGAAGGGCTCCGAAAATTCCGACCACCTGGCGATCTTTAACGTGCACTTGCATCGCACAGTACACGGGCCTCTAGAATTTCGCCTCTATAGAAATTCAACCGCCGCGGCCGGGATCGCACCCGCGTCTTTCGGGTCAGCAGTTGAGCACCATAACACCTGAGCATATTTATTCGTTCACGACACATCACTGACTCGTCGTCGCTTGTGAGGACACAGTCGCGATCATCATCTTATGAGCCACTGCTGCCGCTGGTCGTCGGAAGCGGGGCCGAGATGCCGCACGTGGAAAACACTGCAGAGACCATGCATGTTGGTAGTCCATACCAGGCATCGTTGACCCATTGCATCACTTCGCCCAAAGAAGCTCGCTTAAGCCACTCTGTTGGTGTCTGAGTTTTCTTGCTGGAGCCACTCGTTGTAGAATGCACCGATGCGGTCTTTAAATGGCTTGTTCAACACCACATCTAGTGACTGAAGAATAGGTGTCAATCCGCCCGGAATAATGACCAGGTCGCATCCGTGTCCGCTACCACTGTTTTCGCACGGGCGGTTATGTGGCCGCGGAAAGAGTCCTGGATTAGCATGCTGCGGGGCTGACAACTATTATTGAGTTACGAGCGCACGGGGCGTAGTATTATGCGCGACCCAGTCGAAATTACTTTGACTCCGCATAAAAGCCGACTTTAAGACTCCGCATATACGTCCACTCCGATTATAAGTCGATCCCCCAACTTTGGAAGGGCATTTAAAAAAAAAAAACGTCGACTTATGCGCGGCAATATACGGTAGTTGGGAATCACAGCAAAATCCTTTTAAGAAGACATGCGGTTTAAGGTGAAAGAAGTTTACAGCAGCTAGAAATTTCATGACACGAGGGTAAATAACGCGTTCCATTAGTTTCGAACAGATGCTTGTGAGGGAAATTGGGCGGTATTTTTTAATTGAAAAAGATGAACCTTATTTTGTGGACAGGGGAGACCTTATCGATTTTCCAGTCTAGTGGAAGGACCCCTGATCATAATGAATGTTGATAAAGGTGGCACAAAATGACGCACAACGCACGATTCGGATCCGAACTTCAGGCCGTGAGCTGCAATCGCTAAGCGGTGAAAGAAAGGGAAGTTTTCTAATTCGTCTTCGGGTTCTTTAGTAAAAACTGGACAGACAAAGGTATTAAGAATGCGACAAATATCACGTTCCGGAATGAGATTATTGTCATCGTTGTGCAATGTGACACCGCAGCGTGTACGGTTAATAGTTTTCTAAAACTTGTTAGGGGTGTACGGTTAATAGTTTTTCAAAACTTATTACGGTTGGCGCGTAGTGTAGACGGTGATACTGATGAAAAAACGGAACGTTTCGTTTGGCCTGCTAAAGAGAGGAATGTTTTCGGTGGGCCACACGCCTCTCAATAAATCATGGGACTAGCAGTAATAGTAGAAAGTTAACTACTAAATCTTAGTTAACCACATTACTAATCATCACGTTCTAGCTGTATTCTTTGCCCTAACCGCTGACATTGCTATGCCGAAAAAGTGCTCTTCTAACTGAAAAAACCTATTTTAAACAATTGCAGAACATCCCAGGTAGCCATTGCGTCCTAGTCAGTATACAGGGTCTGTTCTGAAAGTAGTAGGACTGGTTTTTTCCTGGACGAACGGGTGTAAGAGAGGCGATCTGCGTGTGCAGGATCGTTGAAGGGGGATATTGGGAATGCTAGGGAAAATCGGCAATCCGCTCTCGACCGTTGAAGAGAGCAGGTCGCCTGTACTGTGAACCCCTGTCGAAACATCTCGTCACGAAGAATCATAGAGCGTTTACTGGATCAGCCATACGCGATCAAATTTTGTGTAAATCTTGATAAAACAGGCAAATAGACTCACAACATGATTAAGGAGTCCTACGGTGACGCTGACATGGGTAGATCAGGTGCTTTTTGAGTGACACAAGCTGTTCCGAGAAGGTCAGGAACGAGTGAAAGACGATGACCGCTCCGGACGCCCTTCGACCAGCAAGACCAACGAAAATGTGTAGCAAGTGAGACATTTAGTGAACAGTGATTGTAGGATGAGTATCAGAATGATTGCTGATGACTTGAGCATTCCTCAAACTCAAGTTTCTGAGATCGTGACAGAAAACTTAGCCATGAGGAAAGTGTGCGCGAAGTTGGTGCCGAGAGTGTTGTCAGAGAAGCAAAAGGCCAACCGGAAAGCGATCTGCCAGGACCTTCTTCATCATGGGAATGAGGACCCAGATTTTTTGCACAGCACAAAGCGGCAACGCTGCCTCAGGCCCCCTACAGCCCCGACTTGGCCCCGCCGGACTTTTTTCTATTCCCGAGGATAAAATCGACGCTCAAGGTGAAACATCACGGATCGGTAGGGGTGGCTCAACAGGCCGTGACGAGGGAGCTAAACAGCATTCCGGTCCAGGCGTTCCTGGAGGCATGCGAAAAGTGGAAAACTCATTGACAGCAGCGTGTAGGTGCGGAAGGGTGGTACTTTGAAAAATTCTAATCGTTTGTACTATTCTCTTGAATAAATGTTATTTAAAAAAATGAGTCCTACTACTTTCAGAACAGACCCTGTATACCTATATACGGACCAGGAATGGGACGAAACACGTTTTTCGGCTTAACTGGAACGGGCTGGCGTTGCTGCTCGTCCTCAATTTCGACATCGCTCGTAAAAATACACCCTAAGCTACCCCGAAAGCCAGGCCAACGATTGCCGCCCCGACCTTGAAATGACACCGTTCAGTTTTTTTTATATTGGCAAGTTCGAAAGCCGCCAGTGCCGGCGCCTACTCGCGGTTCTCATTGAAATTATTTTCTGCTCATAAAACTCCTTTGTTTCCTTACTCACCAGCTGCACCAGCGCTTTTTGGCATTTGGCGCAGGTTCCGCATTGAATTTCAGGAGTGGAATTGTGCACCTCAGTAAGAAAAACATAGAAAAAAAAACATGCGCGACTCTACACATACACGCAGCAAGCGTGAAAGCACGAGCAGGGAACCATACAAGTGCATCCACTGTCCATCGACATGTCATCCATCGCAGTCGAAAGTGATTACGGAGGGGAGGCGGGACACTGCTCGGGTTTCCCACGACGCCTAAATGGGCGATTTCCGCAATCTTTCCAGCCTGGAGGGGAGAGACAATTGGCGACCGCAGTACAGACTGTTCCCCCCCTCCGGCGGACAAGTTATGGATGACAACGGGGTCGCCGTCGACGAGGCGTGATTCTGACGTAATCCGGACCCCGCGATGCCCGCTGGAAAATCTTCGGAAGAAAATGCCGAGGGCGATGTGGAGACGTTACGAGTAACATGGTGTTTAACTGCTAGCTGTTGCTTTAGAATCGGGGCACAGCGCAGAAGATGAAGACACAGCTTAGAATAATTCTAGACACCGCGTTGCGCTGATTTCCAGCACTGGAAACCATTGCTTTGCGCTATCTTTTCTTCACTAGACGTTTTTAAGACGTATAAGAGGACACGTATACCGTTTTACCGAACGCTGGCTGCGCATGCGCAGTAGACTCGCCTGACCCCAACAATGCAACTGCGCGTGCGCAGGAGGGGTCCGCTAAACCGGTATACGTCTCCGCTTATTCGTCTCCGGTATGCTAAGAACGTCTTATAATTCTCGTCTTCTACGTTGAAAAGCTGATTCCTTCGATGAGCGATCTCCTACACCAGCGATGCGCCAGACTGAGGAGAATCTACAGTAACTGTGGGGCTTGAACAGCCAGTAAGGTCGCTACCACACTCACAAAAGTAGAGCCCAAAGTTCTATTTGGACACGCTTCTAGCTATTTCTCAAGCGTCGTTAGAGAACAACGCGCCTATGGCTTCGCTTCGACCGGAAGCATAGACAATGAGCGACCATGCAAGGCTTAGATTCCACGAAACTGAGGGCCTTCTTTTGAGAATCCGCTTGATTTTGATGACGTTAGACCTGTGTGCTAATCTCACCGCTGTGGCGGAATGCGTAATGTTACCAGCCTATCTGCATTGTGTTGATTTCTTAAGATATCAATTCATATTAAGGCTTCGCCAGTAATGACGCTCAGTTCTTCGTAGCCGTAGCCGGATAGCTTCACAGCAGAGATTTATAAACATAGCTGCAACAGAGCAAAAGGCGACCCTACGGTAGAAGACCGGCCAACACAGCGCTTTGCTGTCTTGCCTTTCGTCAGCCCGAAGTTTTTTGCGCTAACTGAGCCGTGTTCGGTACCAACCGACTGTCACAACTTTACTGTGAAAGCTAAAACTAGCCACAGTTCTTGTTTCTTTATTGGCGCTAACAAGAACAATAATCACTGAAGATAAAAAGCGCGTTGCGAACATAGTAACCTCTAATCGAAAGTTTTTTCCTTGCCGCAAGGATAGGGTCGTTCCGCACTCAGCAAATGAGAAATTCCGCAACACTGTTCAGAGCTTCTATTCGTAAGGAGAACGGGAATTAGGCACAGAGCAAGGTCGTTTCACGCAGCGGTGACCACAAAAACGATTCATCGGGGACCCCACTCCAGCACAAACGAAGAGAAGGCTGCCCAGCTGTGCCGTCCGCGCTGTGTGCCCGGGACGACCCTTGTTCTGGTTCTGCCGCGGACGTCCCTTTCCCCCAACGAAGCGCTTGCAGCGCCCGATCCGGCTCAGCGTGGCGTCTGCCCGCGGCGGGCCGTTCGCCCCAGTGAGCCGAGACGAACGCTATTGTCATCGCGAGCGAAAAGGGAACAGAGCGCATTTGGGTAAGCGCGATTTCCGTCTACTCTTTTGTAATATTTATTTCAATGCCTGGTTCAGGTGAACGCATTGTACGCAGCGTCTAAGAGGTTTTTGACCTATGACGCGTGTTGAACGAGCGGCGTTGTTTGTCTTTGTGGGACAAAAGCTTGGAGACTGCGTGCAGATGTAGACGCAATAATACCTTTTCACTTCGCAAAGCTAAGTAAATGGTCGTGGATCATGCCGCCAGTGAAGTGATCTGGATTAATTGCGACGCATCAGGCTTTACTGAACTGCGCCGAAATCTCGTTACAGGGATGTCTGTGTTCCACCTCTATGAAAATGCGGCATAGATGTCTTTATCGAATGCACTCCATCGTGCTAAATAGCTGAGCCCCATTTGTGTTGTGGAACCACCGTGGTGGCTCTATGTCGTGAAATGCATTGCAAGTTGAGAGTCTACAAATGCACCTGCACATGGTTTCTTTAGTAAAACATTGAATGAAAACAAACATAAATGCTCATTGCCTTCACCGGCATCACAACTATTAAGTTTTAACCTTTGAACTAAGCTGGTCCATTTTTCCTAGCCGAGGTCACCCTTACAAAGTTAAGCGCCCTCACTGTCACTTATCTCTTCGTGCACAGCGATTCATACACCGCATCTTTGCTGAATGAAATAACCTGCCATCAATTGTTTCCATTGAGGTTCATGCACATAAATTTCAAGGTCCGAAGGAGACTAGACCATTATATGTCTTGAGTTTCATTTACCTGTACTTTCTCCTAGCAATTTTCTCTTGGCTATACGTTATTTTTGCTGGCATTTCGAAACGTGGTGTGTCTATTTTTTCCTGTTTTTCATGTGCCCCGCCCCCCTCTCCTTCATATGTACTGCCCACTTCAAGAGTGCCTTTCGGAGTACTTGAATGTACAAATAAATGCGGAGGATCGCACAAACGCTTACCTTCTGAGATAGATAGAAACAGAAAAAAAATTTTTGAGCCATAAGTTTTCCGGAGTCCCGTGTTCGCCATAGCTTGCGCTGCCTCCCGAGCTCTGGCCAAGATTTATTCCTCGCATACAACCAGCTTCATCCAAGCGCAGTGTCGGAGAATTTTCTTTCTAATATCACGTGTAATCAGATTTGAGGCTGCAGTATTGAGATTTCCAAATCCACAGCCGCAAACTCCCCTGTTATAATTAAAGTTTTGACAACCACAACCACATTGGCACTGAGTGTTGAGCGGGTGGTAAACTTTGTTAATGGCCTGTCCAACCCTATTCTTTTATCTTCCGGCTGTGCGTACGTCTTCGAGTGTGATCATACGAGGGAAAAGTGTTTTTGCGTGGATTGTTCCTGCATACAGTACAGACTCGAGTAGGGACCACGCTCGTGCATTGGCCGCTCCACTCACATTGGTACCCAAAACATTGAAAATAAAAATAAAGTTGCAAAGACCGATTTCGTTTTATTTGTGCATAATTTTAATCCCGCGATAATTCCGCCCAGATCTGGCAACGATACGATTACATAAACTCACATTAAATCGTAGGTGTATCTGATTAACGCGAAGTTGTCGGGAAAATCAGTTAGTCACCTTTTGGAGTGACGTGACGTCTCCGAATGAAGTGATAAAAAAAAACTTGCTCTATTCTGGTCACAGCATCATCCAGTCTTTCAAGTCGTCGTGACTATAAAGGATTAGCCTGGCCCACGCTAATCCGTTTGAAAATATTAATCGTCAAAGGGACGTGATAGGCATATTATTGGTCCCGCTGTGTTCGGGAAAAAGGCAGCGAAAAAATTGCTCTTTCGTCGGAATGCCGCACTTCATGAAACCACAACAAAAAAGGGCTGAGGCTTAACTTGGTTAAGCCTGGAGAATGCGAAGCATCATCGTGTCGCGTAATTTGGAGGCGCACAACCACAGCGACGGCGCGAGGTGGGCCCCAGTTTCTCCACTGTCGTGACGTCATCGTGTCACGTGGTGTGACGTCATGTATCACGTTATTTGGAAGCGCACAACCACAGCGACGGCGCGAGGTGGGCCCCCGTTTCTCCACTGTCGTGTCGTCATCGTGTCACGTGTGTGACGTCATGTATCACGTGATTTGGAGGCGCACAACCACAGCGACGGCGCGAGGTGGGCCCCCATTTCTCTACTGTCGTGACGTCATCGTGTCACGTGGTGTGACGTCATGTATCACGTGATTTGGAGGCGCATAACCACAGCGAAGGGCTGAAGTGGTAGCTAAAGTAGTATGCTTCGCATAAAAAGCATGGCCCTTGCGCAGGTGCATATAGTAATTACACATACCACTGATCGCAACTTGTAAGAGCTTTCCCTCTCCAGACTACATGTACTTGAAGCCATCTTCATTGTCTACGCCGCCGTCCGTCGCTGTCATCAAGGCGATGAGCTTTTGGCTACGGAAAAAAAATAGGGTACACCACTTTATTGAAACAGCCACTGTGTCTGATTCACCCACGCAGGCTGGTTAAGGCAGATGAGGTGAGTTCAGCCAAGAGCTCTAGATGGGCGATAAGGGAAGAAAGGGGAATGTAGAGGACATAGGGCAGAAGAATGGGCAGCGTTTGAGGTTGGCCCGTGTTGAGCGGCACTTAAAGTAAGCGGGTGAGCTAACATAGTTAGCAATGCAGGGATTTGGAAGCGGTGACCAAATTATCTTTGCGGATGAGAGGGTGCGTTCGTGTCTAAGATTTACCGAGCCAACTACGGCGCCGTTTTTCCCAAGGAAAGCTCCTTAAATCTGCAGCTTAAAGGGAGCCTCCAAGCTTTACTATACTTTTGAGCAGAGACGGCACCAACCGTTTAGAACTATCACGTAGATATTCCTAATCACATAAAAAATAAATGTACTTCGGTAGTAGTTGTGTTATCAACGGGTGTTTTTAACATTGGAGATCCCGCCTGAGCTTACAGCAGTGGGATTATCTCTTATTGCATTCACTGTTAACTCTGTAGCAATGCTGCATCGCAGAAATATCGCTCTCAGGGTGAAGTCTTCACATGCTAAACGCGAGACTTGCGACCGACAGCAATAATTTGCGCGACAATGTCAATTACCCAGAAGCTCAGGCTTGAAGTTATATATGGCATCCCCATCACGCCAGCAAAATGATGTTTTGGGCGCGATGCCGCTTTAAAACAAGGTGTATTCCACTGCGCATTCCTCACAGTATAAATAAAAAAAAAGAAATAATTAACGTAGCCTTTCACCCGCATCATAAAAATCGAACAGGGATCATGTGGCGGAGTTATACGGGTTCTAATTTCTCAAGGCGGAGTACCGGGAGAGGCCCCGAATAAGAGTTATCGGTGTGTAGCTAGAAATTGATGAAGCTTTTAAGCCTAGTTTTATATTCGTTTTCCGCATACTTCAGACGCACAGCGTTTTTCCTAACAGTGCGTATATTTGAGATTTATATCCTAGCAATCTTTACCTCATGAAAATACTTGTTTACCAATAATGTATGGTTATAATGCATGTTTATCAACTATTTCTATATACTTGGGTTTGACGCATGATGGCCTTAGCTGCCTATGTGCCATGCTACCCAACACAATATTTCTAGATACGAAACATTTATGCTGCGAGGAGATGAAATGTGGGTTCAGGCTGCAGCTGCGCGATTTAATTATTTCATCTATATTTGTCTGAAACTTCTATTCTTCAATGTCGTGTGCTATACGTAAATGCGAGGAGGTACCCAGTGTCTCTGGAATGCAAAACAGTTATATATGTCTGCTGCATCTTGTATTTATTTCTATCTTGATCTCCACAAGATTAACAGCAACAGCTCTTCAAAGTTATTTGAGAAATAAGAACTGGACTCTTTCCAATCTAATTGTGTGTTCCAGCTCATTTCTCATGGTCGTTACAGTGACGCACCAACATGAAATCATAATTATTATGTACAAGCTGTACATAGATCATTTGTGCCCCCGTACTTTAAAATAATTTAATCGCCTTTCTAGGCAAACGCCACCCATTTACTACAACCACACTTTTTTTCACGCTTTCGAAACGATATGCCACGTTACGACATGGTAGCGAATTCTCCATGGAGTTTCCACTCATACCAATTCTCCATCCAGTTTTCCCTCGTACCGACTACTACCTAGAATGTCTAAGTTACCCTTAGAGCTGGAATAATTAAGGAGGTAAATAAATGCTTTCGTGCAGGCCTCTGCCATTCTCAGGGCCATTCAGCACCCATTTTCCAGAGGCCGTCATGACAAGGCTTCTCCATGCTCTTTGGCAACTGGTGCTTCTTCAATTCGCATCCACTCAAAAGCAAAGCCGACCTCCAAACATCGTCTTCATCGTCGCCGACGATTTGGGTAAGCACCCGAGATGTGAGTCACGTGTATTTCTATAATGCACAGGCGCCGCTAGGCCTAACCACCCTCTTTTTCTGCAGTGCAGCGCCATCTCCCTCCACTGTGGGGAACTCGTGCGCTTGAGACCACGGCTTGCGGAACTAAACATGCAAACCAATGGCGTGCATGTGGTGGGGTTGAATACGGGGATCAGTGCGAACGCTTTCTATGAGTCGCCCTGTTTAACAGTAATTCCAGTGCTAAGAGCGCTACATGCGGGGTCCACGTCTGTATGTGCGGACAGTGCCATGACTCGACCAATGAGGACCTACCTGTGTTTGTTGTGCTCCTTAGGGCAACGCAAATTTGGATGTGCGATACAGCGCTCTCATATTGGTGAACTTTAGGTGAAGTTCGCACCTTTTCCCCTCGTTATCGTTCTCGTCTTTACCTCCGATTCTTTTCGGAGTTGCCCAAGTACCTTCTACATTCTATTGCCAACCAGCACGTTTACCGCTGCTAGCGCTTTCATTTTCAACTTCACTGGGCGTCGTTTTGCTTTCTTTTCTTCGCGTGAATCCTTCCATTGTCCTTGTAGATTTAACTCCTGTGATAACCTGCCCAGGGCGCAGAACTGCAATACGAACAGAACAAAGGGGAACGCTGTCAATATCGCAGAAATAATGCAGAAACAGTATTTGCGGTGTCGCTGAGAGTAGGGGTAGGTACATATTTATTCATTCTAATTTACCTTGACACATACGATAATCATTCACCATTTCAACTATTCGACTCACACAGAAATATTCAATGGGGAGGTTGCAGATCATTAAAAAAAAACCGGGAAATCGCTCACGAAGTTGTTCCGAAAATACGACACACACTGCCACAGTCATACAAAGACTCTTCGTCACACTTCCCTTCTCCTCTTCACATAATTGCAAAAGCATTAAGAACAATGAGAACGGTCATCAGAGCAATTGGCCGTTCAAGGATTTCATTGCAACTGTCTCTGAAAACTGCAGTGCCCTGTGACGGCTGCCTAAGCAACACACTGGAGAAAAAAAAACAGCATGCGTAATCACTTTTCGAAATTATCTGAAAAATATTGCTTTGACAATGGATAACCAGGCTATAGCTAGAAACAACGAAATACATTATTCATACGAAATAATTGGCCGCTGTTGGCGATTGGCTGATCTTTATCGCAGGATGGAACGACGTCTCCTGGCACAACGAGAAAATGGAGAGCCCCAACTTGGAACGGCTGGCGAGGGAAGGAGTCATTCTTGATCAGCACTATGCCCTACCCACCTGTACTCCGTAAGTACGATTCGTAATCTGCGGGAAGATTTTTGGCAAGCGGTCGATGTGGTTACCAGTATCAGAATTAGAGACGCGTGTCACCAGGGAAAAGTTTGAAAAGAGACAAGGGCATGATGAGGGCGCTTTCCTCGGCACCGGAACCTTCACGTTTCTTTTTTCTATGGGGCTTCCTAAAACGCGTGAATCAAAAAAAGGCAGCACAGCTGGGATAAGAAAACAGCGTAAAAAAAGGAAAAAAATGGCTGGCGGTTTAGCATTGCTAAGCACGAAATACTGTGGGAAAGCAGTTTTTTGCACGTTGAAACCACCGCCACGTACCTCAATACACGATTAAGGTTTTCACGTACCCAGGGAGCCAGTTACGCGTGTCTTCAACTTTTTCATCTTTATTTCCAACTTACAATCTACGCCGGCTGCCTATGCAATGTTGTCAACGCCAAAGCGTATTGCTCTAGCGCCGTGTTTCTGCAACAACATTGTCCACGACAACGCATTCGGCGCACGCCTCTCTGTTACTACCGCCCCATAGGTCAAAGCGCGAATATTAGTTTGATAGTAGTAATCGTTGATGAAGAGGATGATGTGCAATGCACAGCGCGAGGGTGTGTTGCAGTTTAAACGAACGGCTAACTGGGCAAGTTTTCATGGATTCATTGCTACGGAGCAGCGCGCAACGACGACAGACAAAAAAGGACACACAACAAAGCTCTGGACTATCCACTGAGGTTTATTGGGGGGAGGAGGGGGAACTTCTTTTAAACATCGCCGTTCTACACATCAACGCGTCCACTTTCCGCGGCAAGTTTGTGCGACCTTGCATAAGAAGGAATTCACTTTTATTGAGACTTTTTGATGAATTTTGATGTACCATTGCCACACGTTGTATAACCCCTTGACTTGCTGAACAATGACATTTTAAAACGAATGTTTGGCCGCTTCTGGGTGTTGTGCAACCCCTTAGCGTGGAGAACAGCGACGTTTAGAAGATTTTTTTTTTCCCGAATAAACCTCAATTGATAGTCCAGCGCTTTGCTGTGTGTCCTCTCCTTCCTTGTTATCGTGGTTGCGCGCTGCTCCGTGGCAATGAGTTTAACACCAGGCGTGTTCGGCTGCGGGGTATAGCCTAGGGCTCTCGTGCAGTTGCCAGCGAAGCTGATCTTGAATAGTGCTTTTGCACTGAAACGCTGTTAGAAAGGCCGAAAGAAATCTTCTCGTCGGAAAACAAATCTTTATGATGTATTGTGGCTTATTGATTGTAATGACGATAATGCCTGTCGGTGCGACAGAACTGGCTTTTTTGTTCTTCTGCAGTCATGCAGCTGCGAAGCGTCGTTCAGTTATGTGTTTCTGTTATGCGGTAGTAACTAAGTCAGTTCTGCAGTGTTTGTCGCAGCCTTGGAATTATGCACTAAATGTGCTTCCACGGCAAGAATTTGTAACACACAATAGGACAGCAACATTTATAAGTTAATTTTTTAGTTACCTATTCAGGCTTTTGCCTATCCACAAGCGCGATTCATTACACAGCAGATGGCCTTAACATAATAAGCATGAACGCGGTACCAAGCATAAACAAAAAATGGCTGTTAGAAAAATGACACACTTGGTGTCTTGCTCCTGCACCGGAGAAAGTCAGTAAAACACAGAAACAGGTACTTAAGAATCTGTCACGGCCTTGTATTGGAGACATAGATGCGTGGTGAAACGCATAATGAGATAGGAATCTGATAATACTGCAGAGTGCGTTAGAATGTTTTGATGCATCCCTATCAGTCGAGCAGAGTATGTTTCGCGCACGAAAACCGTACGACACTATTCTGGAAGACCACTGCGAGGTGAGAAGTGTGGAAACTAAACTGAAGTGGTTTATAATAGAGTAAGGTGGTCGTGAAATAGTGTTGATGGTGGTGAAAGAAGCACAGAATAAAGGAATTGATAAAAAGGATTAAGGAAGGTAAGTTTAGACTGGTTTTCGTTATCCTTAAGCTTTCTATGCGCTTGTAACTGGAATAAGTTAAGCGCACTTTTCCTCTAAGGCATTGCAACGACTGTAATTAACAGTACATAGTTTTGACTCCCAATTGGGTCCGGACATTCAAGTTAAGAACGCTCAAGATTTTCGCATACAATTCATTTTTGTGACATAACAGCCTCAGAGAAGTTTTGTCTGAAATACCCTGTCATGAGTTGGTTGTCGGCAATTATTACATCAATATGAAACCACCTACTTATTGTCGATGTAATTTATGGATGCATCGAAGCTTCCGCATCGCATTATGGCTTCCACGTTGATACGGGTTATTATGTATTCACGTGAGCTGGTCCACGTGGATATTATGCGGGAAAGTACACCTAAGTTTCCACCTGAGAATTTCATTTTATCTTGCTCTTTCTTTAGAGTATTATTTGGTGTCAGAACACCCCAAAAAAATTTCTGAGCACTGCGTCCCCCCCCCCCCCCCACCCGTTTTCTGTTGTTCATTCTCGAAAAGAATGATAGTTGAACTTATGATCTGTTCGTTTCTATAAAGAAGGTTTCTAAACCCTTCCTCTAGTGTAGTTCGGCGTGGAAGAAGACCAGGAGGCGTGCTTGTAGATGATGATGACAGAAGAGCATATATTTACAGCATACATGCAGAGAGTAAAACTGGAAGAAGCAGGAATGAATTTACAAAAACAACAAAACTTTGCGCTACTTTACTCATCGACCTAGCAGGTTAGAGCCTAAGTAGCACTGCGTTACATGGCAAGCATAGAGCCCCAGCTCAGACTGGACTCCATTCGTTCACTTCGATTCTTAAACCGTTACTTTACAAAGAAATAGGGGCGGTCATTTTCAGTGGCCCGCCCCAAGCATCAATTCTGCAATCAAACATATCATGCGAGGTGGAACCAACCCCGTGGGTTGGGCTCAGCCTCGAACCCAGGGTCTCGCTAAGAGCACAAACAAAATCAAAAACAAATACGACACCGCTCTCTCTTCGGTAAGGGCATCTACGTCCGCTCCCATCGGGGCTCTTCTTCCGACTTGTCTCAAGCACACCGCCGCCCCCTTCTCCACTGCGTTGCAAGTCAAGTTCTTGACAATGATGCGTACCTAACCGTCATCAGTGCTTGTCGTCCATAAGCAACAAGAGAGAAAGGAAAATGGCCACAAAGCCGGTACAGCACAGACAGCGGTAATCGTCTTTTCATGGGTGCTCTTTGCCGCCTTAGCATACCAGATAAGGTATGGTTCCTGTTTTCCCACACTTTGGGTCAGGATGTTTAAAGATACGCCTTAATTAGCTTAATCGGAGCTCCTAATCACCCTCCTTCAAAGACGCCTACGTTAGGCCCCGCGGCAGCGTAGGGAGCTGCGGGACATCGGGTGTCTTTCCGACGATAGCCTACGGCGTAAAGCGTGGCCCGCATGGAGCGTTTTTCCGGGCGATTCGTCGGCGTCGACGGCACCGGAGCGTTTTTTTGCCGCCGGAGAGGACGTTTTTTCCAAATCGTCGGGTTCTGTCGAAACAGAAAAAAACGTCGACGCCGCGCCGACGCCGGGAGAGGGCAGCGACAGAGGGCCAATGAGAGCCGGAGCGGGCGTCACGTGACTCCGGACAGAGCCACGCCGGCCGAGAGACGCGCTCGCGAGCTCTCTCTGGCACTGTAGCTGCGTCGCTTCTCAACAGCGTCGTGCTTCCCGGAAAGACGGGCGTTTGGCGCTCCCAGGGTACCGAGTTCTAGTTCACTATAGTACCGGGGCTTGGGCTTCGGGTTTCTCGGCCGAAACGGCCGAGCAGCGTGTTGTCTTTCGGAGGAGTCGCTTCTAGCTGGCCGCGCCGTCCCTCAGGTAGCGCCATCTAGTGACAAGACGCCAAAGCACATCAACACTGTGTTGAAGAAATTTTTTATCCGTAATTACTGATAACTACGATGGGTGCGTTGCGAGCCTTTTTTCGTTCCAAGAAGAAAAAGTGCAAATAGATGAAAATGTGGCGAGTGACTAAAAGCTAGACAACTGCTTCACCAGGTGTCGTTCTTGCGAGGTAAACACACTGTATTTAGTTAGGCCTAAGAGCTTGAAAATCGCCAAATTATCTGAAAAACAAGGTCTAGTTATCGCTTATACCTCTACGCGTGGGCTAGAGTAGGCGGAATAAAAGCGAACCGCTACCATTTGAGCGAGCTATCACGTCGAAGAATACAGCGGTGACATGTATTTATTCCGAAGTGGACGAGCAGGGCACCGCCATCTTGTCAACGTAACCCGTAACGCGCCCGTAGCGCGCGCCGCTCTGCTGCTGACCATGCGGGAGTGAATTCGTCGACGCCGGCGCGGGCGTCGGGCGCGCGGCGCGATTTCGCGGGTAAAAAACGCTCAATGCGGGCCAGGCTTAAGGGGGCCCCCTGAAGATAGCGGCGGTGCGTCAAAAGACCATGTCCAACTCCCCATCTGCAGTGTGCTTGGGGGGGGGGGGGGGGGGGCTCTCGGGTGCAGGGGTCCTGCAAAAGGGTTGCAGCTGGCAATGAGTGGCGGCCTTACACCGATATACGTTGTCGCGACTCTGTACTTGGAAGCGGAAGTTATTGATGATGATGATGATGTCTTCAGCCTTAATGGCACATACCCACGGCGGGTTATTGGCCAGGGTGCATAGCAGGAAGTAATAGCAGAAAAGAGTCACTCTTCTTCGCCATCGCACGATGTATGGCACCCCTTTTAATTTTGGGCACAGTGCACGGTATAAAAAATACCTTTTCTCTTTAGCCTACTTTTCCATCCTTTGCATTCTTCTGAAATGATCATAAAATAGCGTGAAAATAAAAAGTCTTTTTAACTGCCTGTGTCCGGGCGGAGGTTCATTTGGTAAAAATTTTTACAAATGCCATTCTTTCGCAGTTACTGACTTAGTTGTAGAGCAGAGGCATGTATGTTGTTGTATACTATGTGAAAAGCCGCGATTTTTTGTGTGGGGGCTTTTTTGCGGAGAAAATAAGTTTTTTTACGATCAAATCTCCGTAGTCCTGCGTGCACTCGTATTTTTATGTAGATATTACAGTGAGCGAAACGACTAACTTTTCGGCTTATATTAAAGCGGAACAGCCGCTGTACACGTACAACTCTCGGTATACGTGTACAGGCGTCGCAAATTACGTCTCCTGCGGCGCTCTGCTGAAACACAATCATCTCTGCTGCATGCACTGCTACTTTTTTTTTGAAACTAAGCTTTGAACTGCTACACTGTCTGCGCAGCCGCGCATGCTCAGTGAAGAGCTCATTTCAGCCCATCAGAACCTATCTGAATATTCGTGTTTTATAGTGAGCTCACATGACTACTGCGTTTTCTGGCAGAATTTTTGGTAGATGTTTACAATATTTTCTACATGGCGAAATTTCAATAGCAGTGTTTCTTAATCTCGGCGATCTTATCTCTTAAAATGCCCGGTGCGAGATTCGTTAACGATTCCTATCCTGGTGCATTCTTTTACATATTTGCTATTGGACACCCCGCTCTGCTTACAAGGGCTGGTTACTGATACTGTTCGGTCGCTGATAGACCTGTTGCGACTGAGAGCCGCTACCGTTGGCGTAGGGCAAAAGAAAACAAGCTGCGAACGGTACAATGCGTGACCCCTTTTTCCCTGCAACCGCAATGAAGGACCGTATACTCACCAAAATTGGTTTAACGGTGTTTCACTTACGTTATTTACAAAATTACCGCAGGCCTAGAATGCACAAGCAGGAGACGTCCTTAAAACTGGTGGAATGTACTAACACCACACGCAGAACGCTGGTAATTAACCATGAAAAAGCAACGCGCAGTACAACACATGACTCTTCAGTCGTTGGATGACAAAAAAGGTCAATTCATCAGTAGGGCGTTCTATTCTGAACTCGTTCAAGGCAAAAAATGGCTGGGGTTCAACGTGTCTTGAACTTAGTTATAGGAGCGAAAGCTCTGTTAACCATGGTCTGCACTGCCTCAAATCAAATTTCAAGGTCAAGGTCAAGTGCCCAGTGGTCATAGTCATCCCTTAGCAAAAACTAATACGTTTGGAATATGCGGTGGACTATTTAAAATGTATTTTAAACATATTTTGTATTCATGAATGCACTAAAAATATGTCGGAAATACGTTTCTGAAATTTCATGCTTGGTATTCGAAATATATTTTTAAAATGTGCCAAAAATACCTCACTTAAAGCATACTTCGAGCACTTTTCAAATACGTGAAAAAATATGTATGCAGTTTTAGCATCTTGTCAGTGCATTAAAAGTGTATTTCCGGAAATATGAAATTAATTCATCAAAAGTATACTTCAATTCTAGAAAACGGGCAGCCCTTGTAAACGTATATGTATGCAGTTTTAGCATCTTGTCAATGTATTAAAAGTGAACTTTCGTAAATATGAAATTAATTCATCCGAAATATACTTCAATTCTAACAAACGGGCAGTCCTTTTAAACGTCGTTGCACACTTCTAGCTGCCGTTGAACAGTCGAGTGCTCGAAATCGCGTTTCGGGAAATGGCATTTGCGTGTCGTCAATGTATTTGAAGTGTACTTCCGTAAATACGCAATTAATTCGTCCAAACAAGATCAAAATTCTAGCAAATTGGCAGTCCGCATTAGCATGTTTGCAGCGCACTACAAGCTGTCGTTGAACAATCTAACGCTCAAAATCGAGTTTCGGGACATCGCATTTTGGTGCTGGCCATCTATTTAAAGTGTACTTTCGCAAATACGCAATTAATCCGTCTGAAGTATATTTAAATTCTAACAAGTGGGTTGTCCGCGTAAACATATTTGCATTACACTTCAAGCTACCGTGGAACAATCTAGGGCTCGAAATAACGTTTCAGCGAAGAGTGAAAACTTTCCCTTCCTTGTCATCCTTTCGTTTATGGTAAGTTCTAGCAGGAAGGTGATCACCACTTATACCCCTGCTACAAGGGCGCTTCGAATGCCTTCCAGCCGAATGTCATCTAATGATGCTACACGTGTTCTCTCTAAGGGAGTGCTTGAAGATAATATTACGCCAATGATATTAACCGCGTCAGCATGAAATTTCCCCGGGAGTGCGCCGATGAGGACGACTGCACTCATACTGTTGTTTACATCGCTTGTTTACATAACATACAACGCAATCTGCGCTTTCGTTCTATTAAACAATCTGTTTTCTTTTTTACTGGTTGTACTCGTGCTTGTTTACGCAGTGCGACAATGTGTGGGAAGCGATGATGCCATCGCACGCCTGAGAAAGCCGGGTTGTTGGCATCGCGCAGGACTGGCGCTTCTCGCTTCTTGTCCCGGCTTTCTCCGACGTGACCAGTACTTTTTTTTAAACTACTTTATCGAGAAGTATGTCTGGCGACTGTTCGCTTTAACTGAAACGGCCTAACTTGTTATCCACAAGCTAGCGACGGCGACGACGCTGCTGGCCGTAAAGACTGAGCTCCATGTACGCGAAAAAGTAAGCGACGCGACGAGGCGGCGCGGCGACGACGGCTGGCTGTCGCTCCTTCGCCCACCGGCCAAACTCCATGCATAGCGACAACGCGAACGCGAAACGGAGACGGCGATCAGTGTTGCTGGCATAATACAACGCAAAGCTGTTTGCGTTTATAACAAGAGTCACATTATTTGCAAGGATTACAATTTTGTGCAGAAAAATGTCAACTAAAACGTGTTTACAGCTTTGTCATTGTATGTCATTGCATGTCATTTTATGTTATTGTCACGGGCGCCGCCTTGTTGCCTGAACGTGGGGCGCACACCTGTTTGAACCTCGCGCGCTCTCTGACCTCAAACGACGCATACTCGCTAAGCCTAGCAGCACAGTAAACACAAGCAATCTGAAAATCTGGGGTGTTTTATCGCTAAAATTTTGTGGTTGACGCAAGTTCAGAGAAAGCGAAAGCTTCGTGAGCATTTAGTTTGCCCTGAACGTGGGGCACAGCGTAGCGACAACGACGAATCGGTGGTGAAGCAAGATTCCCGGCCAGAGCCAGCGCCATCTTTGCCAGAGCCGGCAAGAGGCTCGGTAGTGACGTACGCTGCCAGGTTAGCTGCTATTGGCTAATCGCGTTGGCAACTTCCGGGCGACGAGCGAAATTTTCTGTGAGTGCAGATCCGAGCGACAGGACAAGCGACACGGGTATTTCGCTTCGCGCGACGGTGCCGCTCGTCGCTTGCCGCTGTCGCGTTCGCGTGAGTTTTCGCGTACATGGAGTTCAGCCTTAAAGCACTGCTCGGCAGTCTGGGTCACACCGGTGATTCCCGTTCATCGTACGCGTGCCCTGCGATGTAAGCAATAGTTTATTTCAGGTCACTGTTGCCAAAACTACACCTGGTGACCATTTGCATACCCTAAAGCTTGTGATTCGCTCTTCACAACCGCCGAAATCACAGATCCAACCCTGCGAACTCGCTGGGCCTAGCCGTCGCGGAAGGGAACAGAGCCGTCGTCGATTGAAATTGATTTGGCAAGCGCTTATCGCTGGTGAGTGTTCAGGTGTGCACACGTGAAATATAGCCGTTCGTTTCGCTCATTTAGAAGCGCGAGCATATACACACCGCCGCCTCATCACCGTGCTCTCGCTCAGCCGCCGACAAGGCTGACCGTCCGCCGACCGGATTCGTCGGTGTCGTTGGCCTGAAAAACGTGTCCTTCTAGAATCATATTATAGTAAACCAGATATTTCACTATAATTACATGCTGTTGTTCAGCATGATATATACTGTCGTTGTCGGACGAGTGTGACCGCCGTCGTCGTCGTCGCTGTACACTGAAAACGAGCTGAGGCTTTCGAATGCGTTTCGAAAGTGTCGTGCAGCACCGCGGCAGTCAGTCGAGTCCGAATGTCATTTCTATTCTCGAATGTCATTCCACTCAATGTCATTCGAACATTTCCGTGTGAGAACGTGATAGCATTATACCAGCAAAAGCGCCTTGGGTACTTCTGGGTCCGAATAAGCCAGCGGAAAGGACCCCGTCTGGCAGGGCAGACCGGCTCCCTTACACGCCCATGTATCTGTTGGTTGACAGTTCGACTCCTGACCTGGGCCTGACGCAAGTTTCAACTAGCAATTCCGTTCTCAATTAACCCCAGATTCGAACGCGACCAGTAGGGTACTTCTGCGATAATTTGGCAGTCTACAGTATTTGCGCAAAAAAAGGCCTCACCGTGCAAAAAAGTGCGTCGCTTTCGCTGGGTATATATACCGCAAGCCAAGCATAGAGCTTGTCGTAGGATTTGTTGTTTGCTGTGTCACTGTCGTCTTGGTGTGCTGTGTGTAGGTATCTGCCGTTCCCATTCAATCACGTGACTTCTAATATCAGACTACTGTTAATTAATGATAAATACGCGTGTAAGATTTGTTCTCCAGTTGAAGAATTAACCCGGGTCATGCCATGGAGCCGCCCAGTAGACTTTTTTTAAGCCCGAGTAAACACATTTTTAATGTATTAAATGTATATTTTTACTATATTGCTAATGTATATTTTTATTATATTTTTAATGCATTATAAATATATTAAGCGGGCAAAAATGTACTTTGCACGTATTTTTAAGAACGTTTAAAATATTATTCCTAGTATACTTAGAAAGCATTCGTATTGCAGTTTAAGCCTAGGGACAAAAAATGCGAAATAAATATGAAATTAATACAATACGTTTGAAATGCATTTTTAGCACATCCTCTTTTTCGCTAAGGGATATGATCACGTGGCCATGCTACCATAGCTTGGACCATAATACCCCGCAGTTAAATTCGGCTTGATCATTTGAGGCATTGAATGTCATTGTTTCATCCACATCGAAACCGGAAATTGTACTCCGAGGAGTAAAGCTCTCGCTATAAAAAAAAAACTAATAAAATATATACACGTGAGCTCGTGTAAGTACTGGCGATATGCTACGGTAATGATTATGGCGCATTGTTTGGTGCAGTCTTTGAAGACGTAATCAATGGGATTAAATGCGGTGTTCGCAAAATATTTAGACATTTAAGAAAACGTAGTCACGCTTTCTGCTTTCAGCAAGTAGTTCCAGGTACGTGAACAATTGTGTCATCTGCTTTCAGCACAAGGGTCGCACTGCTGACTGGACGCTACCCGTACAAGCTGGGAATTCAGGTACGTTCATCCCGCTCGGTTTACACTGCCACACGAGACGAAAAGCAGCATCCGGGAGAGAATGTGGCAACGCTGTTCTTACTAACAGGATAATTTCAACCGCCCACGAAGGCTGAGCGCATATGGAAGTTGGAAAAGAAGGTGCAGGTGACAAAAAACACTGACGGCCTTGTTAATGTCTCTCCTCGCTGATTCCGTATACTTGCGGGCTACGAGTGCTCGTTAGACCTTGCTCTTCACTACTCGGAATGTTATTTTAGCAGCTTACTCTGACCGCCGCGCTACACGTGTTATTACTTGAGAAGAGCATATGTTATTAGCGAACCGGGAGGACGCTGAAAGAGCACAAGCTAACATGCCTAGTGGTGGAGGTATTTTTATCTGCATTTACAAAAGTTCTTCGGACGTCGCTTGCTAAAGATCGAGACTGGAAACTGCGTTTTTTCGCCACCCGTAGCCAGAGCACTGGAAACGGCTGCTTCGAAAGCACCTCGATGGAGGCAGTGCACAGTCCATTGCAATCAAATATAAAAGAAACGGCGTTTCCGAAAAATTCTAAATTACGCTTGACGCACACATCCTGAAGCTACCTGATACAACGTAGGAAAAGTGTTACAGCTAACATCTGTTTGTTCGTGCAGCACAGACACACTGGGCGTGACGCCTTGTCTTGTTACCTTTAATAAAACGGACCTCTGTGTTAAAGACACCGACGCGATTTTCCTGTCAGATATTTACTTTCAGTTACACGATAAGAATGTCGGTCACCATGCTTTCAATATTTGAGTGGTTGCATAATCTTTCTCAACCTTTTTGCCCTAAAAGTACACGACCGTACTCACGCCACACAGGTTACAAATTAACTTGTTTTGCCCTGTGGGTTTTTAAGTGGACACAGGCCACCACCCACCGCGGGTTCGAGCTTCGCGCGAGCCAAGGGCCCCGATCAGCCGTCACCACACACCACTGGGACACCGATGCGGCGCACTCAACCTCCGCTGGGAGGAGAGCGATTCGCCGCAAAGAAATAGGCCTCCAAGTTCACAAAGGAGACGTTTATTCATGTCGTCCTCTAGCAGATACACAAACACTCAATAGTCACCCCGTCCCGGGGGCGCGCGAGGAGCAAGGCTCCGCTGCGCGCACGAAGCGACTCGAGCAATGCGCGCCGCTAGCACGCCGCTGCAGGAGAATGTCCCCGTGGCAGTACTGTGATCTCTCTCTCGTGTCGACCGTTGGGCCGGTTGCGAGAGAGAGTGGGCAATAAACGCAAGGTACGCCTGTCTGAGGTCGCTGGACCCCGAGTGACAGGCTCGAGCCGCTGCAGGTCAGAGGACACGTGCGGGCGAGCTCGAGTAAGCACTGGTCCGAACGGCAACGGCCGGCACGGACAAAACAGTAGCGTACGCACCTTACGATGTCTCGGAGGGATCTCTCTCTCTGGGCCCCGCTCGGACGGTCGCGCGGTGCGCGGCCGCCCCAAAGCGGATCCCAAATTCCCGCCAAAAGGCGCCAATGGCAAAGGCCCTTGGGGAGCCGGGGCGGAGCTGTGGCTAAATGACAGTGATTAGTCACTCAGCCGCCTCTCCACCGCCTGAGGCGGGAGCAAGGGAAAGAGGAGAAACAACGCGGGAGGCCGGCAGAGCCGCGCAAAGGCGACGGCGGAAAGCCAGGATTCCCACATCCCCCTCTCCTTAAATGCCTTCCTACCCATCGGCAAAGCACGCGGCCAAAATAAAGAAATCAATACACAAAAAATAAGCTACACTTCAGTTCCAAAAATAAAGAAATGAATACACAAAAAAAACTAGCTATATTTCAGTCCCAGCCAGAACAACGTAAGAAAACAAAGGAAAATAAGGCAAACAAACAAACACTGCCATACGCTTCAGTAAATCAAAACAGCTTGCAGATTATATACACGGTACACAAGAAGATGTGAATACAACTGTAGAGCTATGTGACAGGTGGATGTCAGCCTCAAAGTTCGATGGTACGGCCCACTGGGCCGGTCGGCGACTCACCGCTCGCAGACTTCAAGTTGAACGGGTTGGGAGGGCCGACGACTGATGGCGGTCTTCTTTCCGTTGATGTAGGGTGCGTTGATGACGACGGGGCCGCGGCAGAGCACTGACCTCGCGCCCTTGGACACGACATCACGTTCGGCACAAGAGAGTTAGTGCACCCCCTTCACGCCGGCTGAAACGGGCGAGGACGTTCGGCGGCGTCCTGATGTGTAACCTTGGCCACAGCGAGGGGTCATTCTCATCCTCGCGCTCACGCAGAAGAACACAACGGCACAACTCCCAGGTGGCACCTTGGTTCATGGTTACGCGTGCACACAGCCACAGCCACAAACACGCATACACCGGCACGTGCGCGGACGCTGGTCGGCAACAACGATCCCCCCATCAGAAGCGTTCAGAGGCGCCGCGGCGGGGCTCAAAGGGTGCACTTTCCGCCCCCCATCGCCCCAAACGCCCCGCCAACTTCCCCTCCGTACGGGCCGCACAAAACTCGCGCACCGCGACACACGGCTCCTTAACGAGCCAACCACCCACAGTCGGGCCGGAAATGAGAAAAGGCGCGCTGTACAAACGACACCTAATCCAATCTATTCCTTCTAGAAGATAAGAGCAAGCACGAGCGGGCTGAAGTTTGCCTATGTACATCTCGGTACGTTAGAACAAAAATAGACGAACCAGCAGGAAACGAAAGTGGCTAGAAAACTGACTCAAGCAAAACAAATAAATGAATAGATAAACACACAAGGCTGGAACTGAGCATGATGCAAAAACAAAAAAAAATAACACACCGTGCTTCGCCTAGGTAGGGCCTGACGAGAAAGCTCGCCAGCTAGCTGGGGCTGCGTGCCTTCGGTTCCGGAAAAGTCCGCCGTCCGGCATCAATCACACCGGTGACCGTCGCCTCAGATTGTACCGGTGCTCCGTACGCTTGCGTTCCGCAGCACCAGTTGTGCCTTTGCGCTTGCCTTTGATACCAATGGGTACCGGCGCAAGCTCGTCAGACCGTGACGCGTAGGCCTTCAGGTCTGCGATGTGGGCACGGCTGGTTTTCCCCGTAAGGGGATCCTCCAGCAGGTACGCGAGTGGCGACCAGACTCTGACCACTCGGTACGGACCAAGCCACTTAGGAGCGAGCGAGGCTGAGAACCCCTTGCTCGCATCGCTAAGCACGTGGTTGCGCTTCAGGACAATATCACCCACCTGAAAAGTCAGGCGGCGGTGCTTGCGGTCATATTGAGCCTTCTGTTGGGCTCTGGCTGCCGCCAAACTCTGCCTTGCTCTGTTGAGAGCCCGACCAAGCCGGTCCCGAAGCGTCGACGCATAAGCAGAGCAGTCTGCCCGCGTCTGCTCATCCCCGAGCTGGCTCTGCACGACGTTTGACATCGGATTCGCCAGCTCCCTCCCGAAATTGAGGAAGGCGGGAGAGAAACCAGTTGAGCGATTCTCAGCTGTTCGGATGGCGAACGCGAACTCACTCAAATGGTCTGCCCAATCCTTTTGACACTCGGCAAAGGCCGCAAGCATTGGCTTGAGCGTTCGGTTGATTCGCTCGGTCAAGTTGGACTGGGGGTGGTAGGGTGAAGTGGTGTAGTGCTCGATTCCGAGGGAACGGCACGTGTTACCGAACACCCGAGCGGTGAAATAGGACGCATTGTCCGTGATCAGTCTTTCCGGAAAGCCGAACCGACAGAACACTTCCTGGAGTTTATCCAGCACCGCTCGTGCTGACACTTTTGGAAGGGGGTACAACTCAACCCATTTGGAAAAGTGGTCAGCGACTACCATCAGGTAAATGAACCCCTGCTTGCTCCTGGGGAAAGGCCCCATCAAATCGCAGGTGGCCATCTGCCACGGACGCACACTGTCAATCGGTTTCATCATTCCAGGCGGCTTGCCGCCCCGTGACTTCACCGCTTGACAGACGTGGCAGGAACGGCAATAGCGGAAAATGTCACGCTTCATGCCGGGCCACGTCACCGATTGGCTCAGTTTTGCAAAAACTTTGGAGCCACTCAGATGACCGGCCAGTGGTTCGTCATGAGAGAATCTCAACAGTGCGCCTCTCAGACTTTTGGGGATAACCACCTTAAACGGGTCGATGGACTCGTCATCGGTGGCTATGTACTTCAGCACGAGCCCGTCATTGTCCAGCAAATATGAATCCCCGGGGTTCGCCGCGACACACGCTGGCTTCTGCCCCCCTGCGCCCGCTACAATACCAGTAGAGTCACGGCGCTCCGTCTCCCTGAGACCGTCGCTCACCTCGCGACAAAAGGGGTCATTTTGCTGGGCTTTCAGTAGCTCTTTACGGCTGAAAACGATTCCAGTCATCCCAGAGGGGAGCCTGGTCTCGTCCCCACTCAGGTTTGCAGCCAAAATTTCCGTTCGCGTCGGCAACTCCGAGGCGCTCACGAAGAGCTTTGCCTCTCGTCCGCTTTGCGAAGCGCTGCTTGCCTGGTTAGCGGAATGGGTTAACCCGTTTCCGGGCTCCCCCTCCTTGCCGCCCGGCGGCTCGTCCGCTGTTTCGCCCCCTCCGCCTACAGGCGTCAAGGCGCCGCTGGCGAGTGGGGCACGGGATAGCGCGTCAGCTACCACGTTTGTGCTCCCCTTTCGATACTGCACCGAAAAGTCGTAATGCTGTATCAGGAGAGCCCAGCGCGCCAGCCGACCCGCAGGCTCGCGGAGCCGCATCAGCCAACTGAGCGCACTGTGGTCTGTCTGCACCACGAATTGCGTTCCATCAAGGTAGACGTCAAATTTGCGCAGTGCAAACACGATGGCGAGGCACTCCTTCTCGGTCACGGAATAGTTCCTCTCCGAGGGCAGCAAGGAGCGGCTGGCAAAGGCCAGCGGTTGCAGCACGCCATCGAATTCCTGTAGGAGAACTGCTCCTAAACCCAGATCGCTCGCGTCAGTCTGGACTACGAACTGTCTGGTGAGGTCGGGTAGCCTGAGCTGCGCTGTCTCGGCAATGGCACTAGACAGGAGGCGAAAGGATCGCTCTTGCTCGGGTCCCCATCGCCACGCTGCAATCTTTCCCAAGAGCTTGGTCAAGGGTGCCTGCACGCGGGCACAGGACGGGATGAACGACCGATAAAAATTGGCCATTCCCAGAAAACGGCGGAGGCCGCGTACGTCCTTGGGCGCGGGAAATTCGAGTATGGCTCGAAGTTTCTCCGCATCAGGCTCAATGGAGCCCTCGCCCAGCGTGAACCCTAGTAACTGAACCCGGGTCCGCGCTATTTGGGCTTTCGCAGGATTCAAAGTCATCCCAGCAGCCCGTACCCTCTCGAGCACGTCGGCAATGTGGCCTAAGTGCTCATCGAAGGTTCGTGAATAAATCACGATATCGTCCAGGTAGCACATGGCGTGGGACCATTTCGCTTCCCCCAGGACGCGGTCCATGAGCCTCTGAAAAGTCGCAGGACCATTTCAGAGACCAAAGGGCATACGAGTGAACTCAAACAGCCCTCTGTGACACGTGAACGCGGTCTTAGACCGGTCAGTGTCAGCCATCTGGACCTGTAGGTAACCTTTGGAGGCATCTAGCGTGGAAAAGTACTGCGCGCTGCCCAGGTTTCCTACGATTGAGCTGATCGTCGGGAGCGGATAGGCATCCTTGCGAGTCAGCGCATTCAGACGGCGATAATGCACACACAAACGGTGGCTGCCATCTTTCTTAGGCACCAACCCCACCGGAGACGCCCAGGCGCTGGACGAGCGGCGGATAATGTCCGCCGACAGCATCTCATCCAGCAACCCATCAATCACCTGCCTTTTCGCAAGGCTGACGGGTCTAGGGTTGCACTTCAAAGGAAGCGTCTCCAGTGTGGATCTTGTGGCTCACTAAAGTGGTACAGCCAGGTTGATCCGTGAAGAGCTCATCGTACTGACGCAATAGCGCTGTCAAACGAGCCTTCTGTGTGTCATCCAATGTTACCGCACAGGCGGCCAGCGGATGTGGTGTCTGGTCGTGCCGCGCCGCTCGGTCCCAAAGGGGAGGCTGAACGACGGAACGCTCGACACAAGGGCGTGGCCCTGTCCGCTGAGCGTGGCACTCTCCGAACGCCTTCACTGCGCAGGCAGTTACTGACGCCGGTGGGCTAATGAACGGCTTAAGCTGGGAAAATGGTCCGTCGCGATAGCCGCCAATCGCAATGTCCACCACGATCCCGGTTTTCAGGAGAAAGTCCCGTCCGAGAATCATGGGCACACTGAGCCCTGGGAGATGGATGAAACGCGTGCGTCTCGTCCGCTCTCCCCACCTGACAGTCAGCCTCGCGGCGCCAGCCGAATGGGCTACGCCTTTCGCAAGGTTGAATGCCGTACGGCAGTCCCGCAAGCGCACAGAGTGCTTTTGCAAGTGGGACAACACCTCTTCACCGAACAAGGAAGCGCTGGCTCCCGTATCCAGTAACGCCGAAAATTCGCCGCCAGCAATGGTGACCGGAATAAACGGCGCGTGCGCATTAGCAAGGCAGCTTGCTCTGTACGCAGAGGGAATTAGCAGAGATTGGGCCGGTGGTCCCTTTACGACCGACCCCCGCCGCCGTTTCCCTGCCTCGCAGGAGGCCTGGCTACGGTGCATTCTCTTGCTAAGTGGCCCCTCTCTTGGCAGCGGAAACAGCGCACCCCGCCGCGAGCTTGGTCGCGGGACAATGGCGCCTCTCCCTGCCTGGGTCCGCCCGCTGCACGACCAAAGGGTCGGCCGAGTCGGGTTTCCCCCTCCGCTGTGCGTTGGAGCGCTTGGCGCCCCTCAGCACGCGCTTCAGAAAACGGTGCAGCGCAGGCTGCTCGTCTCCCGTACGAGTAGGGATCGAGAGCTCTGTCGCTCAACTCCCATGCCTCGTTTTGCCCGCTAACAGCTGCAAAGGCAGGTTGTGCGGGTGGTCGCCGGTTGGGTAAGGGCAAGGCCCCTCTTCATGCACAGCGTGGCTCAAGGGCCTCGCTTTCCGGCGGTGGCGGACGATAGGCGCGCGCGGCGAGAAGGTCGCCTTGAATGCGCTTTGCCTCGGCGGCCAGCTCCTCCAAATCTCGGAATCGGCCGCCGCGCAGGTAAGCCGAAAAGGTCGGATGTGCCTGCCTGATCGTCCTTTCGACACGCTCCTCTTTCGAGGCTCTGGGCTCGGCGATTGAGAAAAGGTCTTCCATCGCACGAACATACTCTTGCAGCGACTCATCCGGAGCCTGAGTACGGAGCTCCCGCTCTCGCCGCATCCTACGCTCGTAGTCAGCGGGCAGGAATTCGCGCAAGAATGCTGCACGGAACTCCTCGAGAGTCGCTGCCCGGTGGCCGGAAAGACGATGCCACCGAGCTGCCGTGTCAGTCAGCGCTGCGGGGATGATGTGTGCAAGCACCACCTGCTCAGTGAGACCCATAGTTCTCTGATAATGGGTGAGGGACTCAAGGAAACCCCGGGCACTGAGTAGGTCATCATACCCGCGGTATGTTGGCATGGGCAACTTGACCGCGGGGTGAGACAACTTCGGCGTGGCCAAAAGCGTCCCAACAGCCCCTGACAGCGACTGGATCATCTGGGCAGCACTGGCTAGCAGCGCCTGCGCCCCGGCCTCAGTGGAGGTTTGGGCGGGCTGCACGAACGAGGGAGGCAAGGCTCCTAGTTCGATGGGCGGCGCGGTTTCCGCAGGGAACCGGGCCAGCGCCTCGCCGTTCCCAGAGCAGAATTGACTGCTCGCGGGGCACGGCTGCTGCTGTTCGAAACTGCCGGTTGCGGCAGCGTGAAACGAACTGCTTTCGCACTGGGCGGAAAGCGTGCACAGCTGAGGCATGTGACCAGCGGATGCACCGCAGGGTGCTTCCGATACAGCTCCAATGGGAGCCGCGTGGTCGACATTTTGGGTTGTGTCGCCGTAAACCCCAATGGGGGCCGCGGCCAACCACGGTGTCTGGCTATTCGAAGGAACAGCAGCCAGCGGATCAAACGACGCTACAACTCCGTAGGGAGCCGACATGTAGCTGCAGAGTGCCCCGCTGGGGGTAGACATGGTGCGCAAGCGTGATCGGCAAGGCGACCTGCTCGGCTAATATGTCATCAAAGGCGTAAGCGCCAATGACTTAGCACGTTGGGCGCTAGTTGTGGGTTTTTAAGTGGACACAGGCCACCACCCACCGCGGGTTCGAGCTTCGCGCGAGCCAAGGGCCCCGATCAGCCGTCACCACACACCACTGGGACACCGATGCGGCGCACTCAACCTCCGCTGGGAGGAGAGCGATTCGCCGCAAAGAAATAGGCCTCCAAGTTCACAAAGGAGACGTTTATTCATGTCGTCCTCTAGCAGATACACAAACATCAATAGTCACCCCGTCCCGGGGGCGCGCGAGGAGCAAGGCTCCGCTGCGCGCACGAAGGGACTCGAGCAATACGCGCCGCTAGCACGCCGCTGCAGGAGAATGTCCCTGTGGCAGTGCTGTGATCTCTCTCTCGTGTCGACCGTTGGGCCGGTTGCGAGAGAGAGTGGGCAATAAACGCAAGGTACGCCTATCTGAGGTCGCTGGACCCCGAGTGACAGGCTCGAGCCGCTGCAGGTCAGAGGACACGTGCGGGCGAGCTCGAGTAAGCACTGGTCCGAACGGCAACGGCCGGCACGGACAAAACAGTAGCGTACGCACCTTACGATGTCTCGGAGGGATCTCTCTCTCTGGGCCCCGCTCGGACGGTCGCGCGGTGCGCGGCCGCCCCAAAGCGGATCCCAAATTCCCGCCAAAAGGCGCCAATGGCAAAGGCCCTTGGGGAGCCGGGGCGGAGCTGTGGCTAAATGACAGTGATTAGTCACCCAGCCGCCTCTCCACCGCCTGAGGCGGAAGCAAGGGAAAGAGGAGAAACAACGCGGGAGGCCGGCAGAGCCGCGCAAAGGCGACGGCGGAAAGCCAGGATTCCCACAGCCCTTAATCGCTCTTAAGTGAAATTGCAGATGTTTACAAAGTTTAGTCGCTCCTTGTTAATTATGCGTCACAGCAGAGCCACGTCGCAGCTTTTTCACGCTTGAAAAAGCTAGGAAGTGCGGCAGTACAAATATTCGGGAGAGTTTGTAAAGATTTGTTACGACCAATGGAGCTCAAACAGAAGTACAGCTATTATCCTGCCGTTTTTTTTTTCCCTTTCCCGCCGCATTCATAGCAATCGTTTTCTGTTATTTTTCCCGCAGCTCTGCACCACTGCAGTTAATCTTCAGTTCTTCAAACTCTTTTCTTTGTCCGGAAATTATTCGTACGTTTCCATAGTTTCTTCTTTTCTCTGACTTGCTTTTTATCTGCACAGCTGAATAAGCCGGAAATGAAACCTGCTAAGGATAACGGGTGATAATGCGAACTTCTCTTGTTTTCGCTGTTTAAATGAAAAGCGCTGTTTATATGCATTTCGCTTCTCGAAGGAAGCGAACTCTAGAGATGCTTTGAATAGTGCCATCTGTCGAGTGAGTCTGAGCTCGTTCCATCTCCACCGTAGTTCTTGTAGGCACCAAGCAATTTAACCTTTCGCAGGCTCACTTCGATTTACTTGTTCAGCCCTTGTTGGCGCTGCTGGTAAACTCATAAGTCTTTACGGCGCAAGTATCACCGATTTGTACCTGTAGAAACAAGTTCTTCTGTTGAGCGGGTGCATGGTGCTGAGCCACTACCACCACAAGCTACAATCATTCTTCATTTGTCAGTAACTGTATACAAACAGGCAGTACCGCGCGGCTCGGACCAGAGTTGTGAGAGGGGTTTGGTTTGGTTTGGTTTATTGGGGTTTAATGTCCCAAAGCAACTCAGGCTATGAGGGACGCCGTAGTGGAGAGCTCCGGAAATTTCGACCACCTGGGGTTCTTTAACGTGCACTGACATCGCACAGTACACGGGCCTCTAGAATTTCGCCTCCATCGAAATTCAGCCGCCGCGGCCGGGATCGAATCCGCGTCTTTCGGGTCAGCAGCCGAGCGCCGTAACCACTGAGCCACCGCGGCGGGGCTTGTGAGAGGGGTTTAAATACTTATTAATCTCATTAAAGCATTGAAGCAAAGCCCAAAATCGGACATATCCGGAGGATCAGTGAGCTTCAGTACCAGTTACTATATTATACTTAACAGGGTCAAAAAATGTCGTATTTCTTGACTCGAAAACGCCTGGTTTTAATGTGTTCGCATTGTGCGTTCCGATGTTGTACAGCGTATGTAAATGAGAAAGCGCCATACTTAGTTGCAATACGGCAGGCTCCATGAGCCGCTGTAGGTTATTGAGCGCTATGAACAATGTTGCGTTGTAGAAGTGTTATTGTTAGAGAAATTGTTATAATCTTCAGCATTTTAAGTAATAAATTGGTAATGCGATACTGGATGCTTTTGTCGGTTGTTCGAATATTATTGTGCTGAAATGCGAAATCAAAGAAATCTAGATTTTTGTAAAAACAACGTATAATGCTTAAAACAGTATTCTGTATACAGTGTGGCACTGTCCTTATTAACGCCCAGTTCACGCATACGCTTCAGGACCTCTGGGGCGTGGGTACGTGTTTCAACAGGAATTATTTCGCATTTACAGGAACATATGAGGAGACGATGCTGCCTAGTAAGGGTCCCGGCTACTGCTTCTCACTGAGCTGAACAGCATAACAAGACTAACAACTTTGTTCGCGACACAACACAGCTGTAACACGCAACACAACTCATAATGCAGCGTGTCAGTGAATGCCGAATCTCTCCCTTCGATTCTATGAATTGTGATTATATGACACGCGATGCGGCGGGTCACGGTGATAACCGAGGCGTCGCATCAATGACGATTGGCTCTTAGTAGTTTTAATGGGGATGGCACCGTTACAATATGACCCGCCTTTGTATGCGCAGGGCCATGGGATCCGCCCCCTCGAGCCTAACGGCTTGCCGCTGGGGGTCACCACGCTGCCCGAGGAGCTCAAGCAGAGAGGATACGCCACCCACGCATTCGGAAAGTGAGCCCCATCTTTGAAGAATGTTGTTTGTTGGGTGGTCGTAGACTGACTACTATAGGTGTCTGCTACAATGCCCGCTTTTTCTGTCAGGAACGAGCGGTCTGGTTTTCGCTTACGACGAGTAAAAGAAAGTACTGCTGCCCAATATAAAACAAATGGACTTCTGGTGCCTTCATTCTGCTCGCGCAACATATTCTACAAGAATGCACGGTATAACGAAGTTCTTTGCACACTGAAGGCGGTGAAGTAGAAGGCGATGTCTCCTGAACTTCAGGGCAATTTTTAAATATTATCTTTACAAAATTTGAATGTTTTCATATATCTGTAATCATGCACTTTCAGTCCCGATTTTGCTTTCATACGTTACTGCATGCTGTACTCTTCATCAGTCTGCGCACTTGCTTCGAGGTACAACGAAAAGCGAGTTTAGACGCAACGGATTGTGCATGGCCTTCGGACAAATCAGCGCAGAGTAACGAAATCCCGTAAGACTTAAACACTAGTGCGCGACATTTCACAGCAGTTATGCAATGTGAACAAAACCCATGTTACTGGAAAGTTGCAGCTGAAAAAAAAAAAATCGAACCTTTCCGGTACCCCAGAGGCACGCCCACGGGGGCACACATGAATATGACAATCCTGTGCCTCGTGTCGCAAGGAATCAGAATATGATATAGAATTAAATGAAGCATGGGAATATGACTTATTCAGCTAATGCCCGAAACTAAAGAGGTAACATCGCTGGCATTAAGAATACAGGAGTTTAACGTTGAGGGGTTAACGCCGCAATTTTTCATCAGGCCGTCTCAATAGAGTCGAACCTCGATATATCGTACTCGAAGGTAATCGAGAAATATTCGATGTATCTATAATTCGATATAAAAATGGCAGTAGGTAAGGTTGTCTATAACTTAGAAGCAAGAATACATCGCGTCCACGCTAATGGCGCTCTTCTTGCTGCGACGTGCCACCAAGTGTCGTCCTGGAAGCGCATTCTAAACAAGAATTAGCCTTTATGGGGCTAAAAAGGCAATAAGTCTCCCTTTTGGGGGCAAGGTAAACTGCCCAAGTTTCGGAGTACATTTCGATCACTAAATAAACCGAAGGCATACTCTTGGCAACGAAGTTAGCAATGCAAGGAGGCTTTTAAGCACGGCACCCCAAGTCTCCAGGTTAGCAAATATAGGAGGTTGAAACCTCGGTTATAATCTTCGTAAGCGCTAGAACTTTGCATGTTTTGAAGACCGTAAGTATTCCGTATTTTTAGTGATGGAAATCTACCCCAGTGCTTGAGCGACAAATTCTGTCCCTAAAAGAGTGTGTGCTAGAGGACAGCTCACTCCATTTTTTACTCCCATATATAAGCTAATTCATGTTGCGAGTGCACTCTTCGCCAGGCATTGCTAGGCCTAACTCGCTGCACATCGAAGCTGCAGCGGACTCAGCTCCGAAACTGGCCACTGCTTATCATAAGATGTCTAATCATATAACCAATACTGGCCCGAAAGACGCAGTTTCGATCTGGGTCGCGGCGGTGGATGTAGACGAAATGTTAGAAGCCCGTACATTGTGCGATGTCAGTGCTCGTTAAAAAACACCAGGTGGCCGAAAATATTCGGAGCCTTCCACTACGCCGACTTTCATAGCCTGAGTCACATTGTGGCGTTCAACCCCACAAAACCATAGAATAAAACTTATTATCAATACACCTTAAATTGAATTATCACATTAAAATTAAAGTACTATAGCGATGGAAAGAAACGCGAACAATGCGGCGCCTACGCGCTCCGCCCTTGGAATTTATTTTGATCACGCTTTTACTTATAGGTGACAGCAAAAATACGCTAGGGTCGTAGTTGACGCATTCCAGGACGACTCTAACGTCTTTATCATACCACCCGAGTAAAAACTCGCGATGAAAACAAATTCCAACATCGGCGCGTGTAGGCGTCGCGTGTTTCGCGTTTCTTTCCATCACGTTAGTACATTTGGTTTTCGCAGCGAACGAAGCTCTCGCCGCTAGGCTTTGTTTAGGTTGGCTTCATTGAATGATGGCTATGGAGTGTGGTAAATAAGCGCAAGACACTGAGTGTCATTTGCAGGGACAAGAATCGCCGTTAGATATATCTAGGGCCCATCGTTTTCGGGTAAAACCCGATTTTAACCTATTCCTGCACCCCGAAGAGATTTCTTTAAAATCGGCTTAAACCAGATTGCAACACGAAAATGCACCTTCCAGTGAACGTAAACGTTTTGTCTGCACTAATCTGAATACACCGAACGAAAATTAGCAGATATTCTGTGCTTAATTGCAGATGAGTGTTTTCGGTCAAATGGAGATCTTGAACCTCTTTTAGAATGTGCTATCCAATGCATATAGGAAGCACAGCGATAAAAGACAGCATACGGTAGTACCCGGACATGTAGAATTATCGCTTCTATCGAATAGTCGCAACATAGCCTTTAAAAATCCTACGCAGAAGTATAGCATTTTTTCCCCGTGCATCGTACTCGCGTTCAGCGGAACATTCGACATGTGTAAGGCCCTTCTTTTTTGGTTTTCAATTCTCCCTGAATTCGGGGGGGGGGGGGGGGGGGCGAGGGGGGGGGGGCAAATTCTGCAAATATTTTTAGGACACATTTGGAAAAAAAAAATGGGGTTCAGCAAAAAGATGCAGATTTGACTTTTTTTCGCCTCCTTTTTTGCAGCAAATGGCAGTTTTTGATAAGCGCACGTTCTTGTGCCATATTATTTGCTCATTATTTCAAACACAAGATGAAAATAGCACGTTCCGCACAGGATACTGTTAACCACGTCACGCTATTAACAGCGATGCGTTTTTTATAAATTAGGCGTATACGTTGGTGGCCTCGGTTCGTGGCCACAACAGTCGACTACCATCAAGGCTTACAAGGCACTCTTTTGTTTTTTGAGAGAGACTACCTTGACTGACAGACTGTGATTATGTTTCCCGTTCCTTCTCTCTTCCCTCTTTAATCCCCCCATTCCCTTCCCCTGCGCAGGGTAGCCAACCGGAAACCTTTCTGGTTAACATCCCTGCCTTTCCCCTCTTCGTATCTCTCTCTCTCTCTTAGTCGTAAAACTTATTTTACGGGCAGAGCAAGGAACGCCTGTCCACGAGCGTTCCGCCCAGAAATCGGATCTAAGGCCGTTCATGCCGCTTGTTGTTATTTAGTGTACTGAAAGATGTTCCCCATAAACACCCATGCTGTTCGCAGGTGGCACCTAGGTTTCTGCAACCAGTCTCTGACGCCCACCCACCGTGGCTTCGACACCTTCCGAGGCTTCTACGTGGGCGGTCAGGACTACTTCAGCCACACGCTTTCCGGTGGCAAGACTAGTCCGACGGCAAACGGCTATGACTATCGTGATGGCGATGACGTCGACTGCGCGGCCAAAGGCGTCTACTCCACGGTGAGCATACGTACAGGCTGTAATTTTTAAGCAATCGCAAGTCATAATAATTTCGGGAGAGAACAAAAATGGTGGGGTATGTGAGGTGCAAAGCCCCGAAGCTACATGAACAAGCAACGAGAAACGCCGTAGTAAAACACTCAGGATTAATTTCGATCACCCGCTGTTCTTTGACGTGCATTGACATCGCATAGCATGCAAGTTTGTTTTTTTTTCGCCTTCATCGAATTGTATTCGTCGCGGTCGGGATTTCATCACGCGACCATGGGCTTCCCCCTGAGCTACCTCGGAAATCCGGGAAAGAACAAAAGAAATCCCTAATTCTTAAGTGAGTTTGCCTAAAAGTTGTTCATGTTTCTGGGAATGCTGGGGTAATAACTCTTGGGTTGGGAAGCAGTGCGTCCCGCCAAAACTTCAGTTTCATAGAGAGCAACTTGCTTAAGCCTACAGCCGTGTATGCGGTCGTTCGGCTAGTGGTCAGCTTGACGGGCCAAGCGACGCGCTTGTGAACTGCTTAGAGGATTGGCGGGTAGCTTTTATAGAATACCATGACACAGTAACTTACAACTACATAGAAAACACATTTCCTGCCACAGGGTACAGCTGTCAGGTTCGCTTTAGAACACCCCCTCAGAAAAAAAGAAAGTTCTCAGATGAACCTCGCACTCTTCTCTGCCATCTTCGTTGCAGACGCTCATAGCGAATCATGTGCTGTCGACCATCGAGAAGTCAAAGGATAATCAGAAGCCCATGTTCCTCTACGTGGCCTTCCAGGCAGTGCACGCCCCTCTTCAGGTTCCTAACCGTTATCGCAAGATGTGCTCAGTCTACGCAAACCCGAAGCGGAAGAAGATATGCGGTGAGTTATTCCATACGTACGGCGATAACGCTCGATCAAAACCAGATAACCTGTGATACATTTCAGACTTGAATGCTGATATCTTACAGGGATGATATTTTTCCCTCAGCAGCAAAGATTTCGAAATAACTTTTAGGTTAATTTGCTCCTATTTGTCCCGTAGTACCAATACGCTTATTTCTCATTACAGATGTAAGACGAAATTTTTTTTTCTTTCACTACGCATGCGACATGTGCAGTACTGAGTCAGCCTGCAAGCAGGCAAAGCGCCTCAGTGACTTCAGTAATCTTAGCAAATGCTTAAATAAATATATCTGAGTCAAGAGAAAAAAGGTGTTTTTTTCAAGATTCCTCTCCGAAATAAAAATGAAGGAATTCCATTTTTTCTTGCCTAGAAATGCTGGCAGTCATGGACCATGCAGTGGGGCTCATCGTCAAGAAGCTCAAGGAAGAGGATATGTGGGAAAACACCCTACTCGCTTTCATAAGTGACGTAAGAGCACTACATCATTCAAGACATTTCCTATGAGTTTAGCTATTTTCAGCCCGTAATCTACATGCAAGGCCATGTGTCTAGCCTCCGTTTTCCATCTCAAGAGCGGCGATTTTCAACAACCCCCAACGCGGTGGTTAGCGATTAGGGACTCGCATTCAGTCCCGGTCGCGACGGCCGCATTTCGATGCAGGTGAAATGCGAAAGGCGACCGTGCGCGTCAAAGAAGTTCCAGGTGGTCTAAATTAATCTGGAGCCCTCTACTACAGCGTCCCTCATAGCCATTGTGCCGCTTCGGGACGTTGAACCCCACAGTTAATACAGAGGCTGCAGTATATAAAATGAAATTTTGTTGGTTTGCGGAAGCAGCGGTAGTCGATTTTCACTTTAAGCATTCATTGACAGGCATTGGCGAGGAGCTACAAATTATGTTGCAAATAAACTTTTGCCATCGCTAGTAGGCTTAGAGTTCCTGGATTTGGCAGGGCAGCTGTTACCACTCCTTGTGGTAACAGTCTGTTGCTGCGTAGAAGATAAGCCTTCGGCAGTATGCTTTCAGTGCCATGGTCATAGAAGATCATAAAAGTATGGTTTCGTCCAGCACACGCTGACTGAAGATGAATGATGTGAGCACACAGTTTCTGCTAGAGAACGTCGGCGTAACGACGACCGCACTGTTATCGTTGCGCCGCCGTTCTCTAGTCTGGTACACCAACGCGTCCCGCAGTCTGTTATTCTGAAACGCAGTCTTTTTTAGTTCTAGGTCTGTAATTGAAGTATAGCGGTTATGGAAGAAGCTGTTACGTGTTTTTCAGGCATCCAAAGTGACCTTGCTATTTAATTAGGAAAGTACCACTGACTTCGGTAACAGTCGTTTCTTCGCACATTTTTAAAACCGCCCCATGATGTGCTGGCGTGTTTTGAGGCAATGTATTTAGGTCAAACTTTCTCTAAACCCAGCAAAATGTTTTGCGCGGAAGAAAATAAAGGGGTATAACTGTCATCAGCTCTAAGGTCACCATCTGTCAAGAACTTCAAGAGATCGTTTATACGCGACTAGCCCCTGCGGGGTGTTAGGCCTAAACGCGAGGCTGGGGCTTATTAGAAAGCGCCTGCAGCGCCTCCATACCTCGCAGTATGTGGCTATTGTAAACCACTGTTAGCATTGGTTCCAAATATAGATTGGTTTTGGCACTAAAACCGCTTTTATGAATATAAACTAACCAGACGAAATCTTCGCCAGTATGAGCTTTCGGTGTATCGCGTTATGGAATCAAAAATGTCCTTCCAGGTAAGTCCGCCCCGTGTGTTTCGATTGAGCTGGCTCTCATGGCCCACTTTTTACAGAATGGCGGCCAGGTGTTGTACGGTGGAAACAACTGGCCACTCCGAGGCAACAAGAACACACTCTTCGAGGGAGGCACCAGGGTGCCTGCTTTTGTGACTGGACCGCTGATCAAGAAAGGGGGACGCCACAGCTCCAGGCATGTGATTGTTGAATATCGGCTAGGAAACGAGATAAGCCGTTCAACTGCTGCAGCTATCCATCGTGTGTGTTGATTACTATAGCAGGCTCAAGAATAAAATGTGACAAAAGTCAATTACATCAGCGGTGTGAAATTTGGAGCAATAGTTTACCTATAGTGTTATCGCCTTGAATTTATGTGTTCAGAATCAGGGCTTTATGAGGAAACTCAAGGTTCGTTTTGCAGTGAGGAAATTAATGATGACGCATTTCTTCGATAGTGGGGAACACATCGTATCAGATATACGAGAAGAAAGGCGTATAGCACGGAAGAAGCGCTTCATTTCAATTCCGATATCCTGCCCACCGCAATAAAATATATTTCTCACGCAGGACGCCGGAACAGGTCTTGATATGAAATTCAAATCTGCAACGAAAATCTGTACGTTTTACCCGTACCATGTAGGCAGCATAGTAAGGATGTATAATCATTGAAACATTGCATGAAATTAACAACAAGGTGGCGCTCTTGATGCACATACTTGCCCTGGCGCATGATACAGTTGCAGTCGAATGGTCTGAGGGTTCATCTAAAAAGCTAACTACAGAATATAATGAAACGAATGTTGAAAATATTAGTAGCAACCAAACTCGCACACTTTCCCTGCTCTCAGTTTCAGTTCTAACGGAGGACTATGCAAGAGGCAGTTGGTGAGCTGAAGAAACCAAGACATCCACACAGTTTTAGCGAAACCTGATAACCGCTAGTTTGCAAACATCTTAAATCATTACTAAACCTTAAGGATCGACCGTGTGGAGCTGAAAACGAAACCAGCGCTTCCTGTACTTGCAACCATTGCCTCTAATAAAAAACTAAATAGCCGTGAACACAACAAATTTCACTTTTATTGCGAAAGCAATACTACTCTCATGAACGGCCTTTCGCGTAGCGGCGGCCGGTGGCCACGTTTGACCTTTAGAATGACCTCTGACGTCATACCAGGGTGAGAGGTGGGCTACCAAGTGGAGTCGTCGCGCAACGGCGTCCGGTAGCCACGCGTGACCTGTAGACGCGGCACACTGCGTTCCTTCTTTAGACGCGGCGCGCCGCGTTCCTTCCGTTAGAGGCGCTGCGCTCGCTTTCGCAACCTACCAGGCTTAACAAAAGCTAAGACCCCGCCAATATTTTTCGATGCACCAAAGCAAAAAACGAAAGTAACTCAGACAAATAAGATGCTCCGTATACTGCCGAACTATTATAGTGTTATACCCGTGCCGAATGGGCAAAATTAACGGCATTAAGGGATAACTGCATTAAATTTTAGTGGCTCTCGAGCCGTGCGACACGCACAAATTTAATGACATTAGCCTTACTGCTATTCGCGACCTACTAAGTTCGCCACAACTCATTTTCCTGAGCAATGCGTACTCTCGTTGCCAAAACGCGTTCGATTTTTCTTCCCATGCTATTTTTTTTAATCGAATTATCCTGACTTGGCTCAAAAGGATGCAGATTTAAACCACGCATAGAATTCAACATTAATTACAAATATACGCGCCGTGGTGGAAAGGCGGCGTCCGGCTAGTAATACTAAGGTCGCGAGTTCGATCCACGCCAAAGCGGCCGTGTCTCGACGGAGGTCAGATACAAAGACTTATCTGTGCTGTGCGATGTCAGCGCTCGTTAAAGTAATCCAAGTTAATCCGGAACCCTCCAGTACAGCGTCCCTCATAAACAGTGTGTTGCTTCGGCACGTAGTACTCCATGATTAACAATTTAATCGCAAAAATATGGGAAATATATCGGCAAAGGTATTTGTAAACACATATTTGAAGAATATAGAAAATGAGGGAGGTTCCTGTGCACTGAAAATTAATGCAAAACCGAAGTTTTTTCTAGCATGGCTTTTCTGTGTCCGGTTCAGCGAGAATCAAACCCAGTAGACCCAGCAGACCAAGCTGACTCAGTAAAACGAGATGTTAGCAGCCCTGCTGCATTGCCTTGCTTCACCTCACGGACTAGCAGGAATTAAAGCGATCGGTGGTCTTGACGGATATTTATCCGTAATGCGTGTTTTCCATGTGTATACACGGTAACAACTCAAGGTGCTTAAAAGGGACAGCCTAGTCCTCTTACTCTGGTGCGCCAAAAAATGCAGATGCAGTGCGCGTGTTTTGTGCACTGTAGGCACACCAAGGCAAAGTTTGCCAGCAAGGTTAGATCCAGACATCAAACTTTTTAGCTCACCTGAAATAAAATTTAGCCGCGAAAGAAATTTTGGATTTTTCTACAACAGTTTGACTGGCGGAATGCTGGTCTAACTCATATCTTCCGAGGAGCCATGATGCGTAACCAAATGTCGAGGGTAAATATTGGGCAAATCTGAGAGTATTTCTTATGAAAGCTGTAATTTTTATCCATGTGAAAGTATCTGACCGTAAACGGTAACAATTAATAAAAAGATAATTTAAAGTAAAGAAATAAAATGTTCATATTATTAACAGCATTTTTGAACTCGACCAAAAGGCGCAGTTTTGTACTCTAGCATTTTTATTCGTAAAGTAACACTGAAGATTACAACATGGTAATTTATATCGCGTTGTAAGAAAGAAAACTGTGAAAAGGGTAAGTTGCTGTTAAACTGGAACTCCTGCCCAGCTTCTTATTTTCATATATGTTTATACATACCACCCAAAGCTTCTTCGCAGGAGTTTCTAAGAATGCTCGAAAGATTTCTTTTTTCCGGAAA
The DNA here is from genome assembly GCF_055824585.1 of Amblyomma mixtum. Classification (NCBI taxonomy): domain Eukaryota; kingdom Metazoa; phylum Arthropoda; class Arachnida; order Ixodida; family Ixodidae; genus Amblyomma; species Amblyomma mixtum. The sequence continues at coordinate 95,413,248 of NC_143019.1, forward strand.
AAATGCTTATGTGAAGGATACAGTATCGAATAAGCACGGGCATTGCGGAAAAACACAAAGACCGTCGGTTTCCGTTCCTGCAACGTTCGGTGGGAAGTGCAGTGGTAAGCTTACAAGTTTAGCGAAGCAACTGCCAGCTGATTAAAATAATCAGGAGCGCGTAGTGATAGTTCTGACAAGCCATTTAGAGCTGGCAGGTCGCGTTACAAAGGAATATCACTGACCATTTGTTTCACCAGTTATATGCATGTAGTCGACTGGTTTCCGACGCTCTTGAGTGCCGCGGACGGAGGCAGCACGGTTGGTCTCCTGAACGACCTGGATGGAGTCGACCAGTGGGCATCCATCAGGGACGGAACTGTCGGCGGAACGAGAACAGAGTTTATCTACAACCTGGACTGCAAGAACGGCAAGCTGGTGGGAGCAATCAGGTGAGAGGTATTAGCGAGGTGAACAAACCAACAGAAAAAAGAACACGGGAGCAAAACAACGTCTGCAGTAAGCACAAGTAAAACAAAAACGGTATGGTGATAGGAAATGAACGTTTAACTTTGTCAGGAGTCGGTTTGGCAAATTACTGGTGCCCGAGATAGGGAGTGGCGTGGGAAGTTATCCTGAAATCCTTCACGTTCTGTGGATGAGGCCCAAGCGAACGAGCACCGGGAGACCTTGCGTGTTGCTGCCGGACGTAGCTCGATCCTGAAGACTGTGCGATGGGCTCGGGGTATGACGCGGTCACAAGGCCGCTGTCACAAGGCCGATGGTATTCTAGGGAGATTATCTGATAGGTTCTTGTGAAGCTTGTGGCCACGCAGGTTAGGACTATTCTGGAGTGATGGCATGTGTCACTGTGTGAGCCATTTTTGTGGGACATCTTCAGTGAGTGCCGCTCGGCTTAGCAGTTTGTTGCACGAGTACCTGCGTTCCCCGTGGTAATTCCTGCAGGAATGCAGGGTGGTGCGAAATCCATTCTCGAAACCGCGCCTGGCTTGTCTTACGGTGGTTCTTCCAGAGTTCGACTTGATCTGGGTTGGCGAATGCGACCGAGAATGTCGTGCAGGGCGGAGCGGATGTGCGCTGACTCTTTCGTTCATGCATACCTTGTTTTCTTGCATACCCTTTGCGAATTTCACTTATCCTGTGGTTTCGCAAACAAATCTATTCACCCTTCTATTCCGTGGTTCGCAGTGGTTTAGAAAAAAAAACAGAAGAGAGCAAAGAAGCAAGAAAACGCACGCATGCATAAAAGCAAGTGAGCAGCCAATCGAGGTCATGAATAAAGCAAGACGACTGAGGAACAGGCAACTGAAAAAGCTGTTGCGATGTTGAATAGCGTGTATCCCCAATGTTTCGTTGCAGAGACGGACATCTCAAATTCATCCTAAGGCCTTCGTCGACGCATAATGGATGGTACCCGGAACCTATGGAAGGGTCTGATAACACGGAATCACTCGGCAGCAAGTCGGCCCGGATGCTTTTCAACGTCACCGGTGAGTGCGCTGCACCTTCATTGCTCTTATAGGAAACTTTCTTAACCATTGAATATTATGTTCTCTGAATGAACACAAAATCATAACTGTTCTTTCGCTGTAAAAAGGAACGAGGGATACTAAAGGAATACAGCATTTGTAGTCTGACACGCAGCGCAGCATGTAATAGTTAACAGCGCATGAATTTACAATTACGATACAGCCTTTCACGCTTATCACGATCGTCGTCGTTCTTCTCGCTGTACTCTCGCACGCGCTAAACGTGCACCATCAGCTCTTTTAAATCAGTCCCACTAGTATTTTCCAGTTCCTGCATGGGTCTTATCGGTTGTCCCCACGCACGTCTGGTATTCAGTAGGGAAGAAAAAGGCTCCCCTACTTTCCCCTTCCCTTCTGGAGGAGATGTGATAGAGATAGTTGTTTGTATACTCCCCCCCCCCAATCTTCATTCTACAAATGCACGCATACTAATCTTTAACCGGACCGCATGTTTAAATACGACACCTTCTTTAAATATCGACTACCGGTTAACATGAGCACCGTGGAGGGACCATAGCGCCTCATGCTCGCTTGGGAGCTGTCTTGAGCGTACCACACGTACACCAAAGCCGTTTACCTGGTAGCAGCTCTGTACGGTACAGGCACATAAGTAAAATCAGTTCAACACGCCGCTTTTCTCAGGAGGTAGGTCATTGGGTTTTTAAAGAAGTCTGAGCCACGGCGCACGATCTTTGTCCTTCACGCAGGTAGTCATAATTCCTCCGCAGCTTCCTGTAATCGCAAATACAGGCCAAAGTGCGATGGAAGATAGCATTGGAAGCTGTAATTAAAGAGTCGCAGGCTGCCATGAACAACGTCGATAATTTTAGTTTATGTTTAGTGCAATGAAAAAATGCATGAGCAGAAATTAGCGGTGGCTTAGGTACAGGATCTTTATAATGTGTCCAGCTAGTGATGTAATCATGAGGGTAGCCGTTAGCCTAATGGCCAGTGCGTATACAGTGAACAAGAAACGGGTGATACGACACTGCGATGTCCAATCCGCTTAAGGCGGGAAAGGCCAAGTCCATGATTTGAATAACGGGAAGTTGGGCTAGTTGGATTTAACTATACGTCATCATACATCGCAGTCTTCATTGTTTAGCGCTATGATGTATAGTCCATGATTTGGACTCCTGTAAGAAAGGCAGGGGTAAGCAACTCAGCAATAATGAAAATAAGCCCAATAGAAAGTTACTCTGGATATGAAGATCCTTCAGTTGCCGGATCATCAACCTAAAATACTGTTTCGCAACAGTGTATCGGCTTAGCAACGCGGCCCAATGTGTGTTGTTTCCAAAGGACGCGTACTTTACGGGGGAAGCCTGTCATATTCTGTGTAATCCAACTGAGTTTCTTTGGGATATCACATGCTCCCATAATTGAAATTAAAAATGATTTTTCATTGCTCATTGCACGACCTCTCAGGAATGGCGTCTATGCAGCTAATGAAACAGGGTTCTGTAATCTCCAGTGCGAAGCTAACACTACAGTTAACAGCACAAAGAAAAAAGCCTCTTGTTCGAAAACTCTTCAAAAATGCCGAGTTTCTAGTGCCGTTCAAAGGGAAAAGTTTCTGTATAAGGGAAAATAGTCATTTCATAACCTTGGGCTAACGCATGGCGTCATTTGGCGTTAGCGTACAAAGTGCAATTACCGGATTCGTGAAATCAACGTCCACTATGTCTTTAGACCCGTCTACGCCACAAAAAATACGAATATACTCATTGGAAAATTGAACTTCGAAGAAAAAAAGTACTGAAGCGTTCATTTCCGACACCAGGCACACGGGAGGCACGCACATTGCAAGATATAACTTCCATTCAGTACATCGAACGATGATCTGCTTACATCGTCATCATCATATTTTTCTGTGACTAACAGCTTTGTTCAGTTCGCTGTAGGACAAAATCCTTTTCCAATGATTTCCAACCGCATTCTAGCGGTCATGCTATCCAGATACGTATATATTACTGCAGTTCCTTACTCGGTGTGGTTCTCTGCAGTTCCGTTGATTACGTTGCAAAAGATTAAATGAGGCTAACGGCAGACGTTATGTTCGGAAACAAATGACTGGACGTTTACGTCGATGGTGATGCGAAATGGAGATGCTATTCGAAGTGATCAACACCTCTGTTTACTAAACACGCATCGTCACGCAACTCAGGCTATGATGGACGCCGTATTGGTGGGCTGCGGAAAATTTCGACCGCCTGAGGTTCTTTAGCGTGGAGTGACATCTGTACACAGTACACGGGCCTCTAGCATTTCGCCTCCATCGAAATGAGACCGTTCCTGTATAACCCACAAAGAACTCGAACAAATTGAAATATCTGCAGAACCACAAGCCTATAGCCAGCCATCCCCGGGATTATCTCCCAAAATTTCAAGGTAGATTGAATAAAATCCGTGACGCCAAAAAAAAAAAAATCAAGGAACTGTTTGTCTCAGTTATAGATGCACTCGGGCCTGCCCGCCATCACAAGCAGAACTGAAACAGTCATCGCGCCCACATCAACTTCAAAGAAGATATCGAGTAAAAGCCTAAAGTACTCGATGTAAATGCTGACTGTTACGTTTGGAGTTCTAAGCAGTCTGCAGTATGCAACATATTTTTTTGCTACATAGCTCTGTCAAAAAGTGAGAGGTGACGGAAGTCTGGGCAAACGTCTTCAGAGAGTACTGGAATGCAGCGCAAAGAAATCTGGACGGGAACACGGTACGTGTCACTCTCTTCCGGTCCGTGATTTCTTTGAGCTGTGTAAGGCTTTGAGCTGTATCAAGGTGCATGAACTATAGGCTTACAACAAGCTTGAACGCAGACGCAAAAGAAGCTGAGTGGCACAAGGTCTCGAGCGTGCCAGAACGTTTAGGCAGCACAAAATATTATTCTATTCCGGCTTTATGACGCGATCTAACGATCCATGAGCGGCTCATAGACCCTTAAAATTGAGAATTCATGTGGGCGTGAAGAACTACATAAACCTGTAATAACGAACGAAGTTTGCGAAAAGAAATGCTAAACATGCTAGGACGTTGCCTTAATTTTCCGAACAACGAAGACGTAATCGACCACTGCAGTGTAGAATGCTTGCATATACCAGCCCCATATAAAGGGCACAAATAAGCGGCCTAGATGATCAACCTTGGTTCACAGCACAAAGAGAGAAATACAGCTGGCAAGAAGCTTTATTGATCGAGAAACTAGTACAGCTGAGGTAGCAAAGCTCCACGCTTTTGTGTTCCATGGACAGAACGTTGTATTTCTTTAATGGACCAACATAAATAAATGGCTGGAGCGACCAAAACTCAACAGCGGCGATCGAATGTATGAGCCTCTTGAGTGCTGGAAATTCACATTCACGGAGACGGCACCAATCGCTACGCGTGTAAGAATTTATTTAAAAAAACACATCCCTTGATAACAGTAACGATGACTACGAGTAGTGCAACCGTGTTACTTTGAGCAATATACATCGCCGCGGTGATTCAGTGGTTATGGCGCTCGGCTGCTGACCGGTAAGACGCGGGTTCGATCCCGGCCGCGGCGGTCGCATTTCGATGAAGGCGAAATGCTACAGGCCGGTGTACTGTGCGATGTCAGTACGCATTAAAGAACCCCAGGTGGTCGGAATTATCCGGAGCCCTCGACTACGGCGTCCCCCGTAGTCTGAGTCGCTTTGTGACGTTAATCCCCATAAACCATTGGAGCAATATGCATGCAGCTATTGTTAGCGCAAAGGTTGCACGACTTATAAAACAGTCTATTGCGCTGTACTGTCTCACGCAGTGGATCCCACGGAGAAGGATGACCTGTCCGCGGCGTTGAAGTCAGAAGCTAAGCGCCTGGAGGCCAAGCTGAGGAAGCACGCCCGTCTTCTGCTGCCCTCCCGCAATCCGGACGATGATGCCAGCGGCGACCCCAGCCTACTGTCGCCCCCCGGTTCGTACGGGCCGGGGTGGTGCGACGCCCCCGTCTGGACTCCGCCAGGGACTGGACAGGAGCGAGTGCTGAATGGTTGCGAGGTGGCGGACTTGTGAGAACGGTGCCCGAGTTTTTTTTTTTTTTTTGAGCAAGTGTGTGTGAGTGGTATACATTAAGGATGATCACATAAAATGAAAGAGCGCTTAACATTACCAGCAGTTCGGAACTGCGCCCAGCCAGTACGCTAAGTCTCGCGACCAATCAGGTTCTGTTCTGCAGTCACTCAATCATTCCCTTTCATCTTACGTCGCAGATGATGTCAACGCGCTATTTTTTTATTGTTCAAAGCAGTGCGCCTCTTGGCGGCATCCAGGGGAACTATAGAAGCGCTTTCCCCAGGTTCTCATAATGATCAAAAGTGGAGGTTGACTTGATTGGAGAAATGGTTGAATAGCCCAACAAAGAAAGGACACCCAAATTGTACACGAGCCGGCGAAGAAATAAAAGCAGAATAAAAACTAAACAAACAAAAGCCACTGAAAAATATGATAAACATGGAAACTGATGTGCTCATGTCATCAGTTCTCTTCTTCAAGTTCAAGAACTTCGGATTAGAAAAAATGCAACAAGTCCTTGACGGCGTCCTTAGTGAAGCAATAAAAATTGTCTGCGCCAGCTCTCCGCGTTTCACAGCCGCCTGCAAAACGTTTAGAAGGCACGGAAGCCGCGAAAAAACTAAATTCCTTCGCAGATAGGTGGCACAGGCGTTCTGAAATCGAATAGTGCTGGTCGTTGACGTCTATCTGATTAACACAAATAACTTCATGATGCCACGGTAGAAGTAATGTTCCCGGGAGACCCAGCTTCATGCTGTTCAGATTTTAAAAAGTGAATTTTTGCACCGCAACTCAGGAGCCGTTTCTTGGTCTGCTTCAGCAAGACGTCGCGTGCTTGCGTTGTCGTCTCTACTATGCCAGTTTATCGGATGCAACAATTGTTGGCCTATTAGAAACTTACGAGAATACTAGAAGAGGTCATGGGTGCCAAACCAAGTAGACACACAAAGTTGGAGCACATGGCCCTCTAGATCTAAACAGAAACCTCTAGTGTACAGACAGGGATATTAACCTAAGAGGAAGCCACATATGTTGTCTGACGGAGGAAGAGGTGCAACTCTGATGTCGGCAACTGTCACTGTCTTCAACCCCGTGAGCATCACAGCTAGGCGAGTTGATTCGTATTTCTTGCATAAGCTTATCTTGGACATGTGACTGCAGATAACAAGTTATCATGAAGGCCTACTCCACATCCACATGACCCGCGATAAAAAGCCCACTTGGGTGACCTTTTCATCGGCCGTTCCGGAACCGAAGACGACGAAAGCAACGCGAGACGCTTTCACGGGGTGATCACGTGGCTGGCGCCTCGACAGCCTCACGAGCACGTGTGCTCTTCACCGCAAAGCGCGGTGCTATCCCCGTTATTGTTCAATGTGAACATGGCCACCTTTGTGCGGGAACTCATTCAGATTCCCAACCTACATCACATGATGTACGACAATGATATTACCCTCTAGGTAAGCCGTGGGTCGATAGGAACTGCAACCTCCAAGCTGCTGCGGAAACAGTCGAGAGATTCGCCGATAATATGTAGCTAACCTGCTCCCCTTATAATCGAAATTTCTTAAGCTCCTTTCACACCCTTGAGACCCCCCCCCCCCTCCTCAACACCATTAAAGTCACGTCACCACCAAGTGTCTCGATGTCTGTCTTGATGGTGTAACACCTCCGTGTCTTAGGCAGCTGCACTCAGGTTAACGCGGACGCCAGTCACACCCTCAAACAAATCACCAAATCGCCTACCTTCTTCGGCGAATTGCAAGCCGCACTTACGACTTATGAGAAAAGGACACATCCACCTGGTAGAGTCTCTCGTAGCCAGCCACCTCGCGTATCAGCTTCCCTCCGACAACCTCACCCTCAAACAGACAAAACAAGCCACCATTACTCTCAGAAAAGCAGTCAAAACAGCCCTACCCCTACGCCTTGCATCGTACGTTAGGCCCCATAGACTAAATCGGAATCCACAACACGATAAAGAAGACTTTAAAGGCCCAACGCTCCGGCCAATTAGAGCGTTTGTGGACCACTGCCAATGGCTAGAAGCTACTCGGAACACTCGGGTACGATAACCTGAAAGGGACACGAGAGGCGGCGTTGCGGCCGGTCCCCTTTAAGATAGCCGAGCAGCTACATATGAGGTCCCTTCCACGCAACAACCATATAGAAATGTACGCGAGTAGACGACGAACGCAGGCCGAATACCTCAACCAAGCATTCGGAGACAAACAGAATGTCACGTACAGTCTTTGTCAAAAGTATACAGCCCAAGGGATCTGATTCTGAGTCCTGCAGTCCGGCTTCTCATGCATTCAGGCGCCCCAATCTTACGAAGGCAGGAAGAACTTAAGTCCTCAACCCTCCCAAGCTATAGGACTAATACCGTGGTGGGACTAAGAAAAAGAATTAGAAAAGAAAGGTGTCCCGGCCCGTGCCACTAAGTATGACGGGCTTCCAAGCTTAGGACTGTCAAATGCTTCCAAGCCGTTTAGCAGGGCTGTAGCACATTTGACAGTCCAAGCTTAGGACTTGCAAATGTGTTAGAGCCCTGCTACACGGCTTGGAAGCAAACCCCTTGGGCTCTATATTTTTGACAAAGACTGTACAGACATGGCGGCAACGCAAAAGTGGCGACGCACGGTCGCAGCTGCCATACACACACAGGACATTAGAGAGGCGGAGTTTGCTCTAGCCATCATCCAAGCATCTGGACACCCAGTCAATAATCACCATTAGCACTGACTCGCAAACATCATAGAGACGTCTTCTGCTTGAAACCGCCCCACGTAGGGGCGTCCGCGTACTCGAAACCTCGCCGGCTCCCTCCTATGCCAGACAACCATTTTGATCCAACAGATATCGACAGAATGTACCTACCTCCCAAAATATTTAATGTACAGAGGGTAGTTCTTAACGACCACACTTTGTCCATTCTATGTCTAGAAGATGTCCTTATTGCCTCTGAATGGGCATCTACAGAATATCAGCAAAAATGTTTTGCACTGAACTTGTGGCGGCAGTTGGGCAAAACACGCACGCGTGGAAAGTATTTGTGACCCTCTTTGCATATTCTCCAAATGTCAAGCGTAAATAAACTTTTTGAAATGTAAAACTCAAAAGATGATTCGTTCGGACGGGTAGCAAAGTTTCGACATTGGATTAGCCTAATTAGTATCAAAAAATGCCACGCAATCTAATCAGGCAGTCAGCCATATGCGAAACACTGAACCACAAACGTCATGAAACAGAAAACATTATGCAATATATCGACGTGCACCATTGGCTGCACACATGATATTGACTTTCAACGAGCTTATATACGCCCCACACAAGGCCTTCCTGTTAGAGTCGCTGGCACTCACCGGTAGAGATATGTTATTTTAATCAATTATGAACTTGTGAAAGCACAAAAGAGAAGCCCAAGTGAGAAGATCGTGTTCGCTGATATCTATTATTTAAAAAAAAAATTACCGACGATTACGTTACTTCCTAATGCGAAATTTGAGCGCAGCAAATAAGCTGTTTCACCTTTTCGATAGTGAGTCAACCCCAGCTGCGGAGTTGGTTTCAGGGACAACGCCGCCGATGCCGACACAAACAATATGATACCCTCGCTTCCGCAGCGCTAAGAACCAGGTCTAGCCGTGGGAAGGTGGTCACGTATTCGTCGACGTGCCGGGGCCTACGTGAAATAACCGGCGCGTCGGCAACTGAAGAGCACCCTATCCGCCACACAAGAACAGGGGGGGGGGGGGGGGACCCTTTCCTCCTCTTTCTGCATGGCGGCGACGGTGTTCTATACAGTCACGTTATCTTGACTCTCTAGCGGCGTCAGCGGCATCCAGCGGTATCAGTCGGTCGCTGCTAGCGCTGGGGGGATGAAAGGGGGGCGGAGCTGGTTACGAGGCCGACGACAACGCCGACGACGACGCGAAACCCAGGAACGGACGCCAAAGAGCTGCGCTCTAAAAACTCATATTGCTCTGCTGCCTTGGCGTGGACATTATGCAGATGCATTAGGCAAAAACAAACTTGCTTCTAAAGAAGGCGCCTTTCGGAGCCACATTCATGGGGCTTCTTCAGTGTACATATTGTAGCATAAAAAATGCTTTCAGAGATACATGCATTTCAGTTCTTTATGATAATACAGCTAGTCTGCCTAATTTAATTGCGTCTAATTGTGAACGTTCACAGAAAGTCACCTATTTGAGTCACAGCGATGTGCACAACAAAGTGATATTGTGGTCATATCGCAAAATGCAAGTGAAGTGGATGTCTACTAAGAGATGCTCTCTTGCTAAGGCTCGCAGGGGTGTTTCATGGGTCTCTCAAAATTACGTTTGATATTGTGGTCACTGGTGGATTTCCTCTAAATATTTTTGGCTCTCTGGGAGAGTGACGATCACCGAAGCTAGACGACACACACTCGATTGGCTTGGCATCAGCCTTCACCGCCAACACACCGCAAGGGAAATAATCCCGCGGAACGTCAGGGACGGCATCCAAGTCGCCCCAGACCCTCAAAACGTACACCCGATGTATATACAAGGCAAAAGACTGGCCAGAGCCGCGGCGCTGCAGCGAGTTTACCGGAAAAGCGAGAGAAGCGCGCTTCGTGGACGCTGGTTGGTTGGTTTATGGGGTTTAACGTCCCAAAGCGACTAAGGCTATGAGAGACGCCGTAGTGGAGGGCTCCGGAAATTTCGACCACCTGGGGTTCTTTAACGTGCACTGACATCGCACAGTACGCGGGCCTATAGAATTTCCCCTCCAAAGAAATTCAGCCGCCGCGGCCGGGATCGAACCCGCGTATTTCGGGCCAGCAGCCGAGCGCCGTAACCACTCAGCCACCGCGGCGGGGTCGTGGACGCTGCCGAACATCAAGGCGATCAACAATACGCTTGTCCACTCCGCCAGGATCATGTACCGACACGCCGAAGTGGCCGAGGAATTATAGCCATTGCACACGCCATATCAGATCACGATTGCGTGGTCGTTGTCAGCGACTCGCGCACGGCCATAAAGAATGACGCCAAGATGAGGATAATAAGAATAATCAAGAACCTGAAACACTGACCGGACAACAATGTCGAGGTAGTATATTTCCTCGCACACATGGGGGATGTGTCTCCGCATCTCACCAACCTCAGCGAGGTCGCTCACTCCACCGCACGAGGCCTCGCAAACCATGCGGAGAGTGCCATGGTGAACGCGGGGGGAGAGTCAAGCTGGCGAGTTTCTTAACCAACCCGGCCCGCCGGGCCTTCCCTTCGCCTAGCAACAAACTATGCAGAGCTCAGGCAGTCACCTGGAGGCAATTACAAATAAACACGTACCCGAACTCGCTGCAATACATCAGGACCTACCCTTTATTGTAAACTCTCCTGAGATAAAGTAAAATAAAATAAACAAAAAAAATGGAGAGGAAGCCCGCACCCAACCATGAAAGGCCTGCAAGACAGACTTTTTATTTTATTTTATTTATTGTACCCCTCAGGGCCAGAGGCATTACAGAGGGGGAGTGACAAAACACAAGAATAAGGTTAGAAAATACAGCAAAAGAGACAAATTTAAATAACACCTGTGTATACAATGCTAGCTATAGCTTCGCGGAACATGTCATAATTATTGATGTCGGCAATACCTATGGGAAGGTGATCCCAGTCACGCGAGGTACGCAGCAAAAATCACTGGGAAAAATATTTGGTATTAGAAGAAACTAAACCGACTTTATGATTATGGTCAGTACAATGGGATACATAAAATAGCTGTGGAATAAGGCGATCGCGCAGTACAGGATGATGGTACAACTTGTGAAATAAAGCGATACGAGACACTTTTCGACGAAGTGACAGCGATGGGAGAGAAAGGATAGACTTCATAGTAGTTATGCTTGCAGTGCGATTGTAGTTAGTGAGGATGAAACGTGCAGAGTTATTCTGAACCATCTCAAGAGCAGTAATATGACTGTCATAAGGAGGGTCCCAGACTGACGATGCATACTCCAGTTTGGAACGAATTAATGTTTTATATAAGAAAAGTTTCACAGAAGAAGGAAAGTTGAAAAAATGGCGACGTAAGTAACCTAGCATGCGATTAGCGTTGTTGATTATGTGCTCGATATGAAAAGACCAGCTTAGGTTAGAAGTGATATGAACGCCAAAGTATTTATAGCCACACTTAAACACATACTCTGGGAGTGTAAGGCAAAACTTACTGATATTAACCCCGTGAACCCTCTCGTCGAGGTGGTCCGCCACTGTGCGCAGCTCCAGCCTCAACGATCAACTCTGAGCCGTCCAGTAGGCCCTCGAAGTGGCCACGAGACAAGATTTCGACGTCCCCATGTGGGAGACCTAGGTCCGGTCGCGTTAAACCCTACCGGACACCCAATAAAGTTATTATTCACTCACTCACTCTGGGATCCGATCACTGCGACGTTGGGACACGGACATGAGGCTATTCCATTGAACGCGTTCATGCGTCCAACCAAAATATCTCCTTCTGGGCGTCAGTGGAAGCATCATCCAACCTCACGGTCATGGGAGCGGACACACCAGCCTACAAAGTGATCACTGCATACTGCCGCAAGAACAGACACACGTGCCCCACCGTACAGCTAACTAGATCCTCGCGAGAGCTCAATGTGGTGGCGTATCGCCCATCGTTGCTCAACGCATATATATATATCCCATCCTGCACATATCCCACTGTTCCACGGGCCGCGCACCCGATCAACACCTATACCACTACCTCTGAGAATGCCCGCCGCGGAAGGCAGTGTCTACTGTCATCAACCTCATCCCCTCTTCCTTGGAAAAAGCTGTACTGACCACTAGCCTAACCAACATGTCTACGAGGGGTCAACCGGTACAAGAGAGAAGCGGACGCCAGAGGGCCCCTTGATTCATAGGAACCTTACTGGGATGCAAGAGCACTAAATTCTTCTTGTTTCAGTGAAGTCGTTTCCTCCCCCTTCACGTGCCCGTGGCCACTTCGTCCTCTTGGCGGCTCAGAGCAGAGGTCGCGCGGGGCGTGCCGCTCCTCTATGCACCATGGCATAAGCGGGACCGTCGGATCAGCCGCAGTCAGCAGCCTACATGTGGCGTGCTCGCAAGCGTGAGAAAAAACGTAGGCAAAGGCAAAATACTCGAAGCCGCTGGGCTTAGCGGCTGAACCGAACGCCGTCGCCGGTTGCACGCAGCATGTGTTCAGGAAGGGAAAGCATTTGGTCTAGCGGCCCCATTGCCCGGACGTCAGCGAAGCAGCAGCCTGCTATACATGTCGTAGCAGTAGAAGTTAAAAATTTATATTGACACAGAGAAATTCGGGACGCGCAGGCCCCTGGGCTCCCGCATGGCCCCGCTACGCTCAAGCGTTCATTTTCCTCAGTCCATGACGTCGGCAGCCCAGTACGTGGCGGTCTTCTGCTGGACCGGATCTTAAGAGCGTAGCATAGGGTCTCCCGGTCCTCCCAGCTCATAGTCGCTGTTTTTTCAATCTGTTGGGGGGGGGGGGGGGGGGGGTGCTGGGGTTAGCACCCTCTCTTTTTTTCGTTCACCCTCTTCCCTGCATGCTCCTTGCAAGAGACATTTATTTTAACCTCAGGACACAGAGTACATTACACAGGAGAACAGCAATTCATAGCGATATAGAATATAAAGAAAAGGTAAGAGTACCAAGTACTGATCCTTCAGGAACCCCAGGACCAAGTGGTACAGTGGGGGAATCAGCGTCATTAATGCTCACAAATCCAAAACAAGAAGGACATCCGCGGATCCGGTTAAAAACTGCAGGGTCAATGTTCAGCGCACTTAGTTTATGTAACAGCAGCGAGTCATTAACTTTATCGAATGCTTTAGCAAAGTCAAGAAATATGCAGTCAAATGAAAAAGTGGAGTCCAAATAAAATTGCAAGCCATAAGTGGACGAAAGTAGTTGAATGCCACAAGAGAAAAATTTTCGGAAGCATTGCTCTGTTACAGAAAGGTATCCTCCAGGAAATTTGCAATTTGTGTAAATATATGTACCATTATTTGCATGCTATTGATCTCAACGATAATGTTTAATGGTTACATATTCTGTTGATCTCCGGCTTTAAGTACTGGTAGGACCTTAAGATTGTGAGGATATGTATTTCATGATGATAGAACTATACTGTTTAGCATTCCGTATAAATTTGCCATTTATGCCAGCAATTCCGCTAGAAGAGGTTAGTTTCGAATCGATAATCGGTATGATGCCTTGCAAGTTGAACATGGTGGGGTCCATCGGGAAATGATCGCAGTTAGAGATCGGGACGTTGGATGATAACACTGGATGAAGAAGGAAATGACCTCACTGAAGTACAGTAGCACAGAGGTGGTCGGCAGCAGGTTCACCAGTGGGTGCAATAATGACACTTTATTGGTGTTTCCAGGTATTATTATGTGCCAGAAGCATTTGGGATTAGTCTTCAGAATGTTCTGGAGGGTTACTTTTAAAGAAGGTGGATTTAGTGGACTTGAGTGGTCGTTAATATGCTGAATCAGCTGTCTTGTATGCTGTCCAATGGGCAGGAATATGCCATTCTGTAGCAGAAGATATGCTGCCCCCTGACCCCATCGCTCAGTCTCTCGGGGGGTGGGGGGAGTAGGGGGCTAAGCCCCCCCCCCGAAAGGAGGGGGGGAGGCTCGTGCATTTGCACTTTCATACTAGTTTGGGCAAAGCGACCGTCATCACTGGGATCTTCAGTGCGCACCAAAGGGACTGTGGTTGTGTCATCGCCAATTGCCGTGGACGTCAGCTCCTCGCCGTCATTGCCTAGTATGGTCTCGCTCTCCTCCAGCTCTTGTGCGACGTACACAGTCCTCCATCACTGACCTGGCCCTCGACTCGGGCCCAGGCCGATTCATGTGGGAGAAGGCACCAGGCGCATGGAGGTCGGGCCACTTCCCTCCCCGTTTACCTCACTTCCACCACGTGGAGACAACTTGGTGACTAGGCGCATTAAGTAGTGAGGCGGCCCGACTTTCGTACGCCCTGCAAAGAGGCTCCAGTCTTGGGCACCTTTCTCGAACACATCGCAGAATGTGCCCGCATTGCCACCATCCAATGTATGCCCCTGCCCTCCCCCTTACCCTGGCACTTGCAGCAGCTAGGCGTCGAGCAGAGAAGAAAGCCCTGACGACGTCACGCCGAGCGCCATCGGCAGGAGAGTTGGCAAAGAATCTGCAGCTCCATCCAGACTGCACGGCAATCATCCAGGGCGTGACGGCTACTCAAGGCTCTTCTACAGCCCTCCAAGACCCGACCTCTGACGCTGCAAAATTCTAAGAGCGTCACTGTACAGGCACTGGCAGAACAGCTGGCCAAAACGACTACTAAACGGTAGCCGTCCCCTCACCTGTGCTCCTCACTGGCGTCCCTTCGAGCTGTGCAAGGTAGGCCGGCTACTCGCAGCCAATCAGTGGAAGGCCTCCAGACGCAGCCAACATCTGTGCGATGCAACCATCACACTCCACAAGCTGAACGCAGTGCTTAACCGCTCCAAGTGGAAAAGTGTCTTTGGAGCACACGGGGTAACCTACCAGATGCTATGAAATCGGGACCGCTCCATGAAGGAAAGCCTCCTGTAGCCCCTAAACGTCATTTAGATCACGGCCGACCTGACGACACCTGGTGACGGCCATCATCATCCCTATACTCAAGGACAAGTCGGCCAAGCACCAGAGTTCTTACAGACCGATGACACTCACATTCGTTGCGTGTAATAAGCCAAAAGCAGTGGCGGGCGTTGCCCCGTGTTGAGGACGGAGGGGCCCTTGAGTTGGGTGGGTCGTTCAGGTCCGCAAGTCCCAGCTCTGAAGGACGATAGCGAACTCCATTGAGGAGGAAACTGTACAGAAGGTCTATTCTACATATTTGCAGTCGAGAAAGGAGTGCTCTGGTCACAAAAAAACATTCCGTTAAATAGTGTTCGTATTCCCCAGATCCGTGACTGGGGAATAAAGTTCGATGAACGCTGTGCAATCGGATGGGCAATTGTGGACTTTGGTGGTACCACCCACGGCAGGGGCGGTGCTGGCTCTCTCTCTCAGCTCGGAAGATGGGAAGGGGAAGAGACAGAGTCATCAAACACTGATGTGTCACTTTGATCACTGCGGCAAGTCTTCTGCTCGTTCCCTCCCAGCAGGTGACCCCCGCCGGATGTCCGAAGCACGAGACCTCTGTCGAGGACACAGCCGTCTTTCGATGAGCAGCAACAGCTTGATCTTGTGAGCACCGCTCCGTCGTCCGGCGACCCGAGGGTAGACTCGGCCACTGGACGCCGCCGCCGTCACCGCTGCTTCCGCCGGTGCTTAGCCTTCGCCGTATCTTGCTTTACGATGACTCATGTCTGGAAGTAATTCTTCCCCGGTCCGTGTACACCGATCTTAACACCCGTTATACCAGAGCGCAAAGCTTAAAGGATTCCTTTCCGAACGGCGGACGGGCTTACGGAGGCACTACGCAAAAGCCGGCTGCATTGCTGACGTGGTTGGTTCTCTGGAGAAGACGAAGCAGAATGATGAGGCGGCCTTCCTGGTACCCTGGACCTCCAAGCAGCCTTCGACAGCCTTCCTCACAGCACCCTACAGGTGGCACTCGACCTTCTCGGAGTGGGTAGCTGCCGGCGTCAATTCATCACCTCAGCAGACGCATCATGATGGTCCGCATTGGAAACACCCTCGTACTCTCAGCCCAGTTTGGCAGGCGTCCCACAGGACTCAGTTTTGAGGCCCTTTCTGTTTAACCTAGGCCTGGCCTGTCTCTAGACACCATCCGTCACATGCACCTTCAGGTACATGGGCGTCCGGAGGGGGGGGGCAAGGGGGGGCGGCTGCACCCCCCTGGAAAATCACTCACTCGAACCGTGAGTGATGGCCGCACGTCAGGGGCGGCGGTGCGCTCAGCCAAAAGAGTAAAAGCGGCCCTGCTTCCACGCTTTGGGTCACATCTGCAAAGTGCCGCGTCCGGGGACGCGTCGTTGCGGACATACAGCGGCACCGGCGAGCATGTGTTTCGAGCCGTCTTGAGATGTGTGCCTGTTTCTTTGATCTTTAGAGAGATAGCGACACGGAGGCAGACAGTGCACACCCCGGCCACCGATGAATTCTTCAGGAGGGAGGGACAAATCAGCCGTGTCCATCCCCGCTTTGTCGGACTGCTCAGGGGCAAGCGGGCGATGAGTTGGCGCCGCCGCCGCTCGCTGTCTCCTCCGATCCACGGGAGAGCGCAGTTCGGTACAAGCGCCGCTTTCAGAATTTTCGGCAAAGGGGATTAGCTGCTTTTGTTCACGGCGACGCAGTCTCCAGAGGCGCCCCCACACCAGCGTTCCTTGCGTCTTCTCCGGAAACCAGCGCCTTTGGTCAAGGCAGCCCGATGGCGCCTGCCTGGCTCGCCTGTCACCTCTGGCTGGGTCTCAAATCCCAACAGCGCCCATGTACTGTGCGATGTCAGTGCATGGTAAAGAGACCGTCCGTCCCTCATAGCCTGAGTCGTTTTGGGGCTCTGAACCTCATAAAAACACACAAAACAAATTTTCCGACCGGAGTGGCGAGTGTCCCTTCCCCTCGGAAGTCGCGCGGCGTTCCTTGCGTGTGCGCGCCTCTTTGTTTGTGCTTCGGTGTTTTTAGTGGCCGGTTGTCAACGAAGCTGAGAACAACCAAGACAGCGGACGAGAAAACGACGAGCGGCGAGTAGTGTGTGTGCAAATACTCGACTGTGCGGTTGCGCGAGCAAGATGGAGCGAGGTGTATGAAAAAAGCTGCGAGCGTGCATTTATCTTGTAAATAAGTTTTCGCTGCATACATAGTCATTTTTTGTTTTCAACGTACGCATTCAACCGTTTTTCCAATCAATGTGTATATATTTTTAACACTACCAACCCCGAGGAACTCCATAGCCAGCTTTGTCTCGCGCGGTCCCGAATGATGGATATTCGACGCTTCTTCAAGCGTCAGCGGTTGTCTGACGAAGCATTATCCAAATGCGCCCCTGCAGATTCTGGTGTGACATGTGACAACGGTGTAGCATTTGAACAGAGTGATGCAAGCTTTTATCACCGGACAGTAGCTGATGTCGTCGACTCCATGGAAGGGACTCTGTCAACAGTGAGTTCAGGTGATGCAGCAGGCCGAGATGATTCCATTTCTCCTTTCTTGGGATTCAAGTCCGGATTTGACCAGAGCGATGCAACCTTTCATCACCGGACAGTAGCCGGCGTCGTCGTCTCCATGGAAGGAACTCCACCAGCGAGCTCCGGTCACGCAGTAAGCCGAAACGATTCCCTTTCTCCTTGCTTGGGATCGAAGTCCGGAGACAACATCAAGAAAACAAATAACTTGCCTCAAGAATATGACTTAGGAGAGTTTCTAGGCAAAGCTAAACTCACTGGCATACCGGACTTTTTGAAGTTACGTCTTCTTACTAAGCCATGGTCGCCAAATGTCACATATGATTTTAAGAAGGATGTAACACCTGGAAAGAGGCCTTTTCGACATCAGTGGCTGGGAGATTACGCCCACTGGCTTGCGTACTCAGCGACAGCGAAAGGCGCCTTTTGTCGTTTTTGCGTCATTTTTCCTCCGCGTGTTCACCGGGGTACTCAAGGTAGTTTTATCGTGCGCGCTTTCAGTAACTACAGAAAAATGCACGAGGCGTGCAGGGATCACGTAAAATCCCAATGGCACCAGGAGGCAATGACGGCCTCACAGAACTTTATGGATGTGATGAAAGGCAAGCAGCTACCCGTTGTACAGCAGCTGAACAGAGCACTGCACGCGCAAGTTGAAAGGAACCGTGAGAAACTATTTCCAATAGTTTCCACCATTGTCTTTTGCGCGACGCATGACTTGCCGATTCGCGGCAAGCAGTCCGATAGTGGAGTCTTCAATGATCTGCTTGACTTTCGTGTAGAAGCTGGAGATACTCTACTTCAGGAGCACTTCGCTTCTTCTGCTGGCAATGCCAAGTACACTTCTGTCCGCGTCCAGAACGAGATCATCACAATCTGTGGCGACATCCTGAGAGAGCAGATAGTTACCGAAACTAACAAAGCGTTTGCTTTTTCCGTTCTTGCTGACGAAACTGCAGATATTTCAGGAAAAGAGCAGATGTCTATAGGCGTTCGCTTTATTGACAAGGCGGAAGTCGAAGTGTGCGTTCGAGAGCAGTTTTTGGGATTTGTAGAGCTGGAGCAATTAAACTCCGCTTGCATCGCCGCGGCAATCTTGAAGCTTTTGACGAATGTCGGACTGATTCTTTCGAACCTCGTTGGACAGGGGTACGATGGATGCTCTACAATGGCTGGAAAAGAAGCTGGAGTGAACAAAATTATACAAAAACAGTTCCCGAAGGCACTATTTTTCCACTGTGCAAGTCACAAACTAAATCTCGTCATCTACGATTTGAACGACGTCTCTGAAATTCGAAACACAATTGGGATAATCAAACAAACCATAAACTTCTTCCGCGAGAGCGTGCTCCGGAGAAAATTGGTGCCCAACATTCCGATGCTGTGTGAGACAAGATGGTCTGCAAAGTACAAGTCTATTAGGATCTTCTCTCAGCATTACGTGGCCATAGTCGAAGCACTCGAGCAGCTCGCGTCCACGGAATCATGCTCGAACGCTGCAACTAGACAACGAGCTCACATCCTCTACTGCGCAACAACAAGCTCATCTTTCATCGTCTGCTTGCATATTGTAGCGAAGTACAGCGCTCGGCTCGAACCAGCTACGAACATTCTGCAAGGTGTATCCATGGACTTCCATTCTGTGCATGGCCACATCACTGAGCTACAACGTATTTTTCGCGGCCACCGGACAAACGCTGTAGAGGAGTTCTCTAACATCATGAATGCAGCAAGGGAGGCAGCCAATCACTTAAATGTGGTGATATCTGTACCAAGACAAGTCTCTCGTCAGGCCCACCGAGACAACTACGGGATTCAGTAGCCAGAGGAATACTACCGTGTGGCAATATATGTGCCGTACTTGGACTCCCTCACTGCTTCTTTAGCTCGGCGCTTTTCTGAAAGCAATGAGAGGAGCTTCAAACTTCTCCAGCTGCATCCATCAAAAATGAAGCACTTGAGCCGTGTTGAGTTCGCTGTTCTCGCCGAAGAACTCCAGTGCTTTTACGGCATCGACAACTTCAAGGAAGAGGCCATCTCTTGGTACGAGATGTGGTGCAACAAAACTGGGGACCCATCAGAAATAACTTACTGCGAGCTTCTACATCAGGCCAAGACATTCTTCCCTGGTGTTGCAAAAGCCATTGAGGTGGCTCTCGCTTTGCCAGTTACTACCTGTACGGTCGAACGCTCCTTCAGTACAATGAGGAGAGTGAAAACGTGGCTACGCTCAACGATGACAAACGACAGACTGGACGGCCTTTGTATGATGAGTGTGCACCGAGAGCGTGTAATGAAGCACAGAAATGAATTTATCACCAGTGTCATCACGCAATTCGCCCAGAAAAATCCGAGGCGTCTACAGTTTCTGTTCAAGGAAGACTGACTGAGTGACTGTCGTTGCGTGTTTGTGAACATATTGTGCTGTGTGCTGGTCATCAATCCGGGTGTGTCGAGAACCCGTATGCAGCAAGACTGAGCACTCTTCTATCTTTTTGCATTTTTATTAATTTTAATTGTTTCTTCGTTGATAAACTCCAATGTATCTCTCCTAGCCTCGCTTTAATTTGCTGTTTGTAATTTTTCTTTCATGTGTGTATTTTACTTATTTATTTTATTTGTATATAAATAAATAAATTTACTCCGCAAATAGTGCCTTTTTGCTACGAACATATCCCCCCCCCCCCCTCCGGCGCCAACAACCAATGGGGCCCCCCCCTGCAAAAAATTCTGCGGACGCCCTTGTTCAGGTACAGTACTTAAATGTGGTCCTGTGGGTCCGTGGCACAGTTAGGAGGCTCACCGCAGCAAGGAAGTACCTACAGAGAGCACTCGATGCACTCAATTCCTTCAAGGCTCTATAGACCTTTGCAATAAGGGCTCCCTGGGCTCTGCCATATTGTTCACTTGACTTTCCTGAGCACCTTGCGCTAGTACTTCGGAAGCGGCGGTGGAACCGGTTTTCGACAGTCCAGAGAGGAGGTGTTTCGGCAACCCCATCATCCGACCAATATGGAGGCCCTCTTGATCTATCCCAGAGGAACCATATCACGTGTGCACACCCTTCACCTCAACGGGACGAGTCTTCCCTGGGAGACCTCGGTGGAGTACATTGGTCTAGTAGAGGTTGACTTGGATCCCGGTGGAGAAGGTCCTTCTTCGACAGCTCCACCAAGTTGGTCGAGCAATTCTCCACACACTTGCAAGCGGGAAGGGCAACACTCCTACATGGGTCAAGCAATGCCGCGGTGATTAACATGCTGGTCTATGTCTTGCCTCTCGTCTCCCTTCACTCCTCTCGGATGAAGAGGTGACGCTCTGATACCATTTGATAAAAAACTTCATTACCATAAGATTTCCATACCAGCAATACATGATTCCATTGTCTGAATATGCTTGGGTGTTCCGAAGTCACCTCAGGTCTCTGAACCTTGGCCCTAGCGGGACGACTTCCCGTCTCCCTTCTCATGCTTTAAGCGAGCCTACTCCACATCGGCAGGCCGCACCACGCTCCTGACGGTGCTGTCCTCCTGGCTCGGCTGCAGTACCTTCCTCACCAAAAGTCGGACAATAACGTACCATCTGTCATATGATTTCTTCGGCACCAGTACGTCCGGCCTATACCTTTGTCCGTCTCCCACTGCTTCGACCCCAATCCCGGTCCACCTCCACCTGGGTCTGCAGGGTCAGTCAAAGCTGCGCATTCCCAACCCTGCAATTCAGCAAGCAGCCGAAACACTCTTGGAGGGAGGAGACCCTATCCGACAGCATTCATATATTCACAGATAGATGGGTCGGTAGTCCAAGGTACGGGGCAGGATATGGCTCAGGGATGGTACAGGACGGCAGCTTGTTCCATCCCCTAGGTGAACCTCTTCAAGACCTGCCAACAGGACTTCCCCGGGCGTTCACCGGCTGCAGAACTCGCAGGACTACACCTTGCTGTCGGACGTCCTGGCCAACATCACGTCCGACAACTAGTCGCCATTGTATGTGGCTCCTGAGGCGCGCTCCAAAATATCAGACGCCAGGATGCCATCTCCCAGTGGCCACTCTCATATGGCAAGCTCCAGCCCCTGGAAGACCATGGCCACAGTCTCTCCCTTCAACTGGTTCTCATCCCACATCGGCGCCACTGGCAGCGAGGAAGGGAAGTCGATGAGCTTGACAAAGCTGCTCATGACCTGCACCGTCTCGTTTCCGGGTCTCTCAACCGGGCACCGGCGGCCTCCGACCTGGGGTTCTCGCGGGAGCGCATGCACTCATTCAGTGAAATGACACAGGCCTGAAAAGCCGAGCGTCGGCTCTACCCCCCACCTCATCCCTCCCTCGACAATTACCATCAGACACTTTGGAGGCGGCTCCAAACACGCACTTTGTCCTCCCCTTATATATGCTCGCGATATCACCCAGTCCACACGAACCCTTCCTGCACCATCTGCCACCACCCCAAAGCCACTCTCGACCATATTCTTTTCCTCTGCCCGGCGGATCCTCCCCCGCGGGGCCTGGAGCACCTTACCACTTGGAAGGCTTGGGAGGCCCTCCGAGGACCCGGCCAAGCAAACCATCGCCACATGCCGGGCTGCCAGCGTCATGAGCCTCCGGGACATGAACGTTTGAGTGCAATGGGGCCGTGCGGGGGCCCAAGGACCGACGTGTCCAAAACTCCCTTGTTCCAAATAAAGTTTTTATCATCATCCTGCACCGCGTGACGCTGTCTAGTATGAACGAAACCGCAACTAGCATTTAACATTATTAGCGGCAAAACAAAGAAATCTTGCATTAATATGCGCTCGCAATGTCTAAACATGCACTTGTGCTCGACTCTGTGTAGGTGCATCTCTTCCACGCCATCTGAGTTTACTGGAACGATAGTAAAATTAGAAGGCCGCTAGCGAACTGTTAATTTGTTGAGACTAGTTGGAGAATAATGGGCCTAAAATTCTGGCGCTTTTCCTTGCTGCGGTTCCAAGCTCCGGTTCTCGGCGGGTACCAGTTTCCCGCGGACTCAGCCGAAGTCGCTTGTTGGCCCACAAACAATGGTTCCGCCTCACAAAAAAAAAAAAAACGCAAATTGCAGGAGTTCTTTAGCGTGGTGGGGGTTCCTCGGGCGCATCGTTTCATATTTTACGGGCGCTGAGGCAATTGTTTGTGCAAAAACTGCGCTTTCGTTTCATAGTCAGGAGCGTATTGAGACGCTCCACAATTCGACGAAGTCCAAAGCATGGCCGCCAAAGACGAAATGAGTAGGTACCCGTTCCACCATCTCCCAGTTCGCGCACGGCTCCAAAAATAGGCACCCAGCCTTCTTTCACGGTGCCCCTCAGCGAGCCACGACAGGCTAATTTATTGCTTACTTTCCACTGTGTGAGCAGACGCGTCGAATCAGCACTCGACATGGGTGGGCACAGCAATACGAGCGACACGGCAAAACCGACCGCCTATGTGGCAAAGTTGCAACATTTGCTCGTTCTGAAAACGTGAGCCGGGTCATAATAGTACCAGAAACGAACTGAGCTGAGCTCGAAGCAAGGCTATGTTACCCCTCTCCAAGCGCTTGTGCGTGTTGTCGATGCCACAACCTTTATTTGGGTGTTGATATGCTGCGGCTTTGATCGCAGTAAGGCCAACGGCGCGTTACTAAGGCCGGTCTAGTTGGGTGTTAACCACCGTTTAAAACCCCAGGGTGATTGAGTGCATGTGGTTTTGTTGAACGATTGAGTTACTATCAACCACATGCCATCCTGTGCCAGTTACTACATACGCTGTCAAAGTCACGCTTGTCAATCCGTTCAGGTCGTCGTGGTTGGTTCGGCTCTGTCCAGTGCGGTGCAGTGTACAAAGTCTTGTTATTTTTTGCTCATTATTCTTACGCAGTCTGACTTCGAACTCTTCACGTTCGCTTACATAGCGCGAAATTCTTCGTGCCTTTCAGGCCTTGACCGGGACTTCTTGTAATTATTCTGTGCCTTTGAAGGCAGAAAGGGCCGGGTAGTAGGAAAATATAGGCCCCGAGCGGGTTGTTTACAAATCTACCGAACTGAACGCACCGTGTCGCCTCTTGCAGCGTAGATATTTGTGAGAAAACCGGATAGTTTGCACTAACCAACCATTCTTTCTGGCACATCACAGATGCGATTTCTGTGAAAACAAAAAATTCCCCATCCAGCTGCTCTTCCTTTTGGTACTTAGTGGATGCTTCTAACGTTTTCTAGTCCATTTCGAGGTGTTTTTGTCCTGGAAAATCATTTAACGAGTGTGTTCTGGTCTGGCAGATGCTTCCAGCTTTGTTCTTGATTGTCACCTTAAATTTTATGGCATTTCATTGTGAGTGACACAGTGAATAAAAATGCAACTTGTCTTAGTCGAGGGGAGTCTTGGTGAAGGCTCTACAAAGCAGCAAGTGCATTATGTCGGCTTTAAAAAGAATTTTCTTTTGAACAAACGTAGAGACAGCTGTTAAAGCACACATCAGTCTGCATAGAGTACAGATATTAGTGTGGGCTTAAAAATAAATAAGAAAAAAAGTGCCCTGCCCTGCATAGAGTACAGAGGATCTTAGCAGCTACTCTAGATGGAGTGCTGCAAAGTAAAATTTCATGTAATGTCACTCTTATGATGTCGTGTAAACCCTCGCTGCATTTTACAGGTAATGCAGTGCTGGGTAGAAGCCAACAGTGGGCAATGCCACAGTTAGCACTTGCACATTTGTGATTTTTGTAAGAGATGCCGAGGATAAAACTGCTGAAGTTAATATACGCTCAGAGCAGAGTCTGAGATGGAGGTATGTATACTGAGGTGGTGGCTATGGTATCTTTGTAGCTAAGCGTGTTCAGCTGCTAAGCTTCAGGTTGGGGGCCTTTATCTATGCTGTGGTAGCCACATTTCAGTAGGAACAAAGTGCAAAAAACATGCTCATGTCCTGTGTGATGTCATCACCATCAGCCTGACTATGCTTTTGCTTTTGCTGACCGCCACGTATCACTCCGCCGATGGCAGAGCGGCAAGCCGACACTTGAGAGGCACTCCACGCTTTGGTTGACTCCTCCTACCATCAGCGATGAGTTCAAAAAAGGCAGGAGCCGGGGCGTTCAATCCTGTACAAATTAGGGAAATCGTCCGCACAGGACAATAATTTAAAGTTTCTAAGGGTGCTCGGAACGTGTAGGTAAGAGTTCCCACGGTAAAAAGAAGAGTTCAGATTCCTCTTTAGTGCACCTTTAATGTGAGTGGAGCTTTACTGCAGACTTAACTTTTATCTGACTATAGTTCTGAAATGCATGCATCGTAGTTGACATCTGGTGTGACAGGAGTAACCTGGCTTTCCTTTTTGATCTAAATTTAGCTAGTTAGGTAGTTTTTCGGAAGTTAACATGCGTAGTGATTTATTCCCACGGTATCGCAATGATTTCTCATTTTATTTCACTTCAAGGTTTGTTTGTCTCAAGAACCCATCGTGAACAGGAATGGCGTGTTTCTCTCCAATAGCTGAGCCAAAAGTTCCTGCTAGTGAATCCCTTCTGTAAATGCCCTTGTGATGTGCAGCATTGGTGTATGCATTGATGCTCCTTCAACGTGTCCCTCCTCCGCTCTGACAGGCACCTCCCAGTGGGTGCAGTTCTTCCGCGCGGCGGGGCTGCCGCAGCAGGTGTCGGTGCAGTATGCGGTGGTGTTTGCCGACAACCGCATCCAGTGGGGCATGCTCATGGACCTGACCAAGGAGTACCTCTTCGACATGGGCATCCACACCATGGGGGACGTCATCGCCATCCTCAAGCACGCCAAGCACGTCCACAGCCAGGCAAGGGAGGAATTATTAAACAGGCGATATTACTCGTTGGAAGTTGGGAGTTGAAGTTCATTTCCTTTCTCTAATCCTGGCTTGTAGGTGGCAGTGCAGTTTTGGTGGTTGTATATTGGTCATTCAAAGAAGAATAAAGTGCGAGAAATGGCCACTCCTAAGAATAAGCGAAAATTTAGATAGTGAGAACATTGGAAACACAAATGATTTGCTGTAATATACCCTCATTTTGGTTAATACAGTGTGTTGCTCAGTTTCCTTACTTTGACAAATGAAAAAAAAAAAAGGATGATTGTACAGATCGACCAGCATAAGCTCCAAGGTGATAGCATACATTTAAGGTGTCTGGAGACAGAGTATATCACATATTGCACATACAGCGGTACTGTTATCGACCTGCCATTGGAGGCTGCGTTTTGAGCATGAAGACACTTTGTTCCTAGGAGCATGTGAAAGAATACACGGCTCAGAAATGCCTTCATTTTTGTTCTATTAAAGCCAAGAGACAAATTTTACATCCTCAATGTATTATAGTTTGAAACCTGTGTGCTTAATTTGATGGCTTGCTTAAGGTGGGAAAGTGATCCTAAACAATTTTAATGTGATATAGCAGTTATAGTTGCCATTCACCACATTTAGCCATTGTATGTATGTATGTTTGTCTGTTTGCTTGCTTGCTTTGTGGCATGCTGCCCACTGGGTTGTGGGCAACCTGCGAGGGGTGTCTGTGTGTGTGCATTTGTGTGGGTGTGTGCGTGCACTTGCATGTATACTGTAAAGAGGAAGATGGGCTACGGCGGCACTCTCACCACTAGCTCACGGCATGAGATCGTTGCGTTCACTGTCAAAGTTCACACTGCTTTATTAGCTTTCCTCAGGCTGTTTTCCCTGGGAAATGAACCCTGTAAGTCCCGTTACAATACGCATGTTACAACGAAGGAACGATGCAGACTTGACAGCATGTCATAACTTAAATTTCTGCGGTCTTCAGCACCTGCACCTCTGCGGGGTGGGTCGTGTTGAAATGTGCACATGCGTGCTGCATTGGTTTTTCTTTTTAAGAGCGTGAGCTCTTACTCGTCAAGTTTCTAGATTCCTTGGGGTCTGCTACCACCCTGAGATTGCAGCGCCATCTGTGGCAGCAACCAGGAAGCAGCACATCTCGCATTGAGACTTGTAGCGCCATCTGCAATACCATTGTAGAAACAACCATATCAATTCTAGCAAACAAAATGGCTAACGCTCTTTACTTCAACGTCTTCCAGATGGTGGCGGCCTTTTTTGTTCTTGTTGTGTTTTTCCTTTTATGTTGTTTTCTTTCCTTTATATTTATCTTCTCGCTCCCTTTGAAGGAAGCCTCCCCCAAAACTATTTCTTGGTGCCAGTTTTCCTCGGATTCAACTCACCCCTCTCCAGCTCCACTGCAGTCCCTCCTACCTCTGCCTCCTTTTTTTTCTTTGCTTTTTTTTCCCATCTCCTTTGCCACCCTGCTATTTTCTCCTGGATCAACTGAGCACTCTTGTCTTTCGCTCTGTTTGTCTCCTCCATGATGTGTTTGTTTCCTGAAAGGAGAGCGAGTTTTGCCTCTCCATCTTTGTACAGTGCTCTGAATGTGCTGATCTTCCTGTTCAGACATCTCTTACCGTGATGAACGATGGTCTACTGTCTGAAACCATTGATATAAGAAATGTTTTATCAAGAAACATATTTCAACTCTTTACTTGTATTATCAGCAGTCAAGTAAGTTCTTCATCGTAACATACTTTACCTTTCAATGGCCGCCTCAAGAAACATGGTATAGAAGTTTCCACGTTACTCTCCAACATGTGCAGTGATTGCGGACTCTCTCCTAAACCAGGCATTTCTCGACCCACTTCGACCCGTCAGGCCAGCATTGCCCTACATTCATCAGCGATGTTGCAAACCTTCTGGACTTTGTGCCCCCCAGTGTGACCTGTGTGATCCTACATATTGGCACAAATGACCTCTGTGCCACGGAAATTCGCATCTACATCAAACAGTATGCGGGCAGGATCAACTCTGTTTGCACCTAACAACCTGAAGTTGAAGACATATTCACCACATTGGTACTTCCATGAGCCCCAAACCAACAGCAGCGTTCCGGCAACCAGCGAGGAGCACAGCAGTTCAACAGGCGAGCTGAGAAGTTCAATTCACAACTTGCTCAGCTCTGTGAAAGGCACAACAATGTGTTCTACTTGCGCCACTCACTGGGAACGTTCCACCCGTCTGCGATCTTGGCTGCGAATGTGGTTCATCCAAGTTATGATGGTGTCTCCATACTGGCATGGAACAACCATGACCTACTACTCACAATCTGGCAGCACAGCAAGACACCATGGCTCGACTTCCCACCTCATAAAACAGTGCACCAATATCTCCCTCCTACGCCGGGGTTGTCATTGTCAGGAATACAACTGACACCCCAGCAAGCGATTGTTTTCCTAATCTCGTGGAAGCATGAGCTAGGGGGTGCATGAATCTTCCGCCTAAAGCTCCCACCAGACAATACAAGTGCTCAGCCAGCATTAAACCTACACCAAGATAGAGGAATGGGCTCCAGAATTCCGGAACGCTCCTACTGCACTCCAGGCCCATCTAATTCAGTGGAGCAGTAAATACTTACCAGTGTGGAACACCATCTGGACTACTCTGCTGCACCAAAATCTTGGCGAAAAAAACAGTGTCAACAAACCAAGGGAAGCGCCAATGGATTCCGCACCGACAACCCTCATTCAGCTGCCAGTCCATCGAAGACTCCGAGGACAACTTGGGTCCAGACGGCTGAGAGGTATCAACAAACACCTTCCACTGGGAACAACCGTGCGGAGAACCCTGCTATTCCGGAACCAAGGTATGACCTGAGGCGACGCTGTGTCTCCGCCCAGTGGGTGAAACATTTCAGCGGTCTTCAACAGCTGTATCTCTGGGGAGCGGGTCGTGCTGTGATGTGCATGTGTGTGCTGTGATGGTTTTTCTCTCTTTTTCTTTATTATTTTCTTGTGTTTTTCTTGTTGTGTTGTTTTCATCCTTTTTGTTTGAACTTCTTGCTCCTGCCGAAGGAAGCCTCCCCCAATACTTTTTCTTCCTGGCATTTGCTCGGAGGCAAGTCATCCCCCCTCCGCCTTAGCAGACACACACACGCATGCACACACACGTATATGTTTTGAGAATGTAAAGTGCTTGACTATTAAATAAATATATAGCGATGTTTATGCTTCGCTATGTGTGTGCGCGTGTGTGTGTGTGCGTGCATGCATGTGTGTGTGTGTGCACGTGATTTTAAGTAATCCACGTAATTTCATGTAAAACTAGTGCTTGTGCAATTACGTAATATGGTATTTAACATTTTGTTGAGAGCTTTTGAGAAATTTTTCTGCTAGTAAAATGCATGCCATTGCTTTTTCATTATATCAAAGAATGTAAAGAATGGTATAAAGGGAAAAGTATCCTGTCTATCGTAGAACTTGAGTTGTAGGGTTTTAGAAGTTTCCACTCCAGAATCAAGAATACAAACTTTTCTTCCAGTTTCTGAAGTGACAACTTCAAAACCTCTTAACTCAACCTCTGTGATGGGCAGGATGGTAATTATGCCCTTATAGCATTGCCCGATGTCGGGACAAGTTAAAGGGATACTGAAGCAAAATCTGAGAATTGAACAAAAAGGCTGAATATAGACTCTCGGAATGTGATTACACCGAAATCTAGTCGTCACTGCGCATATCTTTCAGCGGATGGTTTTATTTTCGATGTTTCATGAGCGCGCGCCAAGCCCTCCCGCTCGGCGCGAGGTGGAAAGCCTGACGTCATGGCACCCTCCCGCGGCGACAAATATGGCGGCGCCCTTCGATGCATGAAACCTCGCTTCGGACTGGTTGCGTCGTTGTTACTGGCTTCTTCAGCGCGTTCACTGGCCATAAATGGGCCACCAGTCTTTCGCTTCATCTGCTGTTGCACATAAGAAAACTTAAGAGTAATAAATTTGCTTTATTTTTTATTTAGAGTGATGATTCTGCCCTCTTTAGGCTAAGAGAGGTGTCGGTTTGCTGACAACAATGCTTCCCCTCCTAACCACCAGATGGTGCCACTAGTTTGAACATCGTCGGGCTTCTGTTTTAAAAGCGAGAATGCTAGAAATGGCACAAGGTCCGGACAAAGTAGCTGCATTTAGCGGATGTAAGCATGCATAATGTTATGGTATGTAGACAGCATCGATTAACATTTTGACATATCTGTGTACGCCGTGAGCAGACGACAGACATAGAAAAGCCGCGAGTAGCGATGGCAGTCGTGCTTCTGCTGGAACGGTGGGCGCGCGGGTGTTATGACGTCTAGTTGCAGCTTCCACAGGCGGCCACCAGGTGCAACGATACGGCAATAAATCGCTAAAAAAAGCATGTTATCCGCCTTTTTCGCTAAAATGCTTGTCATATTTATCAATTTTAGCAGTCAAGCTTTTGTTTACATGCAAAAGAGCAGCTCCAAAAGTTTGGTTCAGTATCCCTTTAAGGCTTACATTCATTTGGGCAAGTTGCCTGCAGCAAAGTTTCTTAAAAGCTCTCGGCAAAAAACTTCGGTAATATAGTATCACATAAGTGCTCAAGGGCTTGTTTTATGAGAAATTAAATGACATATTTAGAAATGGCATCGCGAGCACTTGGCATCATTCAATAGGCATTGCTTCTTCGCCTGGTGGCCAATTGATTGGGAACCCAGGGTCATTGCTTTGTAGGTTGGCTTGGTCATAGCTGGAGGGTTGGGGGGGGGGGAGGTGTTACAGTAGGATCTTGGTCATACAATCACAGTTGATAGGAATTTTGGGATACAAATTTGCAGAAATTCCTCAACCAGAGTTCATTGAGTACAGTGTGCAGAATTTCGGGTGTTATACTCTCCCCTGCCAAAACAAATCATGCAAGTGCGCGAGCCCCGAACACACCCTTAGGCACTGAGCGCTGCCCACATATCACCGACGCCCTGAGCACCAGTCGTGCAGTACGCATTGCAACCAATGGATGTGTGGTAGCGTGTGGCCTACTCGTCGCAAATGTCATGATTGGCAGTTGCACGATGCGCAATGGGCGACAGTGCTTGGCTGTAAATAAGTCCCGTCAGCTGCAAACAGATCTGTGTGAATATGCTTCCCATGCTTATGCATATGGATTTTGTTCGTTTGGGTGAGTTTTAAGTGAATTTCAAATGATAGGAATATTTTTCATGACCCATTGAGATTCGCATCGTCGAGATACTGCTTTATAAGCATGAATTGTGGCATGTGTAGTTTTGGCATCGTGGGGCTTTGTGCTTGTCGCCACGTTTGTCTTGAAAATATGGCATGTGTGTAATCTTTGCACTCTATTAACAGTGGCAACTGCTACACTCTGTCAAGGCTTAAGGAGACGCTGGAAACGAATTAAAGTTGGTGTGCGCTGATAGATAGCTGCATTCTGATGATAAAGGTGCAACTTGGCCTCTGATTTGGACAGAACGATTTTGAAAAACAGAGAAAAAGAAAAACGGCGATCTGTACTTGAGTAAACATTGTAGAAATTATTAATTTCGCGAGCTTGTGGCTGAGTAAGAGAGCTGATGCATACCTTGTTCATGCTTTATATCACTCTTGCAGGAGGCGCAAGAGAAGCTGATGCGCAGTGCGCCGTCCTCAGGAACAAAACTTGGTGAGCGGCTCTGTTTTTCTTTTCCTAACTTAATTTTGGTAATTTTGGTGTCTTTCTCTTTATTTTATTTGTTTGTGAATAGTGCTTGTTCTGGATGTTGTGTTGGCCATGACAGGAGACTTGTACACACAGATGTCAACATAGATTCAACCGGTGTTTGCATGTTACAATTTCTACTTCCGAGGTCACTCTAGTACCAAATATACTTTCAAAATTCTGGCTTAAAGACATGGAGACTACTAAATTTGTCTGCGTGTTCTTTGTTTCAAAAGTTACATACACATTGCTTCAGTACGCATGATACGCTCTCCAGGATTTGTGTGTGTGCTGTGGATAATTTATTATTAATTCCACAACCACAAGACCTCTTGTGGGGTTGAAAATTGGGAGATAAACACGTTCTCCCCGCTTAAGCGCGGCTGACACATTTCAAAACCGCGCGGACCCCACCCCGTGGTCGCGTACGCTACCGAGCGCACGCCGACCACGGCGGGCCTTGCTCTGCGGGAACAAAGGAACGACACACTGGCTGAGACAAACAAGGCATTTATTGCTATAACAATAATAACGTCAGCTAGCAACAAAATACACTGAGGAATCGAGGATGTCCGACTTACCAGCACGGTTACGAGCGAACGTCCGCCCACGGTAGGGCAGAGGGATATACTCCGAGGCCGAGTGGGACGGGCTCGGCGGGAGTAAGTTCCGACCAAGAGGCGCCCGTCGACGAAGAGCGGAGCGGCGCGCGGAAACGTCTGCGAGCTTCCCGTTCCCAGGGAGAAGAGACCCCGTAGCTCCCCGCGAGCGCGCAGCAAAACGCCATCCGTGGCGCTGGTGTCGCTGCGACACGAGCGCCCTCCCCTGTTATTTACAGTAACCCAACTGAGAAGAGTGTGTTGCGGAGGAGCTAACTACAGGGAACTAGTGCGTTGAGGGAAAGCAAACGCAGGGGACGAAGGCGTCCCCACACTCTACATCCCGCGGCTGTTGATTTCAATATCTGCTGCTTGTGTAGCAAACAGTCTGTGTATTTGTTAAGTGAGAAAACTCTTATCCATGCCGAAGCTTAATAATGTTAAAAAATGTTTACTTTCATCAAGTAGAACGTACGAGCGATGCAAGATGATGCCGCATGATACAGCATTTACCGTGCCAGTGTGATATTCCCCCGAGAATGCAATAATGATGATGACTGCACTTCAGTGCATATTTTATTTGCATAGGTTTAGTGCAAGCCTCGAGTTGCCTCAGGAGTGCACTGGTGACGATGCCTACACTTCAGGGCTACTTTTTTTTCACGTAACTACGTGTGTACAGGCAGCAAATAAGTGTTTGTTTGGCATGAAATACAAGCTGCGTTCTGCTTAAGGGGGGACATGAGTCTTAAAACATTTTTTTTTATTTACAGATGAAATGCAATGAAACTGCACAGACTTATTCAGTTTTTTCTGCTGATTTCAAATATGCAATTTGTTTATTTCTAGGCCAATTAGTTCCTGAGATATTAATATATATCATGCCATTGTCTGCTCAATGGCATGATATATATTAATATCTGAGGAACTAATTGGCCTAGAAGTAAACAAATTACATATTTGAAATCAGCAGAAAAAACTGAATAAGTCTGTGCAGTTTCATTGCATTTGGTCTGTAAATAAAAAAAATGTTCTAAGACCCATGTCCCCCCTTAAGTAAAATAACCTCTCCTGTTTTGCACCACTTGTATCTCTACTCCTTTACACCAGGCGACAACTTGGCAAGAAGTGCTGATAAATGCGAGCGCCAGCCTGGGAAGTGCTTCATAGCCGTGTTGTTGACGCCACATTGCACCAGCGTTTCTCAGTCGTATCAGCTTCGTCCAATGTGACGATTACTTGATTTTAAATTGCTTTATCTAGAAGCATGTTTGGCATTCATTTGCATTAAATAAATTCAGACTGACCTAATTTGTTGTCCACAAGCGATGCCAATGACTGCTGCTGGATGCCTGTAGCATAGCTTGGCAAACCGGGTCACACCGCCTTGTGATGTCTTTCCCACTCATATGTACAGTGTTTGTCAAAAGTAACCGTGCACAGATGGCTTGTTTCTTAGCTGCGCAGCGAAGCACTTACGGCAGCCCTTAAAGGGACTGTGAAATAAATTTATTGCGATTACGTAAAGATAGGCAATCCATCACTCGTCACCCCAGCGCAAGAATTTTTGAGCTAGCATCAATAACAACGAAGTTATAGACGATTAAAAATCACGCTCCTCCTCTCCCCCCTCAACTCGTACGCGCAGGGCACCATAAAAAAATAAAGAAAACAGCTCCGGGACTGGGCTCCGCCCATGAATACGTCATTCGCTGACGTTCGGTTTACGACTTCCGGTTGTTCCACTCCAGATGAGCAGCGTGCGTCGGCAGCGTCTCTCTGGTCTCTGCGCTTCCTTGGCTCCCGAACTCGCGACAGAAAAAGGCGAAGGCAATCCCTAGCTCGCGCTTGCCCGAGGGGGTCGCGCGGCGGCTCGAGCAGACGATTTTCGCCGCTACCGGAAGTGTGCCCGTGACGTCGTAGCTGCCGCGGCTCGAGCGAATGACAGCGTGTGGTGGCCTGCCGACGTCATGGGACTAGTGACGTCTGTTTTCCCGATTTTGGTTCCAAAATGGCTCCCTACGAAGACACCAAACGGCCCGCGAATTTTAAAAAACAGTTTTTAAAAATTCATAATAAATTGCCGGCTCAGTTCCGAAGACTCATACTTGGTGTCAATGCTTCTGAGCATCACTTCTAACATTTACATGCGGCTTTTAATTGTTTGCATGGTCCCTTTAAGCTATGAATCTGTGTAAAGTAAGGCAAGCCCTTGTCAAGTTCTGACATCTTTCGGTCCTGAAGGGTGCCACAAAGGCTCCGTTATGCGGTTGAGAAGCAAAAACCTGTTGCTCGGTGACTTTTGGCAAAGGGGGTACATCTTGGGATGTAAGGAGTCACCGCTTTCAGGTCACTGTTGTCAAAACTATGCTCCGTTTTCATGGTGAGAAGGAAAGATAGCCTTGAACTCAGTGCGTTCAACACCACTCCTCCTCTCTGGAATGCACCAGAGGCACCACGACGTGTTACGCAGAATATGTATGCGCTGCGCAGTCTTTTGAGTGAAAAAGTATTTGCAAACCGTTTTATGTCTAGACAGTGTCATGAATCGAGATTGCAGGTCATCCAGCTACCATTCTGTTACTGTCGGCTATAGCAACAACTCTCAGAAGCGGGAAAAAATGATCTCCAGAACCGCGCGAAGTGCATCAACAGTCGTGGCATGCATGTGAGCACAGGCTGTTACAGTTGCACTACTTCGCAGATTAGAGGGGCATCTTTAGATTGCAAGCGTCAACCAAATGGTTTTCATCGTAGAACGTTCAGTTGAGCAAGTTGGTATAAGTGTATACTGGGAAAAACAGCGCACAAAATACAGAAGATTTTGGATTTTGGAAGTACAGAAGATTGGATTTTCAAAGGATGGCTGGAATGAACTCTTCTATGCTTCTTTTTTTTTATGCCTCACACCACCCTTTGCACCTTTTGTTCTGTGTGGATTAGCTTTGCAGGCTCAACAATAAAGTCCCATGATTGGCCGTTTTCCTAACACCTGAGGAGGGGAGCAGATACACAGTTAGCAGCATTGGGAAAACGTGAAACTCATAGAGAGGTGCCCCATGATGGTATTGCATCTCCATGCCTCGCATGCACTATACCCCAATGGGCACTGAAACTCCCATGGATGTCCTGTGGACGTTTAGGACATCTGTGGGACGTCCATGGGAGTTTCATTGGGACTCTTTGTCAAAGGCCTGCTGTTGCACATTCCAACATGCCAGCAGTGCTAGCGAGAGAGAAAGGGCTTCTCGACACCCGTCTGATGCGTGATATTTGGGAGCAAACGTGGGTTGAGAAGTGCCCACTAATTTAAATCCACTAGCTGTTGTTGAAAGAGTTGTGTTCGCAAAATGCATTGCTAAAGTCAGCCTGGTATGATTAGCAACAAATCTCAGCTCCCAAAGTTATGGCAGTGCAACTGCTGTGAAAATCAGTGCAGTGTTAAACGTTGTATGGGACCTTTTCGGAAGTGCGACCAGTGCACAGGACTCTACGTCCCTCATTGGGCTTTTCTGATGTTTTCTCTCTCTCTCTCTTTGTGGCAGCTGTTGGCATACCAAGCCGTTACACGCCTGTCAGGGCTTCGGAGAGAGCAACACCCGTGGTTGCCGAGGCGCCACCCGTGAGCAGGGTCAGCTTCCAGAGGGACTACGAGCGGCCTGCTGGTGAGCTTGACATCCTGTTTCCGACATCCCACGGACGTACCATCTTTGTCACAAGTAACCGGGCTTCAAGTTTGGCTTCTAGCGTGTATAGTGAAGCCCCTATGGCCTTCCTAAAGATCAAAAGGTGTTGGAGGGTAAGAAGACCCCGTGTCCTTACCCTTAACGACCATTTCATCTTCAGGGAAGCTGTAAGGGCTCCACTGTATGAGCTAGAAGCAAACCATGCAGCCTGGTTACTTTTGACAAAGACGGTACGTCTTATTGTATGACAGTTGACATCCTCTTAATCATTCACATCCTTACCATGCAGCAAGTTAGTCCCTGAACTGCACCTTATTACACACACACACACACCCTGACATGTTTGAACCCACCAGACAGCTCACAGTCCTCGCCACTTCTGTCACATTGTCTCCCATTCCATGTATCACAGCCCTCAATAATTCTTTCCTGTTCTCTGCCGCTTTTCTATAGTCTTACTAGGGAGGCAGAGGTATCAGTACACTGGACGTGGCTAGTGTTGGCTAAGTGTGCACACTACTACTAGCCCTGGACACTAGCGCATCACTGCATGCTTGTGATGTGTTACGCCTCTTGTATCTCTGGGAATGTCATCTGTGCACACACACTTCCTCGGGGATATGGGCCTACAGTGGAACTGGACATCTGAGAGCACTAGGTGAACACTAGGCAACCACTGTGCAAACTATCTTCCTGGGTTTTTTTTCTGAAACTGCACTGCATTCGTTCCTGTGACTACATTTCCAATACAATTAAGGCTAATTGTAACGAACATTCATGTAGTGAATTCCTCAATGTTACGAAGTTTCTGAGGTTTCCAACAATGTCATCAGCGTTTGTATTTGTGAAGTCCAGAGTAACAAAGGTGTTGGAGCGGTTCACCTCAACATAACACAAACTCGCTTCGCCGTTTATCTATTTTCTAGTGCTGCATTACTCGAGATTCAGTTGTGTCACATGTAAGTTTCATAGCTGTAATATGAGCGCATGCCGTGTGAAGAACTTGTGTGATAGCAAGGAGTTTGGGAAGTTGAAACACCCATCTGCAATCCAGCGTCCCTCCAGCGTAAGCGCTGCAGTCTTCGTAGCGTTTACTTTTGTATTGCCACACCAAGTGGCACCAGAAGAGTTTCAAAAGCAGTGCAAAGCAATAGGATAGCGCAAAGAAGGCACGAGACGAGCAGTATTCGCCCATCACCGATGCGGTGTTCATGCTATAGGGAACCCAAGCTCAAGTTTGGGAGCGCGACGCCAGCGCTGCATCGGCGAGCAGCGGAAACTCGGGGCGGCGCCGTAGCAGACGCCCTGCTAGCTTTGTGTGCACGTGCGACGGGAGAGTCGCGCGAGGCGCAATCTTCGCGCTGACAGACGCGGTCTCGGCGAAGCAAAAAGGAGGTAGTACGAAGGCCGTAATGTAAAAACCAAAGCGTATGTACACGGTGATCCACTCTTACCGCGAACACGCGAGTATACGGCCGCGCTCTTCGGAGAGCCAGTGAGTCTGTCCCTACCATGCACGAAAAAAGTGGCAGACGACGCGTAGGCAAGTCGCTCGCTGCTCGATTTTCCAGCTTTGCGACTGCGAGTCGCAAGCCGCTGAACTAATCGGCGAGACAGTCGAGCTTTTGGCAATGACGCCGTCCGCGGACAGTCGAGCTTTCGGCAACGACGTCGCCTGCGGCCACGCCGGGCGACGAGCTGCGCTGCTCCCTCGCTGCCGTAGTCGTTGCTGCTGCATCGCATTGATGCTGCAGCTGAGGGCACTTCGGAACTGGCCAGCGCTGTAATAAAGGTGCTACTCGCGTCACCGTTTTACTATGTTCACCGTCACATAATAAAACAAAGACGTGATCGATTTCCGTGATGCCTTTAACTGCGGAGCCAGGTGACAACAGGCGAGCAGCACTGGGCATCAGCAAAGCGGCTTTGGAAAAGAAATATGCTTGTAGCGCAGTTATCACTTCTACCAGCAGCTCGGTATTGGCCAACGATCCTCAAAAATGATTCAATTTTGACGTTGCTCTACTCCAGGGCTTGGTATGAACGCGAACAAACAATATTAGCGTATTTTTCTGACGGCGGCGGCAGGCAAACAGGTCGGCAGGCCGGCCCTGAGAAGCGCGCCGCTGTCGCTGTCATCATGACGCTTATACGACTGCGGTGCACATCAATACCGTCACGACATCCTTCTGGTCGCCGTAGTGCATTGCGAATCGCACCGAGCGCGAGTGCAGGAGACGCGGTCAAAGCAGACGAAATTCTCTAAAACGCGCAAGCAATGTTATTCCGGAGAGTTTTCGTTTCAAGCGAGAAGGCGACCCGCAGGTCGCACTTGCAAGTGTGAACAATGGTGGTCAAATGTTTAGGGGGTTCCCCCAAGGTGGAGTAGAATGTTGACGAACTGTTGCCTGGTCGCATGTCCTTTCGACTCGCACGTAAGTGGATCGCCCTGCGCATCGCAAGCAACAACTGACAACTACGATCAACAAGTGTCTCGCTTTATTTCGCAGAGCTGATAGTACTTCGCATATTTCGAGCATATAATTATACAGTGGACTTACCTCTAGTTACATGTCATACAGTACGACGTTAATACTCACTCGAGAAACGCATTTTACAGTCAAATGGGCCTCCTCGTCGTCGATCGTCTGCTCCACACAGTAGACGCGACTAATCAGTTTCCCCCTTTTAATTAAGTTTGCATTGCAGTACTGCGCGTCAGTCTGAACGATCTTATTGTGGCTCATGCAGGCGACACACCGCGACAGGGCGGGCGCGCGCACGTGCAAGAAAGCGCGCGTGCAAAGAAGCGTGGTGAAAGCAGCGCGAGCAGCGAGCAGCGCCCCAGTTTTTACTTTTCTCCCATAGATGGCGCTGCACATCAGGCGCAGCAGCGCCACCCGGCGATGCTTTGGGAGCCTATTCCGGCACCAGCAGCTAGCACGTGCTGGGTGATGGCACGTGCTGGGTGATGGCAGTGACAGCAGGGAGAATCTGGAGTTGATTTCCTAGTGCAACAATGCCTAGGCAGGCTGAGAGTGGGGCACATGCGAGAAGCGGGTGCCTCCAGCACCTCTGCCCCTCCTCCCACACACAACCCACGCGTAGTCATGGTGTTCGAGCTGTAGCGGAGATGGCGGGCCACTGCTGCAGTAGCTGTATCTACGTGAATGCACGATGTTTCTTCCTTTTTACGACTTCAGTTGACGATTCAGTTCCCAAATTGTGAGCACAGCGGCTCTCGAAAGTTGTGCTGACAGCAGCCGATTACAGAGTGCACGGAACGTTTGGCCACGTCTTGGGGTCTGTGTGAAGACATTTTGGTGTACCATAAAATGCTGCTTCAGTTGGTTCACTCCATGCTGCAGCTTAAAGTATGCTATTACCTTAACGTATGCTGTTCTTTTCTTGTAAAGT
Source organism: Amblyomma mixtum (assembly GCF_055824585.1). NCBI lineage: Eukaryota > Metazoa > Arthropoda > Arachnida > Ixodida > Ixodidae > Amblyomma > Amblyomma mixtum. The sequence goes on from NC_143019.1 coordinate 95,452,219, forward strand.
GTTTTTGTTTATTGCATATCTGATTTGCCGTCTTGTCACCTATGTCCTGATGTGTTAGCTGGGGTGTAGGCTTCGTCAGGAGGCATGCTTTGTCTGCCTCCTTTCGCCTCTCCCATACTGTAAGTATGGCCGAATAAACATTTCATTTCATTTCATTTGTGTTGCAGCTCATACTGAGCAGTGTCGGACATGCCTGACTTGTGGTGCTCCAGCTGTTGAGCACAACGCTCCATGGCAGTGTTATACGTCCCGCTTTCATCCGTGCTGCTAAGTGAAAGAACTGATGTAGATGGTGGAAGGTGTGCCATGTGGAAGGTCTCACTGCAAAAAGCACTCACAAATGCATGTAAGCACTTCCAAAGCTCAAGGTGATTGCGCAGGCTTACTGCCCTGTTGCAAGGAATGTTTCTCCAACCCATACTCCCCAATGTGCACTGAACAACCTGAACATCCGTTGGACGTCCAGGGGAGTTTCAATGCCCATTGCGCTCATAACATATGGCCTTGGTCAAAAGCCTTGAGGCCAGAGGGTTTGCTGTCGAGTCGTGAGGTCGGGCAGGGCTTGCCCAAAGTTCCAGATCTCCGGAAGAAAAACTCTCTCCCTCACTCCAATTGGTTCTCTGAGCTGCACGAAGGTTGCCATTACTGCTTGAATGTACAGTTCAGAAGTACATCATGCATGCGGCCTGCAGACTTTTTATGAAGGGTGTACCGTCAGCGTCACTGTGAAGGGCCACCCAAGACTAGTAGATTAGTTTATGGCTTGAAAATCTCTTGTTCTGTGAAAAATAAAGTGCTGGTGAAAGCTACAGGGAGTCAGCTATTTCTCTTGTATTTTGTCCGGTCTTCTGGCAAATGTAAACAGCAGTGGAGCACTTTATCTGAGTTAGTTTGTCCTAAAGTGGTCACCTTTGTATTGATTCTGTGTGAAGTGCAGTGCAGCTCGAGCAAAAGGCTTGAGACACATTCTCACATTTGGAACTGGGTAACGGAGTGGATTCCAAGAGAAGGCAAGCGTAGCAGGGGCCGGCAGAAAGTTAGGTGGGCGGAGGAGATTAAGAAGTTTGCGGGGATACGGTGGCCACAGCTGGCGAAGGACAGTGTTAGTTGGAGAGACATGAGAGAGGCCTTTGCCCTGCAGGGGTCGTAGTCAGGCTGACGATGATGATGACTATTAGGAACATTTCTTTTATTGTTTGTTGTCAATTTTATTATTTTGTATTTTAATAAGGAACTGCCACTCTTCCCGCCCAGCAGCTGAGCCGAGAGCCACAGTGCGGCCACTGTCCAAGCGTCGCATGGCCGATGAGGAGCCCGTGGCGGCCCGGGTGGCCCCCAAGCGCCTGGGAATCGGTTCCCCGGCCTCCCACCAGGTGGTGCCTCAGCAGTCCCCTGCCCTGTCTCCCCACCAGGAGGGCCCCACCCTCAAGGTGGTGCTGCCCTCTGGGGCCACTGCCCGCACTCGCCAGCTCCTGGCTGCCGCCAGCCAAGGCAAGCCACGCTGTGTGCCCTCTTCACTGCGAAACTACTAGTAGTGCATTCTTACTGCAGATTGAAAACGTCTCTTACAACTCTATTCGGTACCACAACAATAGACATTTCGAATGCTGTGCGTGGCTCAGTGTAGCATTAGCTGCTTAAGTGCCACAAAACCAACAGAACAATCCATTTACGTCTTGGTGAATAGCGGATGTAGGAAATTATTGCATGCAGTCACGGTGTTCCCGGATGGTACCATTCAAAGGCACCGGGCCAATCACTGCAGATTTGAGATACCGTATTTACTCGCATAATACCGTATTTACTCGCATAATAGGCGCACTTTTTTTCCAGAAAATCCGGCTCAAAGTTCGGGGTGCGCCTATTACGCGGGGTAAAATTTCCGGAAATTTTTCGACTCGCAAAATTGAACACACCGCGTAAACGCACTCGTGTACGGGCCGCACCCCGTTTTCCCGAAGAAAATATTAAAAAAAAAAGATCCGTGTAAGGGCCGCACCGAAACTTTCCACTACCCACGCGGGAATAGCCTTTGGAATGCACGCGCCGAGGCCTCTGCGATCGGCTCCGGCTGCGCGCAACGGGCGCTTGATCGTGGAGGCCACACACGCGCACAGGAGCTTCCAGACGCCACCCACGGAGGGCGCCCGAGGTAGAGCTTATCATCATCATCAACGTTTTCCTCCGCGCGAGCTTTCGCTATCCATATCGCCATCAGCATCTCCAGCTCAATTTTTTTTTTTTGTTGCTGTCAAGTGCCGGGATCTGCGGTAGCGCGATAGTTCATCGTGGTTTATGGCTTTGCCGCGGAGCGTTGCTGTTTTAGCTCGACGGCCAAGCACCTTAACAGCTACACGGCTGGGAGTTTGCTCTCGAACACGGCTAGCGTGCGGCAGGTCGGAAAATACGACGTGACCGAGAAGTGCGGCAGTTGCGACTGAGGCGTCCCTAAATTTTCGTACGCACTCCAAGCGCACTCCAAGCGCAGAGGTTTTCGCGGACCTAAGTCGGGAACGTTTCCGGCTGGAGATGAAGCTTTCCAAACAGACGTTTAAAGTGAGCATCCCTGAAAACTGTGTGCGGCTGTTCTACGCGATGTCGTTGTACGTGCTGTGGGTCCGCAGCAGCACTAGTGAGGACTAGTAGTCAGTTCAGCGAAAACTTTGCTAAAATAAAGATTGGGGAGCGGGGGGTGGCGAGGTGTCGGCTTGCAATCGTGTAAATACAGTATTGATCACAGTGCCAAGTTCTGGGTGCGCCTTTTATGCGCGGAAATAAAAAAAATCTGATTTTTCGCGCCCAAACTAGGGGTGCGCCTATTATGCGGGTGCGCCTATTATGCGAGTAAATACGGTAAGCGCACTCGCATAATAGGCGCACCCCTAGTTTGGGCGCAAAAAATCAGATTTTTTTTATTTCCGCGCATAATAGGCGCACCCCGAACTTGGCACTTTGATCAATACTGTATTTGCACGATTGCAAGCTAACATCTCGCCACCCCCGCTCCCCAATCTTTATTTTAACAAAGTTTTTGCTGATAAGGTGCTTGCCCGTCGAGCTAAAACAGCAACGCTCCGCGGCAAAGCTACAAATCACGAACTAACGCGCTACCATAGATCCCGGCACTTGACAGCAACAAGAAAAAGAGCTGGTGATGCTGATGGCGATATGGATAGCGAAAGCTCGTGGCAGAGGAAAACGTTGATGATGATGATGAGCTTGGCCTCGGGCGCCCTCCGTGGGTGGCGTCTGGAATCTCCTGTGCGCGTGTGTGGCCCCGCGATCAAGCGCCCGTTGCGCACAGCCGGAGCCGATCGCAGAGGCCTCGGCACGTGCATTCCGAAGGCTATTCCCGCGTGTGTCGTGGAAAGTTTCGGTGCGGCCCTTACACGGATCTTTTTTTTAAAAATATTTTCTTCGTGAAAATGGGGTGCGGCCCGTACATGAGTGCGTTTACGCGGTGTGTTCAATTTTGCGAGTCGAAAAATTTCCGGAAATTTTACCCCACATAATAGGTGCACCTCGAACTTTGAGCCAAATTTTCTGGAAAAAAAGTGCACCTATTACGCGAGTAAATACGGTAATTGCCATGTGACTCTTGCACACCATTGATGGTCGCCATGGGATTATCACACGTGCGCAATTTTTGTAGTCAGTTGTGACATATCTGTGATTGCTACTGAAGTAAAAACTTGTTATTGTAAACCTCAAGGAGCCTGAAAAGTTTTCGAATTATCCAGTAGTTTGAGTTGTTTGAGCACTGAATAATGGTCGCTGCTTTTAAATGCAAACAACGTGTGACTGTTTTTTATGTTTCCATCAGTGATTGATTGCTTGCATACTGTCGGGAGGATCATAACAGAACTGCTTCAAAATGGCAAGGCCTGCTGTTTGCACACATGTCTGAGTTGGGCATGCGAATCTGCAGAAAGGAATTCAGGTTTGGCTGGGGCTATTTGGAGTTTGTGTTGCCACACCTGTCATATCTGGATGTGGCCTCCCATTGGGATTCTGTTTGAATTTAACTGATGCGACCTTAGCATCTGAATTAGCGAGCGTACGATGCTATCGACTTACCGTATTTACTCGCATAATAGGCGCACTTTTTTTCCAGAAAATCCGGCTCAAAGTTCGGGGTGCGCCTATTACGCGGGGTAAAATTTCCGGAAATTTTTCGACTCGCAAAATTGAACACACCGCGTAAACGCACTCGTGTACGGGCCGCACCCCGTTTTCGCGAAGAAAATGTTAAAAAAAAAAAAGATCCGTGTAAGGGCCGCACCGAAACTTTCCACGACACACGCGGGAATAGCCTTCGGAATGCACGCGCCGAGGCCTCCGCGATCGGCTCCGGCTGCGCGCAACGGGCGCTTTATCGCGGAGGCCACACACGCGCGCAGGAGCTTCCAGACGCCGCCCACGGAGGGCGCCCAAGGCCAAGCTCATCATCATCATCATCATGTTCCTCCGTCGCGAGCTCCATGGCCGCGAGCTTTCCCTATCTAGTATATCGCCATCAGCATCTCCAGCTCGTTTTTTTTTGTTGTTGTTGTTGCTTTCAAGTGCCGGGATTTGCGGTAGCGCGATAGTTATCGTGGTTTATGGCTTTGCCGCGGAGCGTTGATGTTTTAGCTCGACGGGCAAGCACCTTAACAGCTACACGGCTGGGAGTTTGCTCTCGAACGCGGCAAGCGTGCGGCAGGTCGGAAAATACGACGTGGCGGAGAAGTGCGGCAGTTGCGACTGCGGCGTCCCTAAATTTTCGTACGCGACTCCAGGCGCAGAGTTTTTCGTGGGCCTAAGTCGGGAACGTTTCCGGCTGGAGATGAAGCTTTCCAAACAGACGTTTAAAATGAGCATCCCTGAAAACTGTGCGGCTGTTCTACGCGATGTCGTTGTACGTGCTGTGGGTCCGCAGCAGCTGCGACGGCAGCAGCACTAGTAGGGACTAGTAGTCAGTTCAGCAAAAACTTTGTTAAAATAAAGATTGGGAAACGGGGGGTGGCGAAGCGTCGGCTTGCAATCGTATAAATACAGTACTGATCACAGTGTCAAGTTCGGGGTGCGCCTGTTATGCGCGGAAATAAAAAACTCTGATTTTTCGCGCCCTAACTAGGGGTGCGCCTATTATGCGAGTGCGCCTATTACGCGAGTAAATACGGTACATGGGTGTTAGCTGTGGCTGCCACCAGCAGTCCGAACTCTCTGGATTTCCAAATTAGCTGGGGCTGAATTAACGAGCTTTAACTGTAAATCACCCTTGGCTCCCACGGTGATTGTCACGCTTGAGTTAGCTGCTAATTAGTCAGGGTGTCATCGGCAAGCTTCAAAGCTTGACTTCAGAAACATATTTGGTACATGTGAGAAAGCAGGCTAGCCTGCATTCACTGGTGACGTGAATGTTCCTGTGGCATCATTGCAAACTAAGTGTGATCAATTGTGCAGATTTGCTGAGGATTTTTTAATTGTTGTACTTTCCAGAGTGTCAGTATGCAGTCATTAGATGTCCACTGTCACACATCTTTAGGAAGGCCTCACGTGATCTCAGCCTCATCTGTTGCATCATAGCTGCGGTGCTGTTGTGAGAGCTAAAACTTGAACTGCATGGGAGAAAAAGAATTCAATGAAATAATCGTTTACCTGGTGCAGAGCGATTTTGATCCATGTTTGCCTGTGTCTTGTGGGTCATGCCAATGCAGGAATACATGACGAACTTTACTTTATGCTGAGAAGTTCACTAAATCTAGATGTGGTGAAGTCTGGCTTAAATGTAGTATTTATGGATGCCCTTAATACAGTCATGGCCTTTTTCCCACGGACTTTTTTCAGGTGTGTCAGCGGGAACACAGGTGGCCGGTGGCAAGCGTTCTGTGTTCGACCGGCTTGGCGAAAGCACTGTGAGCAGCACGACGGACTCCTCACTGGTCTCCTCCTCTAAGGTGGGTGGCTCCCTTTCATCTTGTTGCCCTCGCATTTCTTTGCTCGGTTTTCTGTTCCTCGCTTATCGTGCTTTTGATGCCTGTTCAGCTTGGCTAACGTCTTCATTTCCAGCTTGGGTCGCATGTTAATGGGGCTTCTAGCAGACCTTCAGATTACAGCTGTGATGAAGGTGTTTAGGGATGACGTGGCTATTCTGAGGCTGTAAAGAATTCCAAATAGTGCAAGGTCAAAGAGGGGTGCTTATGGATGTACGTGTGAACAAGGCAAGTGCGAATATTCGATAATTTCAAATATTCAAGTCAAATAGTTAAGTATTCGTTATTCGGTTAGATCTGAATGTTTGGTATTGGAAACCTTGAAATGTTTATCTTGAGTGAGTAATGTTTTGGAACTCTTGCTGCATGTGGTTTCGATTTGGCATACCTCCTCCGAGATAGCACTGCGACATGCATGCAACCGAAGGCCCAGCTCCGCACTGCATGCTTGCGTTCCCATGCAACAAACATGAGCAGGTAGAAATTTGGTGCCCAGATCTGTGCCTGCCAGGTGTCTACAGCCATGCTGCTCGTGGTGCACACGCATTGTAACTGGCATTGTGGTGTGCATGAGTGGAGAGATTTAGCTTAGTGCAATCTGCTTCTGTGTGCCGCCAGTGTGCACGTGCTGATTGGTCCCGATGGGGCAGGCGTGCAAACGGCTGGCTGATGCCTGACGCCTTCTGGCATCCTAGGCGGTGATCTGCGCATGCACAATGACTCCCCGTGCAAGTGGATTGCGCTATGCTAAATCTCTCTAATCAGGGGACTCGCAGCTTCCTTCACTTCTGCAGAGTGAGTCTTAGCTGACTGTGGCTGCAGCAGCCACTCCTCTTCGCGTGAACTTCACTAAACAAGCACAATGCCACAACCATGAAGGGAGCTGGCATTAGACACGTGGAGATGGGTGCCCCTTTCTGACTTCTAACGTGGGGTGGTGTGTGGGTCAGGTGTGTGGTTCATTCGTATGCCTAGCTTGTGTCATGGGGTCATCGCTTGAAAGCAGCATTTGGAGGCCCCCTCATATAGGTGTCACACCCCACAGGTACGACAGCACTGCATGTAGGTCGGCTCCCCAAATTTCCATTTTGTGACGAAAGCTTGAATGCATTCTCTTTTTTATATATATAGTGGCTTTTGTGTGTTAAAAAAATACATGATGTTGATAATGCCTATTGTGCTGTTCAGTCTTTTTTGTGAACCAAAGTTATTTGCTACAAATTCACTTTGAACCAAAAAACCACTATACGCACATACCTAATTTGAACATAAATCTCTAACACAGTAGCAGCCGCCTGCTGGTGTGCTCTGTCCTCTTTTTTTCATGTGTTTGTGCATATGCCTATGTATATACGCATGCATACATGCATATTTGCATGTGTGAACGAAGCACTTGGAGTGCAACATTTGGGAGAAAGCCTGATGAAGCTGAACCAAACAAATTTGCTTTTTGTGTGCTCATTCCCCTTTCTCTCTTTCCCGTAAAGCCACCTGTTGTGGAATGTACAAATACTACAGTGGAACCCTTACTGGGCATCCGTGTTCATGGGGTGACTGGGATTTTACTACGAATTAGTGCGAGCCCTGCAAATTCTCTATGTATATTGATAATGCATTGAAAGCCTTGTTTTTATGTTGGAAAATTATGCATGCTCCTTTTCGCATGGCAGCTGGCGGGAGCTGTTCAGAATGAGAGAGACTGGCAGAGTGTGTTATTAGACATCTTTACCGTTTCTAATAACCGTTATTACTGTATAATAACACATTATTAGCATATCGTGTACCTTGTTACCGTTACTAGTACCGGAGTACCGCAAGTTCGCACGCAGCCAATGTGCATATGTAAATCAGCTTGACGCCGCCAGATAGCACCGGGTACCCGGCAGCTGTGTGCACATCTGCAGCATCGAGACCAAACAGGACATGCTCACTGGCAGTGAGCAGGCTCCCAGTACTCCAGTACTGGTAATGCGGTACACGGTATGCTATAGGTGTCTATGGCAGAGGCCATGTTAAGGGGAGACACGGAGGTTTGCGGCCGAAAAATGACCAAAAAATCGACTTCTCATAGTATTTTTTTTCCAAATCTAGACGTTCTGAAGAACCCATAAATAAAATATTACAACCGTCTATGAAGTATTTATCGACTTATTGCTCTTCAAAGTCGTCTGTGTAGCAGTTTTTCTCGTGAGAATCACCAAAAAAACTCTCAAATTCAAACGCGTACCGCGCAAGAACCGCGCCGCGGAGCGCAACCATTTTGGTCTCGTTTGAAACGCGAAGCTCTTAGCTATCCGTTTTCGGTGGAAAACCGTCTGCGCATCTGGCAACAGCGGTGCACCAAGCCAGTAAAAAATAAAAAATACTCGTACCGCATTGGCGCTTTCGTGTCACGTGTCCTGAATCCCGTCTCTCTATTGGATGTTGGGAATTTGTCTGCTAAAAAGATAAAAAAAAACGGCACCGCGTCCGCCATTTTGGATACAGCTTTTTCGAACGCGCTACGATGGCTGGCGGTAAAAGGAAGTTCCGCACTGCCCATGCATTCGGAAAAAAGAAAAAACGACGGCAATCGCGGCCGCCACGGCCGCAGTCACGCGAAATGTCACCGGATGCATCAGCATTGGAGACCGCCGACACTACGAGCCCTGCCGCGGCGTCGTTGCAAGATGCTCCTGCTGCAACAACCGACGGAGCCAAGAGAGCCGTCCGTGTGGACACACCGTTTCTGACCGACGCCGATCGAACGGAGCTAGAGCGTCGCGCGACGGAGGTGCGACGTGAACTTTCGTCAGTTTCAGGCACTCGGCGAAAGCAATCTCTCTTGGGACCAACGATCGACGATGCCCCTGCGTCGGGAACGCCGTTCACGGTGCTAGCCCTAACCGCCGTGAATGAGCTGCTCGAGTGTGTGAAGTGCAACGCGTGCGGCGGTTCCGTGAACATTGCAAAAGGTGAGCTGGAATTTGGGATTGCTGTGAAGCTCTCGCTCAATTGCGAAGTCTGCGGGCAGTTAAAAACCACTTGGAGCTCGCCTAGAGTAGGCACGAACGCGACCTGTAAGCCCTTCGAAGTCAACGTTCTCGCCGCGCGTGCGGCTGCAAGCACGGGAAACGGGCAGACCGCATTAAACGACATTTTCGCCGCGCTCAACATTTCCCGGCGGGGTATGCACTGCAAAACATACCAGGGTTACTTGAAAGACAAGCTGAACCCTGCTGCTCTAAATGCTGCCACACAAGTGATGAGTGACTGTGCTGATGCGGTGAAACTTGCCTACCAGAACCTGAACTTTGATCACCCAGCAAACATAGCTGTGTCATTCGATGGAACGTGGCTCACACGGGGCCATTCATCGCATGTGTGCGTTGGAACCGTAATAGAACTCTTCACGGGCTATGTTCTGGATTTTGTTGTGTTGTCCAATTTCTGCCTGGGATGCCGTTGTGGTCCGAAGGAGGGCGATCCTGAATTTGAAGCATGGCAAGCGGAACACAAATGCCAGAAGAACACTTCGAGCAAGCCAGGTGAAATGGAAGTTGAAGCAGCCAGGATTCTTTTCAGCCGCTCACTTGAAAAGTATGGGCTGCGCTATGTCACCATGCTCTGTGATGGCGACAGCCGCGCTTTCAACAGTCTGCAAGAGGCGAAGGTGTACGGATATATCCAAATACAAAAAGAAGACTGCACCAACCATGTCAGCAAGAGAATGGGGACGGCACTTCGGAACCTAGTGCATAAAAAAAAAGGAGAAAACGGGCCAAGCCTCAGCGGTAAAGGAAAGCTGACTGGCGAGCTCATTACAAAGCTCACCATGTGGGCGTTGAAAACACACCAGGGTGATGTCGATAAGATGCACAATGCTGTGCTTGCCACTTACAACCATGTGACATCAACGGATGCCGAGCCAAACCATGGTCTCTGCCCTCAAGGCCAGGAATCCTGGTGCAAGTACAACCAGGCTTTGGCGAAGAGTGAACCACCCCCCAAGCATCGCTATAACTTGCCGAAGTATGTCGCAGATGCTCTGAAACCTGTTTTCGTCCGCCTCTCCGACAGGAAGCTGCTGGAGCGCTGCCAACGGGGAAAAACGCAGAACTCAAATGAGAGTCTTCACTCTGTGATTTGGTCACTGGTGCCCAAGACCAAACACGCCTCTTTGTTTGCAGTGCAGTCAGCTGTTGCCGAAGCAGTAACAAGATTCAATGCCGGCAAGGAGTATGCTACCAAAGCTATTTTGCAGCAGCTAAGCGTAAATCATGGCACTGCAGCTATTGAAAGGTCAGCCGAGAAGGATCGGCGCCGGCTTGCAACATCCGATGCAAAGCATCTACAAGCAGAAAGGTTCCGCAGCGCTATGAAAAGAAAGCGCACAACTGAAAAAGACTCCGATTACATGCCTGGTGCATTCTAAGGATGAATCATTGCAGATTCATGGCTGTTATTGGCCATAATAAAGTGTTACTGGGTTCTCAAACTTCTTTTCTTGATTTCTCAAAATGGATTTTTCTGCTACACTGACAACCCTTGCCCAAGATATCTTGAGATCTACTGGTCCGATTTGCATGATTTTTGTTGCATTTGAAAGCTTATGCGATGCTTTGAGCAACCATACTAAAACATATACATATTTCTGCGCATAAATATAAATTACAATCAATTTATCTGGCACTAGAAAATTGCATTTTCAGACTGGAAATTTCTAAAGGCTGTAACTTTTCTGGGCCGCCGCGGTGGCTCAGTGGCTATGGTGCTCGGCTGCTGACCCAAAAGACGCGGGTTCGATCCCGGCCGCGGCGGCTAGAATTTCTTTGGAGGAGAAATTCTAGAGGCCCGTGTACTGTGCGATGTCAGTGCACGTTGAAGAACCCCAGGTGGTCGAAATTTCCGGAGCCCTCCACTACGGCGTCTCTCATAGCCTTAGTCGCTTTGGGACGTTAAACCCCATAAACCAAACCTAACTTTTCTGGTGATTGATGTAAAATTATGCCTGTGCTATGGTTGCATTCCCTGATCCTTCTAGAGCATGCCCATGTAAAATACAGGCCAGTATTTCCACTGCAAGTTGCCATAATTTTGGGCAAGGTGACCCAACATGACACTTGAAATATCTTGACATCTATGTAAGCTAGGTAAAATCTAATTGCATATTTGTTATCAGCAGAAGAAACTACACCAGGTGTAAAAATTTCAACTTCATACCTTAAGAAATAAGAAAAAAAGGTCAAACCGCAGTGTCTCCCCTTAAACCTAATTTGTTCCAAATCAAAATCAAGATGGTGACATGTGCGCAACAATGCGATCCTGTGCACTACAGCCTGTAATTACAGTTATGTTGATGGCTCCGACTCTGCTCGTGCGACTCACGGCCGTCAGTGTGAGGCGAGTCTCACCTGGAGTGCTTTTCCGTGCACTTTGCTAACAAAGGCATTACAGAAAGCAGTTGTATGCTTGTACCCGCATCAAGTTGCTGTAGAGGCAGGCGCAAACAAGATTAGTCGTTTCTATGATCAGTGGTGGCTAGTTTGAAAGTGCTTTCCACTGTGGCTTCAGTGTTGAACGCGTTAGGCCTAGCGACACCAAGCAACCGGTGCACTGTAGGAAGCGTGCCATCAGTGTTGGTGCACTGTAGTCCTGCATTTGTGCCACAGGCGAGCATCGTGACCTCTTTTATGATGCAAATGCCCAATACACACTGCTGCTGCAGAGTGCCAGCGATTCTAAATAGAGTCCGAACAGAAAGACATGCTGCTGGCATGGTTGTATCGCGCGTTGCAGAACAGCTTCAAAAAGTCGGAGCACCCATGTTTCTGGCATGCCAACTAAATCATCGTTTTCGGGACGCCTGGCTGCGTGGTCTCGGGCTGCGCCGACTGTGTTGGACAATGTGGACAGCGCGTCTCTTCGCCGCGACTCCGGCCGCGTAAGAACTGGCGCCACGGAGCCTGAAAATGAATTGACGCCACTGCAGCATGTAGTGGATGTGATGCCCTGCAATCTGGCATGGATGCTGCAATGCCGGAAAATTGTGCCTCGTCGGCTTCGCTGGGCTGCCTGAACAGTGAGTCTCTTCACAGCAACTACGGTTGCGTGAGGATTGACACGACGGTAGTGATGAGCAGCGAACTGCAACGAGCGAGTGCCCGTGAGAAAGCTGCGCTTCGACAGATTGACTCAACGCCAGCAGCAAAAAAGGAAGCTGGAGTGTTTCAGGAACAGTAGAAAGGAAGCGTCGCCTGTGTCAGACTAGATCTCACCTCTTCGAATGTGCTTGTGAGTCTTGTGGAGTGCAGAACGTGCCGTGGGTGTGTGGAGGTAGTGCGGGGTGATCGAGATTATGGCCTCGCTACGAAGCTGGTACTGGTGTGCGAAAACTGTGGCAAAGTTTCGTCCGTATGGAGCTCTCAGAGGGTTGACGACATGAAACGTTGCAACCCCTTCGAGGTAAACGTGCTTGTGGGCCGCACAATGCTGTCAACTGGTAACGGCCAAAAGGCCATGAACGACATATTTTCGGCCATGGGGTTGTCTGAGTGAGCATTGCACAAAAAAAACTTTTCAGAACCACCTGAAAACTGCCCTACAGCCCGCTGCCACTCAAGCAGCAGAAACTGCAATGAAGCAGTGCTCGCATGAAGTGGCTGTGCTGTATGAAGAGTTGTGCTTTGGCCACTGAAATAATATTGCCATATGCTTCGACGAGACATGGATGACGCGGGGCCACTCATCGCATATCGGTGTCTGAGCTGTGATAGAGCTATTCACCGGCTACATGTTGGACTACGTTATCCTAAGTAATTTTTGCTTAGGTTGTGAACTCTGTCTGAAACCTGACACAGAGGATTACAAAGACGGGGAGGAAAAGCACCAGGTCAGATGCCAGAAAAACACTGACTGCAAATCAGGTCAAATGGAGACTGCGGCAGGCCTCACTTTATTTCAGAGATCTGTTGAATGCCACAACCTCCGCTACACGACTCTCCTTTGTGATGGGGACAGTCGCATGTTTGATGCCATAAACCAGGCGCAAGTTTATGGGTTTATCCCAGTCGAGAAAGATGATTGCGTCAACTACGTAAAAAAAAAAGAATGGGAACGGCTCTTCGCAGCCTCGTTCAGAAGCACAAACGAAGATGGTCGAAGCTTAGGAGGTAAAGGCCGACTAACGGGTGATTTGATTTTAAAATTGAGTATGTATTATGGTCGTGCTCTCAGATCGCATGAAGGCGACATAAACAACATGAAAAGAGCAGTCATGGCCACATACCGCCATATGACATCTACGGATGATCACTCTGACCACCTGTGCCCAACTGGCAGGGATTCATGGTGCTGGCACAATGCCGCTGTTACAAAAGGAGATCCAGCACCGAAACACAGCTACAATTTACCACAGGATGTAGCTCGTGCACTGCTGCCAGTTTATGAGCGGCTTTCTGAAACAAAACTGCTGGAAAGGTGTTTCCATGGGAAAACACAGAACTCTAATGAGAGTTTTCATTCTGTCCTCTGGAGTCTGGTGCCAAAAGAGCGTCATCCTCACTGTTTGCCATCGAAGCAGCTGTCGCTGAGGTGGTGCTTCGCTTCAATACAGGGAGCCAGAATGCAGCTGCCACAATACTAGGCGAGCTAAAAACAAATACGCCAAGAACAGGCCTCAAGAGGGCTACGGAGAAAGATGTTCGTCAAAGTCCCAAATGTGACAAGAAATATGAAAGGTCAAATGCATTGAAGAAGGGTGTGAAGCGAAAGCACCGGGACTCTATGCACCCAGATTATGCTCCTGGGGCATACTGATTGCATTTTTCTAGCTCCTTGTAAAGTTTTGTGGGGATAAATAATCTGTAAAACGTTTTTCTTCGTTTTCTCAAAACTGTATTTTTGACTGTGTTGCAGGTTCAGAGGTGCAATATTTCTGGTTTCGCATGTGCTGTCGTCATAATTCTTTTTTTGCCATAAAGGTGGACTCCTGTGGAATGCAAAGATGTGAATATTTTTGTGGTGCTTTTTAGGGAAATTTTTTTAAACCTTTTTTTTTCTTGTGTGTCCAAATGTTCATTTTTTTTGTCCGCAGTTTCAATTGCTCTAACTTTGGTTCAAATTGGTCCAGAACATTTATATTGGCGTATTGCACTCTCTGTTTGTTCTAGATTATTGCACAATGATAATCTTGAGTATAACACTTATAGTTTCAAAATTAGGTCACCTCCAAACAAAGAACATGAATTACCTAATATCTTGTGAACTAGATGGCTCACAGAAAATATAATTACATATTTTAAATCAGTACAAAAAAATACATAAACAGGGCAATTTTAGTCAAAATCTACCTGTTGGAAATAAAAAAAAAAATTGCTTAAGACCAGGGTTGCCCACCTTAACTCTATCACATTAAAACACACGGAGCATGCAGGTGCACACAACTGCTGATTTGTGGGCACCCAGATATAAAGTGTCTGAGGTGGCACACGTGGAGCGTCTTGTCACTGCACTAAACTACCTGGCGCGGAACCGAAGGGATGTCAAGCCCACTTGTTCCATGCATACACAGAGGCTCACCAGAGTTCGCTCAAGGGTGCGCGCTCTGCCCCATTGCCACAAGAGTGCCATAAGGTTGTCTGGGGTAGCACCTGAGCCTGGTAGACCACAAAAATATCGTGATGCGGCTTGGTGAACGCAGCCCAGAGAAGGAGTGGATGCTCCATTTCAACCACACCACATTCACCACATGCGTCAGTTCTCGCTAATCTGTGGAGCACCTGTCTGTCTCCGAGTTTCACGCATCCTACACGCGCACAAAGGATCATTGCGTGCTACAGCCATGCCAGTGAGCTACCACTGACGCTGTGGACATGCTCACCTCAACCTATTTTTTTGGGAGACTCATATTAGGTGTGCCCCTTTGATCATGTGAGGTCATGCTGGTTCTAGTGCTGAACAACCAGGTTCTGTTCATTACTTCAGTCTCAGCAGTCTCCTCTCTTATGAGCAGGGAGCCAGCACGGTGTTCCAGCGCCTTGGCCCCAGCACAGGCTCTGAGGAAGAGGTGGAGCCGGCCAGGACGGTGCTGACCACCACCACCACCAGGCAGCAGCAGCTCCCGCCTCCATACCAGGCCGTCCTGGCAGCCGCAGCCAAGCCAAGCCGAGTGATTCGGCTCAACACCCGTAAGGGGCCTCCCACAGTGTCCATCACAGGGGACAAGGCTTGTTCAGCTGTGTTTTTGGATACAGTGTGGGAGGCAGTTTTTTTTACTTTATTATGGCGCAGGGGTCCTGAATTTTAGATTCTGGGAACCATGGGGGCTTTCAAAAGGTGCTGAGGAACACCAGGGTTCTTGGCTTCTGTTAGGCTTGTACGAATATTCAACATTTTCAAAGCCTTTGCAGCAACACCACAGAGGCTTCACCTCTGTCACAGCCATTTCTCTGTCACAGACCTCCCAAACATAATTACACGTGGCCATTGCTGTGGGACTGGATTCATGTGTATCCTCACAACCTGCACTAGATTTTAATAACTCAAGTTTTCCATGGTTAAAATTTTTTTAACGTGACAAGCCACACTAAACACCTATCAGACAAGCCACAATGCCGTTTGCTTCTCTCCCGCCTTCATTCAGTACTATAGAACCACAAAACTTGCAGTACGCAAACGAAAAAGTCACTGCAGTCCATCCGTGTTCAACACTTGCTTTAGAAAGCATATGGTGCATCATCGCTTCGCAAAACGTGTGGTCACACTAGGCCCGTCTCGGTCGGCAGACTGTCGGCAAACGCATTTTGTGCATTGTTGTTGCTGTTGATTGTCACACTGCGCCAGTGTCATGCTGATGGTGGGCATACAGCAGTGTAGGTGACGCATCGCCGAAATTGGAACAGTCATTTGGGTTGGCCGGCACGATGCCTCGCTGTCTGCACCAACCAATAACTGTCGCCATCTTCACTTCGTCCCACCCAAAACCGCGCCCCGCGATTGCTCCTGCTCCCATGGCGTTGATTTCAATATCTGCTGGGCAATATTGTCTGCTTCCTATATATTAAATACCTTGTGTTTTCACTAAATGAGTGCTTCAAAAGAATAGTACTAAACCATTCAGCATTTAGCAAGTGCGCGTGACATTCCCCCCAGGAATGCACCGGTGAGGATGACTGCACCCCAGCATTACTGCTGTTTATAATAGCTGTGTACAAACAGATGCTGCTTGTTTACATGGCGTAAAAAGCAAGCTCAACTCTGCTTATGTTAAAGGTGCACTGAAGAGGAATCTGAACTTGTCTTTTTGCCGCGGGAACTCGATCGACACGTTCCGAGCTTTCTTAGAAACTGCAACTTATTGCCCTGTATGGCCAGTTTCCCAAATTAAATCGAATTAACGTCCGGCTCCCGCCCTTTTTTTTTAATTCTGCCTCGTACGGTGGGCAGAGTCGACCAACGCGTGGAGTGGAGTGCCTTTCACCCAGTCCCGTGGAGGCTTGCTGCTCTGCCATCGGCAGAGTAATACGTAGTAGTCCGTAGTAGCAAATAGTCTGCGCGTATTTTTATTTCTGCGGGCTTATTTTGCGGCTATATTATCTGCAAATGAAACTATTTATTCATGGAAACCTAAAAAACAAAATAAAGCGAAAGCAAAGCCTCCACGGAGCTGGCTGAAAGGAACTTCACGCGTTGGTCAACTCCGCCCATTGTACGAGGCAGAATTCAAAAGAAAGGGCGGGAGCCGGACGTTAATTCGATTTAATTAGGGAAATCGGCTACACAGGGCAATAAGTCGCAGTTTCTAAGAATGCTAGGAACGTGTGATCGAGTTCCCGCGGCAAAAAGACAAGTTCAGAATCCTCTTCAGTGCACCTTTAAATGCTTGATTATCTTCTGCACTAGTTGTAGCTTTACTTGTTTTGTACAATGTGATAAATCTGCAAGCAGCGCCGATTGATGCGAGTGAGTGTCTGGGAAATGCCTGATAATCGGGGTGTTTCCCGCTGATTTTATCTGCTGCCTCTGATGTGACCAGTACTTCATTTTAAATTGTTATTCAGAACTATATTTGGTGACTATATGCAATAGTAAAAATTGTCTAATTTGTTCCCAACAAGTTACGTTAATGACAGCCACTGGTTCCTTTCAGCATTGCTCGGCAGACAGGGACACGCCAGCCCTTCCCACTAACTGTATGCCCGTCCTGTGACGTAAGCAATTGTAGATTTCAGGTCACCATTGCTGGAAGTACACTGGATGGCCAGTTGCATGCTCTAAAACTTGTGAGTTCGCTCTTCACAATCACCGAAATCTCACTTATGAATTGTGTGGGCTTGCTAGGCCTACTTGTCGCACAAGGGGACTGTCATCAACTATTGTAAAGCGTCAAATGAAAAATGCTTTTCACAAGCGTGCAGATATTTCAAGGCTGAGGGGAGGCCACCTGTATCTTACTGTGCAACTGCCCGCTTCATTTTCCTCGGCAGCTCCATGGGTCGCTTCTCCATCGCCGGAACGGCATTCCGACACATAAATGCCTGACATGGTGCCATTCACACACATTAGGTTACCCGAGCGCACAAAAGCGCAGTAAATATTGAATCTCGCCGTCAGATTAATAGCAGAGGGCATTCCTCCTCACTTGTGAAAGCTCCAAATTCCTTGGACGATCCACTTTCACAGACAGGCAGATCGCGGCTTTTAAAACTGTCTCATAGTGTTATGGAGAAGTTTTGTGACGAGAAAGCATTGAAGAACTCTGGTGTGACACAGTGCCCCTGGTGTGTTACGCCGACACCCTAACAGTTGGAAAGTGTGAGAGTAACAGCCATCGCTGTAAAAGATGGCACCACTTGTGAGGTTTTGTATGGAGGAGTCTTTTTGACTGTGTGAGCTGGTGACACTTCATCCAGGTGTTGATTGATTGACTGGCAGTGTGGTGCACTAATCTGGATGATTTTTTTTTTTTTTCTTCAGCATCCACAGCCGCAAGAGCAGTGGCCCGGAGGCAGGTGCTGCCACCCTCGTCATCGGTGGTGCGTCCCTCGGCTCGTGGCGGTGGTGGTGATTCCGAAGGGGGAGGGGTGATGCTGCGGCGATCACTCACTGAAGCCGCGTCGGCGAGGCTAGGCCTTGCGCCTGGGCGTATCGCTGCCAGAGGTGAGCCACGCTTGTTGCTGCAGCTTTGCAGTCCATAGGTGACCACACCCACCTGGAGCCTTAAAGGTGCACTGAAGAGGAATCTGAACTAGTATTTTTGCCGCGGGAACTCAATCTACACGTTCCGAGTGTTCTTAGAAACTTCGAACCAGTGCCGTGTGCGGTTGGTTTCCCTAATTTAAATTCGATTAAATGTCCCAGCTCCCACCTTTTTTTTTTTAATTCCCCACAGACTGTGGGAGGAGTCTACCAACCTTTCAGCCAGTCCCGTGGCAGCTTGCCGCTCTGCCATCGGCGGAGTGATACGTAGTGATCGGCGAAAGCAAAGAGTCCACGCATATTTTTATTTCCGTGGACCTAATTTGCAGCTGTGTAGTCTCTGACTAGATCTATTTATTCAGAGAAACCTAAAAAAACTAAAAAGTAAAAGCAAAGTTGCCACGTGACTGCCTGAAAGGCATTGGTCGACTCCTCCCACCGTATGCGGGGAATTCAAAATAAAGGCGGGAGCCGGGACGTTTAATCCGATTTAAATTAGGAAAACCGGCTGCACAGGGAAATAAGTCGCAGTGTCTAAGAACGCTGGGAACGTGTAGATTGAGTTCCCGCGGCAAAAAAACGAGTTCTGATTCCTCTTCAGTGCACCTTTAATCTCCTATATGAATAATTGGGTGTCTTAGTTTGGCGCTGCAACTTTGACATAAACACCGAGGATGACTATGAAAATTTTTATTTTAATTGTTTGTCCTTTTGTGGCTATATGCATGTTTCTCTGGCAGCAGAATGCGTATTGCTGAGAAAATTAGGTTTAAATATGGAATAATCCATATATTTCCTTCCATCACTCAATTCAAATTTATAACATGAGTGCAGGAAAGAACTCCACGTGCACTGTTTTTAAGTGAATGGCGCTGTTGCATACCCGCTGGATAGATCTTGACATTCTAGCAGCATGACACTAAAGGTGGCCTGCGTTTCATTTTTTTTTTTCTCCGTTTCTCTAGCTTGTTGTCTCTTTTTATGAAAGCATAGTAAGCTATCCATACAGGCTCACTAGAATAAGTCCTCGGTGTTTTTTTAAGCCAGCATAGAAGTTTGAAATAAGACTGCGAACAGCGTAGCAAGTCGTGCAATATAGCACATCACGTCCAACACAGAGCAAAGACAACTCCACAGTCATGGTGCCTTTTTTTTTTTGTTAATAAGAAGCTATGGGTGATGTGTGTGTGACCTATGCGTAAACGACATAAAATTACTTCGATGAAACGCTCTTTATGGCGGCTTGATTTCCATTCTTTTAAGATGGGCTTTACAGTATGCAGCTTGTTCCCTTCATTTTCCCAGGAAGCTTGCCATTTGGCTCTTAGTCAAATGTGTGGTGAGGAGCTCACAGTTAATCACATTTTAATTTCTTGTTCGCATCTCGAAGAACTTAGAAAAAAAATTTTTACGGTATTTTACAATGAACACATTCCATTTCATCCCGCATTGCTTTTAGGCGAGCAAACACTCATCAAGTTTTCACTTGTTTGTAAGTTTCTAAAGAAAGCCAATGTTTTAAATCTATTGTAATGTAACCTCTGTACACTTGACATAACATCATCTAACCTTGTGTTTGGCGCATGATAGCCATAGTTGCTTATGCGCCATAAAACCCCATATAACTAACTAACTGTCATGGGGCCACAGTGTCCAAATGGAATGGGCTTCCACCTGACTTGGTGTGATCGGGAAATCATGAGACTTTCATATCGGCTGTCATGTACTGTTTACAAGCGTAGTGCGTGTTCATCATTTCGCATCCATTTTCTTTGTTTAGAAACGCAGTGTGTCTGTTCTAGCTCATTTTGTGTTCACTTATACAACACGCAAGGATGTACCTCTTCAAGACTCTTGCCTTGGCTACCAAAAGGCAGCTAGCAGTATTCAATAGATAAATACAAAAGAAGTATAAGGGCAGTGCTTAGAGGCGAGAAAAGAGCAGTTTCGAATTGAGCAAAGTGTCGGTTGGTGATGCTCTATCTGTTAAGAAAGGAGAAAATGAGGACACTCAATGCAGGGAAACCTCACTGAGAGCAGCAGTGAGTAGGTGGAGCCTAACGTTCGACGAAAACTCGTCTGGTCGGGTAGAAGATTCATGAATTCAGTGGAAGGAACACTGACCAAAAGGTTGTTGTTTAATATGAAGACGAAGACGTTTCGGCTTCCATACGGAAGCCTTGATCACTGCTATGATCCCAGTGATCAAGACTTTTGTATGGAAGCCGAAACGTCTTTGTCTTCATACATATTAAACAACAACCTTTTGGTCGGCATTCCTTCCATTGAATTCATGAGTAGGTGGACAGTTGTGAGGCTGGAAATTTTTTCTCAGGCGCGTTGGCTGCAGATCATGCTGAATTGGTAAGGGGTGGAGATTGCTGACAGAGGTCTGTGTCACGCGGACGACTTAGCTACGTTTGTTGTGATGGTTAGCTACGTTTGTTGTGACGACAACAATGATAGACTAGTGTTGGACAGTAGTGGGCACAGTAACACCGGGCGTGCTTCAGCGATCTAACTCTTCTCACACCTTACCTACCCAAAAGGTATGTGGAACTTTATGCATATGCTGGCAAGTTGCTCTGGTGCGTTCGTTCATGAAACAGAAGGAAATTTTTATGCGAAGCATATTGCTAGAGCTACCACTCACGCCGTCGCTGTGAGACCCCCACGTGACACCGTGACATCACACCACGTGACATCGGATGAGAGAGCCGGCCTCCACCTCGCGTCGTCGCCGTGGGACCCCTAGCCGTCACACCCGCGCATTCCCGCGCATTTCGAACGCGCGTTCACACTCGGTGTAGGTGAAACGCTCGCTCCACCGGGCAGGCAGACGCGGCTTCCGTGGGAATCCAGGCGCTCAGCCAACGCGCGTCTCGGGGTTAGTCTGCGTTCCGCTGTAGCCATGCCGTTGCCTTCCCCCACGACGAAGGCTTCTAGTGGTTGTATTAAAATGACCAAGTATTCAACCAGGGAAAGCCATGTATTACCAAGCCTAGCCACTAATATGCTTTGCATTCCCCAGGCTTAGCCAAGCTGAGCCTCAGCAATTTTTTTCTTTCTCTTCTGCATTACATGTGACAGTGATTGGAATGCTGAAATGTGCTCCATATTATTTGGTTGCAACTCTATATTAATTAATTTGTGCCTAGTTGGTCGATGTTGAGATTAATTGATTCCAGCAAATCGACGTCCTTTCGGTGTCTCTCAAAATGTAAATTGCCGCATACTGGGGATAAGGATATACCGTATATTGCCGATTATAAGTCGACTCTGATTATAAGTCGACCCCCCAAACTCGCGACCCCCTTTGGGCAAAAAGAAAGTTAGACTCCGAATTTAGGCAGACGCTGCCGCACCCTGTGGTCCTAGCTCACCCAAAAAGTTTTTCAGAAAGCCGAGTAATAAAGAAACATTTATTCGTTCACGAGACACCTCTGACTCGTCGTCGCTTGTGAGGACACAGTCGCGATCTTATGAGCCACTGCTGCCGCTGGTCGTGAACCCAATCTCGAACCGCCTCCTCAACGGCAGGGTATTGTCCGGACTTTGGCCCGAAAAAGGAATGGCGAGTAGCAGCGCACGCAAAAAACTTGCTTCTTTGTTTTCTCCAGCCTCTCGAGCAATTTTCTGAGACGTCGAACTTCCGCCCCACTGTGACGTTTTCCGATTCGGCGTTGAGGATGACTTGCCGCTTGAAAGCCGTGCTGTACTCTTGCCGAGGTTGCGACGGCATCTTGCAAGGCGTCCGTCGGGCAGTGACACCAGCCACATACACCGCTGTTAGCTGTCACGTAGGCGGTGCGACGTGCAGAAATGGCGAAAGGCACACAACGCGCGAAAATGCTTCTCGGCTCATGTGACTGCTCACGTGTGGTCTAGTTTTGGATTGGATTAGATTTGTAGCTGCCCCATTTGTATCAAACACTGCCAGCCCGCCTGGCTTTGGCCGTTTTTCTGTGGAATGCCCACGGTTTGTCGATAGCAAGTTTCTATCCTATTAAAACAAACCTTTGGTGCATATCTCAATTACATTCAAGTTTTTTAAGCAGATCCACTTTCGCACCGTGTCTGACAACTATTATGCAGTTACGAGTGCACGGGGCGTGATATTATCCGCGACTCAGTCGAAAGTAGTTCTGACCCTGCATATAGGCAGACTTTTAAGAGTCCACATATACGTCGACTCCGATTATAAGTCGAGCCTCCAACTTCGGAAACACATTTTAAAAAAAAAAAAGCATCGACTTATGCGCGGCAATGTACGGTACTTCGCAACCTCTATTTTGTGAAACCAGTTTTAGGAGAATGGAGCAAGAGACGTTTTATTGAAGTGGTTTTATGCTGTCATTGCATTAACGCACACACTTTGCACACAGCTTTCATCATCATCATCATCATCATCATTTATTAACCCTTAAGGGTCCCGTTAGGGACATTACGTAAGGGGGGGGGGGAGGTGGTACAGGGGTGTTCAGCAGTCACACATGAATATAAATATAGAATGAATATAATTATAGAAGGAATATAGAAATACAGAAAAATATAGAAAATATAAAATATAGAATAGAAAAAAAAAAGTGTTTTGTGCCCACAAAACAAGACAAACCTTGACGCAAAGCACACAGAGGCAACCTCACAGTAAACCATGTCTTTTTTTCCTGTACAAAACTTTAGTAATCGAGAAAAATGCATTTCACAAGGTTTGATGTCCGACATTTTTTCTATCACCCGAACTTGCTCTTAGAGAAACATGCAATTTGCAGATCCTTTATTCGTCTTTAGTTCCTGGAAGGAAGTGTTACAAGTATTGTTTCCTAACCTTTAAGGGGGGAGGCTACCCTTGAGCATCAACTTTTTTATTTCTTGAGATATCTGGATGAAATTTTCAGGGTAAGCTTGTAGCACAAACATTTGAAGAACTACCAAGTTTCATGGAGCTGTGCCCTCTGGTTCTCAAGTTATAGGAGTATATCAAGGTGGTTTACATGGGTTCCTTGGGACATGCCTGGAGAATCTGCAAAACGTGCTGGCACTTTGAAATTCAGCATAGTCATTCCTGGATAGGTACCCCAGGGCAAGACAAGGCCCTTTTTGTAAATTTCTTTGCTGAAAAATTTTAGCACAGCCCTGAATTTAGTGTTACTTATTAGACCTTCATTAACCAAATTTTAATTGTTTATTACAAATTCCAGAGACAATATCTGAAAAAAATGGGCTTGTCTTGCCCTCAGAAATTTATTCAGGTATGGTGCAAAAGAAACCCCATGAAATTCTGATAAGTGGTTCCCAAGATATGGCTTTCCCTAGCAGCCATGCCAGGCAAAATATTGATTCTGAGAAAATGGCCTTAGAAGATTGAGAGAACACCAACTTTTTTGTTTCTTGAGATATCTAGATGAAATCTTCAGGGTAGGCTCACAGCATAAACACCTGAAGAATTACTAAGTTTCACAGAGTTGTGCCCTCTGGTTCTCAAGTTACAGGAGTATATCGAGGTGGTTTACAAGGGTTCTTTGGGACAGGCCAGGAGAATATGCAGAATGTGTTGGCACTATGAAGTTATTTTATGATAATTCCTGGATAGGCACCTCAGGCAACAACAAGGCCCTTCGAAAATTCTTTGGTAAAAAATTTTAGCACATCACTGAATTTAATTACTACTTAGACATACACTAATTAACCAAATTTTATTTATCAACAATTCCAAACACAATATCATCAATAAATTGGCTTTTCTTGCCCCCCAAAATTTATTTATGTATAGGGTAAAAAGACCACACAGAAATCCGATGAGTGGTTTCTGAGATATGCTGGGGTGAGCAGCCATACAAGGAAAAAAATAAAAAATTCAGAGAAAATGACCCTCGAAAGTTGAGACATTTCCAGGCCTAAAACGATCCCGCTGAATAGCTGGAGCTGTCTCCGTGCTTTCTTTTTTTTGCCGCCTCTGAGTTGTCACTTCATTCTGTTCCTCAGCCTTGCCCATGCGCAGGGCATCTTTCTCCGCCGCTGACCGACCCGCACATATCTAGGACGCTGGATGCGTCGATGCAGTCGTCGGCAGCGCGCTTCGCCATGCGGATGGACCTCATAGAATGCGTCCGTGCACCGAACGCATGTCGCGTCTTGAATTTCGTTGTAGGCATCGTGACCGACCGCGCAACGATCAACAAGCTACACGACACTGTTCAAAGGGCACGGCGACAGACTGTAAAGACGGCGATCGCAAAAATGGCGAAAGGCGAACACACCGCACAAAGGAGAGCGAGCAGCCGGAGCAGACGACGCGCAGGGAGCAGCCGGCGGAGACCATCGCGTCAGCGCGCGCAGCAGCCAATAGCAGCCGCCCGTTCCCCCGCGTTCTCGAGGAGCGCGCGCTTGGTCCAATCGTAGCCTCGGATTTCGGACGCGGGAAACTCGAAAGCAGCCGCGAGGCCCCCAATCAAAAGCTAGCCACGCCTCAAGCACGCTGCCGCCGTCGCCGCCGCTGGCAGCAAAGAAAAGCGCAAGAATTCACGAACAAAACAAAACCAAAATGGCGGCGCTCGGTTCAGCGTGGGAGGAATGGCGCGCGCGCGAAGTTGGGGCATTTTCGGCGCTTGCTCGCGGCTCAGGGGCCGCCGTGGCTTGTTATATTTCTAATTTTCAATATTTTTATGGCGAATTAGGCATTGATAATTACAGAAAAGGTAGTTTATAACATGTACAGACAGAATTATATACTTTTCCAAAAATCGACTTTTTCGCGATTTTCCGGTTTTCAAAGGTAGCGTCCCCCCTTAAGGCGGGGACACATGTGCGAAAAGTGCGTGCGATTCGCTGCGGCGCGTCGTTGCGACCGTCGTCGCAACGACCGAACGCAGCTCGTCGCATGCGTCCAACCTGCTGGATGCCAACGACGAGCCGCATGCGACAAACGCAACGACGGGAAGCAGGAGCCAATGCGAGCGCAGAGAGCGGCAGCGTCATAATGACGTAGAGCGCGATGCTCAGGGCGCTCGGGGCCGAGCCATCCCGTCTGCCGGTGTCATAAAAACGAGCTAAAGTGTGTTCTTGACTTAAATAATAAACCCTGGGATGAGAAATGTGAAAGAATATGTCATTTTTGAGGATCGCTGACCAATACTGAGCTGCTGCTAAAGGTAACGACTGCGATACAAGCAAACTTCTTTCCACAACCGCTTCGCAGCTGCCGCTGGCCGGCTCGCCTGGTGCCCGCTCGCTTCGCTGCCGAAGGCGTCGCGGAAATTGACCATATTATTACTTTATTGTGAGATCATGCTGTTGACAGTAGAGCGATGTGTGGAGTAGGCCTTTTATTATAGCTCAGGCGACTTCCGAAGCGCCGGCCGCTGCGGCTTCGATACGAAAGAGGCTATAGGCCTAGCGACGACCACGGCTGCCAGGCAGTAGCAGAGCTCGTCGCCCAGAGCGCCCGCGAGCGGTGCCGTTGCCGAAAGCTCGCAACATAAGCAGGCATGCTTTGTCGCTGCTCGAGCAGACTTTCTGATAACAAGGCAATCTTGTATTTTCTTATGATATTTGTACACGATCACAAGCAGCGCTGAGGCACTGCTGCACGGCGGCGAAGTGTGACAGCGGTTGTGGGCGGAGCTTGGGTAGAGCGGCGCAGCGATGCTCACCGCTCCGTGTGTCCCTGCTTGCAGTGGGATGGCAGATCGCACGCGACGATCGGTGCGGCGCGTCGGCGAAGTTGTCGCACATGTGTTCCCTGCTTTAATCTGCATTTCATAGGCTTAGCTATCATTATGGATTAGACACTCATTAACTACAACATTACAGGGTGCTCCGGGGGTTTTTTGAACATTGCGAGCTGATAATTGCATCGCATTTTTTAAAGTCCCCTCTCACCACGGTGCAAAAAACTGTTTTCAAAATACCAAGTAGAGCTATTTTAAAACGGAAAAACTAGGAAACCGAAACTGGGTTTCGTCCAAACTATGATGTCTGGGTGTACCAACCTATGACGTCACGGATACTGTCCCAAAACTTATCGCATGCACGTTAATCGGCTAAACTGGTGACGGTAAGTGACAGCTTGGGTCACAATTTTTATGAACTCAACAAAATCGAGCACAACGTTTTATCGTTCAGCAAATCTATGCACACAAATAGTCATTTGGAATCATTTCTCTGTGGAAACAGTTATAAGCGTTAGCGTGGCATAAAGTATGAGTTAAGGGCTTTGTTTTGTACTCAACCAGTATTCTCCAAAACTGGTTGTGTGGTGTCTCAAATAAGTGCAAAATTTTTTAATTTACGATTGAGTAAAATATTTACGCACATAACCTTTACACTGCCTGTTTTGCCTCACTAAGAAAAGAGTGTAACGGCCTCCTAGTTGAAATCAAGAGGAAGAAATGGGCATGGGCAGGGCATGTACTATCGCGCTCAATATGAGTTGCAACGCGCGGTCATCGACCGGGGCTCGTTCCGTGGTGTGCCTCCTCCAAACAGCCGCTCGGAATTCTGGGAGAAACTGCTGTTCCAGGAAACAACAGCACCCCCGCTCAGGAAAAAGTTTCTCCCAGAATTCCGAGCGGCTGTTTGGAGGAGGCACACCACGGAACGAGCCCCGGTCGATGACCGCGCGTTGCAACTCATATTGAGCGCGATAGTACAGTGCAATCCACTTATAATGATACAGTAGACTCCCTTCAAGACGAACTCCAAGGGACCATGAAGACTGTTCATCTTATCAGAAGTTCATCTAATTAGGAGTGCTTCTTAAAATGATGTTCGAGCATGCAGTGTGTGTCCAAATACTTCGTATATGTGAACAAAGCCATGAAATAGTCTTTTAGGAAAAAAATAATTGCAACATAAGCATTTATTGCACTACTAGTGCAGTGCATCAGGCACTGTTGAGTGTTGCCCAGTCTGTTATTTTCTTTTGTGTCTGTCTAGAAAATCGTCTGCTTGCTACAAGCGTAGGCATATCACTTAACCTTCCAAGATATCCTTCAGTGCCCTCACAGGGGAGGAGCCGCGACAGTTCTGCTTTCACAGAAATCGCCCTTTCAACGGAGACGTGGTTAGGTCTCTGTGCCTCCCCGCGTCGCATGGATCGTCGGCGGTGCAAAAAAGCTTTCAGTTTTTTAGCTTTTTTTCTTTCCTTCCGCTGAAATACTGCTCAAATGGTCGAGTAAAGCTGCATGGCTTGGGCACGGCTGGTCGTGAAAGTTCATCTTAACCAATTAGCACGTGTGCAGTGTACATCTTAAGCAGATTTTTTTTGCATTGACTCTATGGGAAACCAAACAAATGACCACCACTGTTCATCTTAACCAAGGGTTCATCTTAAGCGAGTTCGTCTTAACGGGAGTCTACTGTATTGAGAAAACAGGAAAATCTAATTGTTATAACCATTGTTATATCTGGGTCCACACAAAAAAGAAAAAAAAGCACACACAAATTCCCCCATGCATGCAGGCATTACCTCATGTTATTGGCACACAGCATGTTGGTGCATTGCAGAGGTATGCGGTGGACGTATTGAAATGCAGGAACGCACTAAGAAAAGCGAATGCTTTAAAAATTATTTTAAAAAAAAGTAAAATATTCAACGACAGTAGTGGGTGTGGGTTCAGAGATATTGCCTTGTGCTTAAGTCGCCGCCATTTTTACCCACTTCTGGAACACACAAACGGGCGGAAATGATGGAAATGATGTCGGTTGTGCGAGAAAATTGTGCACAGTGGTGGTCAAGCAAGCTCTTCCCCCCCCCCGGCAGCGATTTTGACGATCATTGCTCATGGTTCCCGAGTCAGTGTGCAACTTGCCCTCACGGATTTCGCCACGTTGGTCCGTTGTCAGAGTTGTTACATCACTTGCTTCAAAATATCTTAATTTTTTATGAAACTTTCAGAGCAATTTTGGTGGTAAAAAAACCTTCCGGGCGGCCAGAATTCTATCATTGTATCCGTTATTTCACTGATAGTTTTAACATTTTATATGGTTTATTTTTACAAAGGGGCAATGGATCAATCTAAAGAATTGATCGTTATGAGCGATATATCGTTATATTTGTTATTGCTACAACTGGTTTACACTCTGATACGAAAGCAAGGGAACTGAGGTTCCTTATGATAACAGAGCGTATTTGATTTCACGAGAAGGCTAGTGCAGCAGAGGATAGCAGCGAGTCAGGTGGGCGTATGAGATTAGGAAGTTTGGTTGCTTTTGTTTATTGGGGTTTAACGTCCCGAAGCAACTCAGGCTATGAGGGACGCTGTAGTGAAGGGCTCCAGAACTTTCGACCGCCTGGGGTTCTTTAACGTGCACTGACATCGCACAGTATACACGGGCCTCTAGAATTTCGCCTCCATCGAAACGCGACCGTTGCGGCCGGGATGGAACCCGTGTCTTTCGGGTCCGCAGCCGAGGGCCATAACCACTGAGCCACCGCGGCAGGGATTAGGAAGTTAGCGTCAGCTGGAAGTTGGGCTGATGATGATCGGTTTGTGCACCATGGAACGCACCATGCCTTATCTCTCCCCCCCACCCTTTTCCTTGAAGCTGCAGGCACTGCTGCTGTTTCACAGAGGCTAGGCCCGGCGCGCGACCGTCTGGGCCCAAAGGTGGCGCTGGCAACGGCCGGCCCAGTGCGGAAGACAACCGTTCGCACCACAGTGCCGACATCGGCCGTGGCTGCCAGAAAGGGCGTCATTGTGGTGCCAATGTCCAAGCGTGCCGTCCTGCTGGGCCAACGTGCGGGCTTCAGCGAGAGCACAGCCGCACCACAGAACGTCTTCTCGCGGCTGGGTGGCAACCGCTAGCGAGACATCATCCTCCGATTGCATCACGTTTCACTCTCGCGGTTTCCTCCTCCTCTCTCCTGCTCTCTAGCCACCACCACTGTCTTCTTCAGTCTGCAGACTTAACAACTTCTTGCCGGATTGGCTTGGCTCTTCACTTTATTTGAGAACGATGCAGTGAACAGAGACGGAAGCACTTTGGGTCCCATTTTAGAAGGCTGAGGACGTCCGATTTACATGGCTAGCTATGAGCTGGGATCTGTGAAAACTGCTCACTGTTTTCGTCGCGGTAACACTGCCTCCCTGACTTCACTGCAAACTGTAATGCAGGTCAAGAATTTTCAGGAGAGTTGCTGCACAGGCTCTTACTAGTTTCTTTTTCTTTCTTGTCTTCTTTGGTTGTAGTGGTGTGCTGCAAAAATGAGACATAATTGTCTTTGCTCCACTCGCTTCTGGAGAACAACCATGTAGAGGATGCACTGATCTTGTTATCAGCTCAGGTTTGAAACCGCATCACTAAGCTGGTTTGACTTATCTATCTTTCTGCGATTTGGAATGCTCAGGTTGAGAGTAGAAGGTGTTTAAATAGATTCATCTGTTGTCAACTGCAGGTATTAGACATATTGACATGTGAGGGAGATAATTCTACACAGCTTCACAGAGCTTGTGATGCTTGGCATTTGCACATCTCATAAATGCGTGTGTCAGGTTTCACTGTCTGCACGTTCCATAAGTCACAATGAATGCTGAATATGGTATTTCCGGTTATGAGTCATAACTTGAGGTAAAGGGTTCGGTTGAAACCGTGACCTTTGCATGGCCGTATTGGATGGTAAAATAAACTAGGAGCTGTCTTCATTTTTCATTATTTCATCGTGCACTCCTTCGTATTCATAGGAGCATCACAACTAGCCTTCACTTGGTCATACTTCACTTGTGCATGCTGTGGTAGTCCCTTTTCCTTAAATATACTGTCTCTGACAAATTTGACACCTAGGGTGATAAGAACTGAACGCTACAGTTGTGGCAGTAGTGTTGTGTGCACCAACAGGGGCGGTATCTTTATGGCCCTGCGCTACGAAATACCAGGCACAGGGTCAAGAAAGGAAAGTGGCAAAATAAAGCACCTTGCCTCCATTATTTCTCATTCTTAAGTCCTTAACTGCCTAGTGTTGCTGGCCATGTTGCAGACGTGAAGTGAAGGCACTCTTTGATACTGTGCTTTTTCCCTTTGCTTCTATGTGAAGATAACTAATTCAGTCTAATGTCAAAGATATTCCACAAACTACTGCTGCAGTGTGTATATTCCTTTGTGGTGGCAGAGACTAGATGCTGATGAGTGCAGCCACTTTTGAGAGACTGTGCAGCATCTGTGTTACGTGAGAGGGCTTTTCCCACGATGCAAAGGCGTCCGGAGGTGGTGGAGTGAGCAGATGAGAGGAAGGAGTGTTTTCTGTTCGTGACTCATTGCAGCATTCTTGCATCATTCTTATACATCTCGTCATTTGCGGGTCGGGTGAGGAGACTGCACAGGCGGGCGGCTTTTGCTAGCAAAGTGCATCACTGCCCGCAGTGTGTCAAAAATGTGCTGTGGTTTGCAGCCAAGCGAGCAGTCAACTGTGGATAGTGCTACCAGGGACACTATGCCTGTTATGACTGGTCTAACTATGGATAGCACTACCGGGGACGCTGTTGTGACTGTGTTGCGGGTTGTGCTGGTTGAAATGAACTTGCAAGACTGCACCTCTTTTGTGTGCATGTGTGCACAACTGTTATATCGCAAGAAATTGATGGCCCCGTTTCTTTTCAAGGTCCCCGTCTTCAGTTGTGTCTCCCTCCCTACTTGGACAGCATCCTGCTTGATTTTGTGCGAACTTGAGCAAGCGTTTTACTGCCTCGCCTCGGATAGTTGTCCAGTGCTGCAAGATTCATATTATTTTGGTGTGATTCGGCGTGGACAGAGTGGATGCAAGAAGCCGTAGAACTGTTAAAGTTTGCGCAGTACGGGCTCTATGTCTGGTGAACAACACTTTCGTGATACCTCCGCCATTGAAGCCCAAAAGCCGTACACAGTGCAGGGACAGAGGTCGTCCGATCGCAAGCACGGCAAGAGGGAAAAAATATTTTAAAAAGGCTTTCTTTAATTTGCATAGGCTTGCGTTCCTGAATTCAGGCTTGCAACATCAACTTGAGCAACGTGCACTCTGTGATGTGTGTGTCCGAATTCAACTTGAACATGCACTAACTACCTCATTGTTGCTGCAAATTTGAGTTGAACATGCACAACCTGGGTGTTCTACTGCCTGGGTGAACCTGTAACTTTGACTTGAACATGCTGGCATACCTCCAAATTTCACGAGCATGCACAGCATGGATGTACGACCAAATTTACTGGAGCATGCAGTATTAACTGGGTGCACCTCCAGGTTTTACTTGAGCATGTGCTGGCTTGTTGTTATGAAAAGTGTTAGTTCTTAATGCACCTCTCGAGCTACAATTAGCATTTCCATCCCTGGGTGCTCAGTTTGCTTTTGATCTTGCCTGCATAATGAGTGCGCCATTGCGTTGATGACCAAGTGCTTCAAGACTGTGTCGTCGATGCGGAGTGGTCATTCGCAGATACGTGCCAAAAGTGTGAAAGGCTGCCAGCCCACAGTCGCAGGCTTCGGACTTTTGATGCTGGAATGGACTTGTATTACTGTATTCTCACCGAGGCTTTTTTTGACGCAACTGTGACTGCAGTGGTGTTGTCGTAATTTTTCACACAGCCGGGTCGTTCAAATGGGCATCTCCGGAGTGCTCCATACTGAGAGCCAACAGCTTTGAATGACAGTTGGGAGCTTTGCTTGATAAGTTCTGCTGCAGCACACTTATTTTTTACCCATTCAGCAATGTTCAGTTTCACAACGTGTGTTGCTTGCTCCGTCCTTAACTTTTACGCAGAGGAAGAAGACATGCTAGTGCGTTATTCCCAAATGTAAAGCATTTCAGCCAGCCAGGGGCAATTAACTTTTGCTCTCGCTGTTACACTTGCAGAGCAAGTTATTCTCTTGATGGATTAAGCCCACCTGTTGCACACGAGCTGTCGAGAACGGGGCGTTTTGTTAGTTTCCGAGTGGGTTCGTGAGACCCTGCTCAGTGTTCACTTGTCAAGCAACCAAATCTCTCAACACATGTGTGCAGTTTATTTTAGTGCATTATGTTTACAAGCGAGATTGCTCGTGTAGGTTGCTATTTTCCCCTATATTTTGTCACATCTGCGTTTCTCAATGATTCATCTCGTGCAGACATGGTGTGACACATGCTCGTCATGGGGACGCAAGCCGAAACTAACAAAGCAATGTAGTTGCCTTGCTGCCTTTGCTGTCGTTTGGACCGTAGGTCAAAATTATTGCATGAACTAATTAGGAGTTGTGGCTGGAGAAAATTGCAAGGAATTGACGACTCCTTTGCCTTTTGTGGAAGCCCTAGTAACTTGAACTGTAGTGAAAAAAAATAAAAGAAAATGATTTGTTCAGTGTGACCGTAAAAATTGTTTCTGCGCACTGTAGCATGGCTCCTGAACCAGCCTGACTTGATACTTCCGAACTTGCTTCGTGAATGAGTGTCAGTATTTTATTGTCCTTTTTTGTGTACCCTCGTCATCAGTTTTTGCTGCAACGTGCGAGAACCATCTTTCTTCACTTCTTTTCTTTGTAAGCTTAAAACGTGTTTATTAAAATTTAGCTATCACAAAACTTTTTATCCTGTCATTTTTCTGTGCAATGTGCTCAGGTGAAGCAGCCAGGAGTTGTATTAGGCATTGTGCCGTCAACAGGATTTGTCCTTAAATTTTGCTGTCCTCTGCCCTAGTGATTCTGTTGATGGTGCTGACTTCTCCAAGGTTTGGTCGCACTGGCTGCCATTGAGTTTTCTTCCTTTTTCTGCCTAGTACTGGTGTTTACTTGCAGAGCTATCCCAAGTGCATTTTCTACACCTGTTTAAAATGGCCGCTCGCATGTATTTACTCTCGGGAGCATGGAGTGTGTATTGCATTTGAACTCGGATATATTGAATTATTGCTTATATGGGATGGACAGAACGTTCCTTTGAAACTCTCACGCAAAAGTATAGCACTAGGGTGCACGTTTATTGAACTCGCTTGTAGTGGAACATTCAGTGCATCGAATTACACTGCTGCTCTGCGAGTGCCGCTCCTGGTGGTGCTCCTGTGAACACGTCTCATGCTCGGAGCGCATCGACTGCATGGCCATAGAAAACTGCTGGCGGCGCTAAAGCTGTGAAACTACCTGACAAGGTGAACATGGAGTGTACTTGACGGTAAGCTTCGGAATCTGGGCAGCACTTTATTGCAGAAGCATGACGCTAGCGTAGGTCCAGTGTATCCTAGCTTTTGCATTGTTGATAAGCTTATCTATTGCCATGTTTTTATTTCGCGATTTTCTTCGTTTGGATACATCTGGAATTGGCTGTATGTGATGTACCATACTATTGTAACTCCCTAGTGGAATTAGACAAGCCAGGCTCATCATCAGCAGGTGCCATTTCTGGATCGAGTCCAGTCTGTCTGTTTTCTGGCACTGTTGTGTGTGGTTGAATGTGAGCAGCGTTCATCCGAAGCATTTTTTTATGCGAAGCATACTAGCCGCACAACCGAGCTCTTCCTTGCTGCGCCGCGCGCGGCCGCGTAGCTACCACTTGACCTACGTCGGCGCACCACGTGATATTTCATTTCATTTTAATACCTTAAAGACCCACTGGGGGTATTACATAAGGGGTGGGTACAAACAGTCAAATGAACAAGTGTTATGTTGAAAAATGGTTGGTAACAGCTTCGGCGAATGTGGATGGGCATGAGATGGTAGCGATGTCATTGGAGAGGTCGTTCCAGCCTACAGAAACACGGTGAAAAAAAGAAGCGGCACAGGTAACAGTACGAGCACGGGGGCGAAACACTTGGAAAGGATGACGAATGTGGTGGGATATGCCGGCTGGTGGGGCAATGTAGGGAGCGCAGCGCAGCGAACTATGAAAAAATTTATGGTATAGGCAGAGGCTAGAAATACGACGACGAAGTGAAAGGGGCGCTAAACTGGATTCCGCTTTTAAAGATGTTACACTGATGTCGTACGAATAGGAGGAATGAATGAATCTGGCTGCTCTGTTTTGAAGCGACTCGAGCGCATTGATTAGGTAAACTTGATGAGGGTTCCAAACTGGCGATGCGTAATCTAACTTTGACCTGACAAGAGATTTATATGCTAGTAATTTTACCTGTTGTGGGACGTCACAACAGCTGTGAAAGCTGGGGCTCAACCCGTGCGCTCGCTTGCGGACGCGCAGCCTCCGCCGGCGGTATGCTTCGCATCCTAGGCTTAACCGTAAGCTAAGCCAGGCCATTTTTCTTGGTTTACCAACAGATTGCAAGGACCAGTTGGTACCTTTTCTTCAAAAAGAAAGCTCATTAGGGTGTCAAGAAACGACAAATTTTTTCTTCGTCCTTTTTTTTTTAAATCGCGCACGAAACATTAGTATGCATGGATCAACACACAGAATTTGCCTGCACCTGCTACAATTTATAAATCGAATGTTGTTGGAAGTTGATTTGGTTTCAACCATCGAATGATGGCCATGACATCACGGACGAGCTAGAAAACCTATCAGTTCATGTGAGCCATATGAAAAGAGCAATAAAAAGGCAGCTTTGGAACTAATTAACCACCGGCCAACCGCGCGCCAATGGCCTTAAAGGAGCTCTAATTTAGTTGCAGTATGCCTCCCTATTGAAAAAAGTTCTATGATGCAATGAACTCAGAGTTTATCATACAAATATCATATACTTATCATACAAATCATAGAAAATTTCATTCAAATGTCATACATTTCTGTAAAATCATAGAGATGTCATAGAATATCATAGGAATTGTATGATATATCATACAGATTGTGTGATATTCTATGATGAATGATCTATGAGGTTATTGCATCATAGAACTTTTTTTCAGCAGGGCTGTGATATTAAAGGGCGCCGCTTCACAAATATCCTCTTCCAGGAATTTTTTTTTTGATGTGATTTGTAGAAGCTGAGTTATATGTAGTAAAAATTTCAATTTCAGCGTCTTTCTCTCTCCTGTCATCATTTTCCGCGCGCTGAAAGGTCGGCGCTCATCCGCCGGCCCCACCGGTGGGGGCGGAGCTTCCTGACTCCCGGAGCTACGCCGCTTATTTGCTGCGGCGATGGTAGCTGGCTGACGTCTAACCAATAGCAATCTCTGAACTAGTATACGCAGAAGCGGTGCGACGGAGAAGGGCGCGAGGATGAAAAAATGGCTGTGGTTCAACCAGGCTGAACCTAGTAAGACGAGCGAAAAGCGCGGCTACGCCTGGTTTTTCGCTGTGACGCAGCTTGTCTCCGAGATGTATACGAGGGGGTACCCAAAAGAAACCGGACTTATTTTTGTTTGAACTTATTTGTACAGATTTTAAGCACAGACCTTCGATCTCCTTCAAAGTATTCCCCACTTGCAATGATACGCTTGTCGAATCTTTCATTCCATTTTTCAAAACATTGTTTAAATTCATCTTTTGTGATGCTTGACAGTGCCTCCGTCGTTTTTTTCTTCACCTCAGCAACAGAAGCGAAACGCTTTCCATTCACATATTTTTTTCATTCTAGGAAACAAAGAAAGTAGCACGGGGCAAGGTCGGGAGAGTATGAGGGTTGAGGAATAGGGGTCATGCCATTTTTGGTCCAAACTGTCGTAGAGACAGGGCTGTGTGAGCAGGGGCATTGCCATGATGGAAAAAACAGTCACCCGACCGCCACAAATCTAGCCGCTTCCACCGCACACTGTTGCCCAATCTTTTCAAAACATCCAAGTAGAAAGCCTGGCTAACTGTCTGACCCTGCGGAACCAATTCTGGACGACTCCTCTCACGTCGAAAAAACAAATCAGCATTGTTTTGAGGTTTGGTTTCAGCTGACGAGCTTTCTTGAGACGAGGTGAATTTGAAGTTTTCCATTGGCATGATTGTTGCTTTGATTCAGGATTCGATTCAGGAACACTTGAGTTTTCCCCATAGCATCTTCCTTGTGCGTCTTTGTTAATATTTCAAGAGTTTCCATTAAACTTTTTCCGAGCAAAAATCAGAATTTCACCGGCGCACGCTGTTCACGAAAATCAGCCATTGCAAAAACGACATTCGCACAAAACAGTCGTCACTCTAAAACTCTGCCTATACTAGTCTCACCTCCTTCAACGACGGCACTCGGCTTACTGACTCTGGAATGTTCGTTCTATGCGCTCCTGGTGGCAAAACGCGGTACCACAGAAGCTTTGTCGACCAAAAAATTTAGTCCGGTTTCTTTTGGGTACCCCCTCGTATGCCAGCCGTATTATCCGACTCTGCTTGCCTTGGATTGCAAACAGTTTACCACCGGGGCCCGGCAGGCCGGCCGTTTATCCATGATGTCTCCTAGCGAGGCTTTGCCACACAGCCGCCTTTTATGTTGTCCCCCTCCACTGTACGCACGTGATTCGGCAAGCGGTGGCGCAGGTGTTCCTCAAGGCGAGGGAGGCAGCGTCTAGAAGCGAGCGCAGCTTCGGCGAGCGAGGCACGTGATCTGACGCCACAGCCCCATTTTCGACCCCCCCCCCCCCCCTTCCTGGTCGAAGGTCATTGTCAAGTGGTTATGACCTTGAGCTTTGCATGCGGAGTAGAGCTTTTCGCTCTAAAAGTCGCCGGAAGGGACTGGCGAACTTTCTCGCGTGATCGTGGGTTCTTTGCTGCGTGCAGAAGTTATTATTTGGCTCGGGTATTCATGACAAGATAATGCAGTGATCGAGTGAGTTTATGTGCTCTCCTCGGAACGTGTTTCAGAGCCCCTTTAATGCCAGTCATTGCAGGCGTGTTCGCCGGATGGGCAAAGCATCCCGTGTGGAAGAAGCGCGGTGAGCGCGAGACAGGTGCATCATCGAAAACGAAGCTACAGCCCGTGGTAGTGGATGAACTGCAGCGATTTTAGAAATTTCAGCGCCATGCTGGTCGCATGGTATATGTGCCGCCTGCCCCGTCGACTCCGTCTTTTGTACTGCTACCACGTGCAGACAACGGACGGTGCAGCTGATACATTCTGTGCCACGAGCGATGAGCTACTTTCGTCGCTGCATGTGCCTATATATATTTATTTATTTATTTGAACATACTGCTAGCCTCACATTTGAGGCCGTTGCAGGAAAGGGACGCATTACACATTGAAAGCAACAAACTTCAAGTAGGCACGGTCATAAGCAATTTGAACTGATGAGGCAGTAGATATGCATTCTATAGGAACGATAGATGCTCCTCTCTCAAACACGTGATCAGGCATGTGGCAACACGTCGTTGAGGCGTATAGCTGGCCAGATGTTTCCTTGGATCCTGTGGACGACAACATCGCAGCCGCCGCGGTGGCTGAGAGGTTATGGCGCTCGGCTGCTGGCCCGAAAGACACGGGTTCGATCCCGGCCGCGGTGATCGCGAATTATCGTTGGGGGCGAAATTCTGGAGGCCCGTGTACTGTGCGATGTCAGTGCACGTTAAAGAACTCCAGGTGGTCGAAATTTCCGGAGCCCTTCACTACGGCGTCCCTCATAGCCTGAGTCGCTTTGGGACGTAGAATCCTCATACACAACATCACAGCGCCGCGTGTGCTTACGAAGCCGATGCACGCCAAGTACGAGCAGTCTCCTACCGCTAGTACTGTGTTCAATGTGGTCGGCCTACCACCATTTACTGTGGACGCTTCTACCACGATTTGTTCGGCAGCAGTACTAGTTATGTATTGAGAAAATGTCAATTGTATGTCGAAGCAGGGGGTATCGGCCATGGAGAGCCTGGAAAGTGCCGCGGTAGGTCCCTCTCTGCTTTGAAGACAGGCATAACGCAGTTGTAATGCGAAATCATTACTAGTCTCGTCGCGAGAAAAGCCGGCGGCGCGTATGTGTGTACTCTCAGATGGTACAGAAAATCCCAGCGGTGGCAAGAAAAAAGGGTGACGTCATCAAGCGTCCGTGTGACGCACACAGCAAGCCTAGCACCGCCACTTCAGACAGGCATATACACGTCGTTCGTCTGCATATACACGTCATTGGCCGACCACTATGTGGCGCCGGGTTTGTATATTCATGCAAACATTGTGACGCAACCGTTTATTGCACAGCGTTCCGGGTGTATCATACGACTTCCCAGTGCATATACAGCCTGCATGTGCTAATGAAGTTGGAGGCTAGCTTTCGACAGGGATTCGAACCGACGACATATGCGCCTTCAGTTGTATGCCTTTCCAGAATCCCTACTTCTTCCCTTAAGGCGTCGTTGAGGTGTCGACCGAGAGGTGAGACCGCTATTTGCTTTCCTCAAAAACCAATTTTCGTATCAAAATTGTGACGCAACCGCGTGTCGTTCAGCGTTATCAGTGACGTTCAAGGTTATTAGCGTTATCAGTGTTGCTGCACTACAGGAAATAGCAGCGGACTTGCAATTTCTCGTCTCCCGTTCCAACTGGTTGACTCTGGAGCGACTAACTCCGCCTGCTACAGTGCTGTGAAACTTAGATTGGTGCCCATCTTGCTTAAAACTGCATCGTGTTGGATTGGACTCCGCCTGGTGTATGGGTGGAACCTTAGGGGATTTAAGGATAATGCTGAGTGCGAAAGGACGCTCTGAGCCATGTCGAAAAGGCTCACCCAGTTGCTCGACGCAAACGTTTAATTCTTGATTCTTTGCTCTTCTGTCTTCAGTATGTAAATATGTTACTTAAAAGGGCCGTTAAACCCGCTTGTTTTCGTTTTCCCAAACTTCGAAGCTTCAGGCTATTTTCAGCCCGAAGACTGAACACGCTACCAAACGGAGCCCGGGTTTGAGATAGCCTGTGCGCCACGACATCAGCTACCAGGAGATCACCCAGCACTTAAAATTAGCTGAACAGATGCTACCGCCACCTCACAAAAGTATCACCAAAGCTCAAGAGGCATAGAGAAAACTTCAAATGAATAGTGCCCCAAACCCGGTAAGATTGCACCGCATCAACCCAGACAAATTAAAACCCTATGGCTGTGAATGTGGCCAGAGAGCCACGGTGGAACACATCTTTTGGGGCTTCCCCTCAGGCTCACCGGCCGAAGAACTACAGAAGCTTGTAGACTCGCAAAACTGGGAGACCCCACTGGCCAGCTCTGATCCGTAAGTACAAGTCCGGGTCACAGCACTAACCCAAGAGGTCGCCTTCAGCACTGACTGAGGGCTCATCACTCCCAGTACCGGTACTAAAGTTTTATCACTGGCTGACCTTCCGGGAGGTGTCATACGAGTTCTCGTTGCACATAGCATACATCTGTTTGAGGCTAAAGCCCCTAGATGCTGATCTAGGGACTTTATTTGAGGCTAGCTCGCGACAGGTATTAGAACCGAGTGTGTGTTTCACTCGAACCCATTTGGGATCAGCGTTCGGAGGTGCACCATCGTTTCATTTCTCAGTGCGCAACCTGCGTCGAGGTCGAATGCTCACGATGGCCAGCACACTAATGTTTTCGCCTTCGCCGCATGTAAGCAATCCACACACACACACACACACACACACACACACACACACACACACACACACACACACACACACACACACACACACACACACACACACACACACACACACACACACACACACACACACACACACACACACACACACACACACGCACACACACACATGCACGCACGCACGCACGCACACACACACACACACTATTTTGAGACGCTAGCAGTCCGTTCTGCTGCCCAGCAGTCGGGGCTGCAGTGACGGTTTTGCACCTGTCACCTACGTATGCAGGTCGTATGCGGGACATTTCCTGTAAAGAAAAGCTTGTGCAAATGTACACCCCAGTCTCTCAGACCGAGCCACTGTTTTGTTCATTTGTTTTCTTTCTGCGGTAAGTAACTAGATCGAGCATATTGTGTTTTGCTAAATTCCTCTCGCTGCACAGTTCATATTCTGTTCTTTTTTTTTCTGTGCACCTCTCGTGCTCCTTGCACCCGCCTCGTGACCCACCTGAGCGAGCAGAAGATGAAGATGGAAGCCGCATGGCTGCTGGTCCTATCGCTGCCGCTGCGCACCGCCGAGCCGATGTGGTGAGAGCCGTAAGATGCCAGGCCACACTCTCTGCTCCGGTAAGGACTTAAGAGCGTGCGTGTCAAGGGATAGCATAACGCACCAATTGATTGCCGACGTTCTCTGTATGCGCAACCTTTACCGCAGCTATCTCTGGGAGATCTGGCTGACTCCCCGGCGGCGGGCAACATGCTCGAAATGTGACGAGGAGCTGGCCGAGGAGCTGGGACATTGCTGCGTCACTAAAGAAGGCTTCATGAGTCATGACCAGCCACAGGACTGAAGCACGGTAAAATTTCCCAAGGTGGGCCACGTGTACAGCCAGCGCAGTGGCGAAGAGTATGACTGGCACTTCGTCATTTGGCACTTCGTTGCTCGGGACTGGTTCTACGCAACTACCTATACTCGTATAGGTATAAGATGGAGAAGTATGAGGCGGTGCAGGTGCCAAATGCTTCACCAGATCGCCTGGGCGCGCTCCTAAGCCTTCGGCTGCAGCTGCACGCAAAACAGAAATTACAGGGGAGCGGGTGGATTATTACTACGTATAGTGTCCGGGCTGCCCTACTCCCTCTGTCCGGAAGAAACGGAATGCAAAGAGACCGCGGGCCTCTGCAAGGTCACCGCTGACCAGCTGGGCGACGACAAGACCATGACGACGACGAACGTGCCGCCGACCACGGAACCCGGTGATGAAGCCGTCGGTTGTGATACGAAGCGGTTCGGTACCGAAGGCTGTCGCTGTCGTGGCGACGCCTGCCCTGGCAGTCGCCGTCGTAGCTGTCGGCTCGTGGCGTTGCGGCGTGGCCTGAGAGTTTTGCCGAATGACTTCTCGCCTTTCAAATGTTTCTCCCCGAAATGCTTTTTTTTTATTCTTTCGCCTTCAAAACGTCGTGTACGATGCGCGAAAAGTCCGCGATGCCTCATGGTGGTCAGGACAGTTTCTGAAGCTTTTCTTAACAAACTGCGAAAATAGAGATGACGAAGAAACGGCTTAGTTCACGCGTTTGCCTTGATTCCTGTACAATTATCTGCGCTCATCGTCATATTGATTTCGTTTCTTCACGTCAATCGCTTATTTTGTGTCCCTGCTATCTCACGTAAACCTCTACAGCAAAAATATGTTGTCGTCTGGGTTCTCTGCAAGGCGGGATAAACGTCGGATGTAGAAATGCGGGCATTAGATTTAGGCAGAAACCACCGCAGCATGAGGAAAAAAAAGATACCTTACATGCAGCGAGAATCTGCATTCAGAGTGGGCTGCGGGGTGCTGGTTGTCTTAAGAATGCATTCGACAGTGCAGGCGTTAGCTGCCGCACAGTAGGATATTTTGAATGATTTCGACAAGAATATCTTTTGTACACAGGCGTTTTCGACACGAGCTGATCTTTCAGGTTCCAGTTCAATAATCAAGCGCGCTCTGGCCACTTTCAGCGAAACGGAAGGCGCCCAGTCATCGTCCAGCTGTGAGGGTCTCAAGGAAAAACGCCGTATCTTGCTTCGCTGTATCAAACCGACGAAAATAGATGTACAATTCATGGAGATTTTACACCTGCCGTTGAACTTGCACGGTCTAAATTTTGATTCTATTAGTGGTAAAAAAAGTTACGCTATTTGTATTCGATTTGTATTGTAATCCATTGTTAGGCCGAAACTCGAGTACGCTGCCGTGGTGTGGGACCCTCACACGAAAAAGGACATTGCACAGGTAGAAAAAGTTCAAAGGCGTGCTGTGCGCTTCATTTACAAAAAATATAAAACCTCCGAATCTCCATCTCTCCTTATGCAATCAAACCAGATAAAACCTCTCATCATCCGAAGAAAGGTAGCAAGAATGGAATTTTTGTACTGCTTAATTCAGGGAATGTTTGGCATCTCAGCAAGTCCTTATGTTACTCCATCATTAGCTCGAAAAACGCGACACACACACAACTACAGCTTAACTCCTCACTTCGCAAAAACAAACTCCCATAAGTTTTCATTTTTTCCGAAAACAATCAGTGATTGGAACTCACTACCTGAAGAGGTTTTTACGTGTGCTGACTTCAAAGAGGCCATTACCAATCTGTCTGAAAATGCCCTTCTGAATTTTGTGACTACTTTAGATTGACGAAGATGTATTTCGGAGTGCTTTTATATCTGCATGCATGAATTTTAAACATATGTATGTACGTAAGATGCTGTATAACCATTTCTTGTTGCTTTTGCCCTTCCATGCTTGGACCAAAAAGGTCTGCAGTATCATGTAAATAAAAAAATAAAAAAATTTGGTTTGGAAAAAAGTACTGTTCGCACAGCCTTAGCCTCGGTGAATTGATTTTTACCTGTGATGTTCTTAACCAATCCAGGCTCATTTCACGTGGCGGTGGGCTTGTCAACTCTCCCTTTCTCTCCCCTGCTTTGGTGATTACAGCGCAATGCGCTGAGTCCTTATATGGTACCATATTTACTCTGAGAATCGCCAATCACTCGCGGTTGAGTCGCTTTACCGTCCTCCAGCACTGACGTCTTCTACAGAGCATTTCATGCGTCATGAATTTCATCTACAGTTAGCAAACCCGGCGGCGATTTCATCATGTCTGGCATTCAGTGGTAGGCAACAAGGCCGCCCTGGCAATACTTAAGATTTTGTGCAGCAAGTTATACTTTCATTGCTCGCAAAAATCGAAACAGGACTTTCTGATTGAAGAAACCAGGTAGCAGTACGCACGCTTGTCAGTATTTCTAGGATGCTTTCTGAACAAAGACACAGATGCAGATTAACATTTCACTGCAGCTCAGACAAGGCAGTTGATTTTGCGTTGTGAGTTCAAAGCAAAAAATGAAGGGACGGTAGGGAAGCCACAGTGTGGTAGCAGCGTTTCTACAAGAAGACTTTTATTGGTCTCAGTCTCTTGTGTATCAAACATTTTATGTATATTACATTAGTTAAGCGCTTGTCTGTAAAACACATTGCAATGACGGCTTGCGCCACCATCGGGAATTTGCCTAATAGTAACACTCTGGGAAGGGAAGGCGACGTATACGTTGCAAATTGTGTGGTTTAACGCCCCGAGGCGATTCATCGGTTGAGGGACGGCATGGTGGGCGGCTCCGGATTAAATTAGATCGCCTGGAGTTCTATAATGAGTGTTCACATCGCACAGCTCACGGTCGATTTTTTTAATTTCACCTTCATCGAAATACGACCCAAGCGGCCGAGGTTGATCCCGTAAGCTTGGGATGAGCAACCGAACGACAAAACCACTAGCCACCACGGAGTGTCGCGAATGATGCAAACGGTAAGCAGTATGTCGAACGTACCTTACAGCCGCAAGAAACCAGGCTACCGTATGGCTACAACCCCTCACGGCGGAGCGGGAAGTGGACGACAGACCTACGTCTTCAGAGCTCCGTGACAAATGAACATTATTTAAGCAAGATTGATTGCAAAACATTTACGGTGACAAGCCTGAGGAGGAGGTCGCCTACGTAGACGCAGCGGGTGATATACATAGTCAGTACACGACCGTCGCGGTAGTGAACGGAGCGGGTAGCCTCATTACGGCCGCAACCGTCCTGGGGACAAACACTGAGACGGCGGAGGAGGTCGCAATAGCACTAGCTTGCGTCGGTTCCAAAGCTAAATACGTCATAAGCGACAGCAAAGCTGCAGTCCAAAATTTTAGTAGAGGGAGAGTCTCTCCCCTCGCTGCCAAAATTTTAAGACAAGCGA
Organism: Amblyomma mixtum; assembly: GCF_055824585.1. NCBI lineage: Eukaryota > Metazoa > Arthropoda > Arachnida > Ixodida > Ixodidae > Amblyomma > Amblyomma mixtum. The sequence goes on from NC_143019.1 coordinate 95,496,019, forward strand.
CATTGAATAGAACAATCAATATAATCTGGACCCCCGCGCACGAATCTGTCCGTGGCAACGAGGCGGCCCACGAGGTGGCTCGAGATCTCTACCACCGAGCTGCACACGACGGTCCACCGCTCGCAGATCACGGGAGAGAAGGGCGACTAATTTTCTGTCACGAAGTTACAGAATATTATAGACAACATCGCAGGTACTTTCCCCCGCCTAGCATAACACTCAACAATCAACAGGCGGTGGCGTGGAGGCGTCTACAAACAGATGTCTACCCACACCCAATTCTATGCAAACATATCATTCCAGAAATAGAAGACGATAAATGCAAGAAGTGCGGAGCGAGAGGGTCCCTCGACCACATAATATGGGAGTGTAGCCAATCCCCAGGCAGGGCAAAGGACATTAAGAGTAGATACGCCTGGGAGACCTTGCTCCGGAGCTCGGACCCTGAGCTCCAGCTCACCGCCGTCCGACTGGCTGAAGAGGCCGCCGGGATACAAGAGATCCCGGCCAGCATCTGACGCGACTAACCTATGCGGCCGGATCTCTCCTGATCCTCCTCCCTCAACTGAGGGTATGGGACAGGGGAGGTCTGGGTGAGGTAGTCTCATTCTGTTGGACAATAAATGTTTTTCACTCACTCACACTCGTCGGAAAGAGGTTGGTGCTAAGAGGTGGTGTTAAGTGGTTGAGAATACAAAGCCCTCGACGACTCTGTCAGCCCACTCCACCGCCAGAACTTGCGTTCTGGGGTCAGAGCTAGCCAGCACGGTCTCCCACCGCTGGAGAGGAGAAGCGTTAACTAGGTCACCCGTAGGTGGCTCTATTTTGCGATCCGATAGATTATGATTGTAGATGGCGGGTTGGCCACAGTGTTTAGAATTCGGGTTGTATTAATAAGAGTAAGTGTGCGCGATGAAAGCGCCTACAAAACTCAGGGCAGACATCAATAGTCTGTCAGAGATAACTAGCGTTATGTCAATGGAACATGCAACCTTCCAAGGCCTCGTTACTACCAAATTTGCCGAGAGAGATATTCGCTTTGCAACACTAGAGGTACAGGTATCCCAAATAGCCACCTGCATGCAGCAAATAATGGATAGACTAGCAACCATCGAGGTCCGCCTACCCTCCTCTTGGATGTGCCCACGACGCCACAGCCATCTTTAACCCAACGTGGGTCCACGCCAAAAATTTCTAATTTGGCAATGGAACTGCTATGGCTTCCGCCGTAAGCGGGGCCACTTGCAGCTCCTTACCCAAAAAACACCGTCTGTTACAACCCCAGACGTGATCGCATTGCAAGAAGCTAGCGGCAGGGCTACACTGCCAAGCTATAAGGTATATCTGCCACACCATTATGACACTAGTAACGCAGCCGGCTCTTTTAACAGCTCGCTCGTGTCCGTCCTTTGCCGAAGACGACAGCGCAAAGCGATGATAACTATTTGTGGTGAGAAGGAAGAAGCCGCATGCAGACAGGTGAGGCCGAAGCCACGTACAGTGCTCACAATATGCATGTATGTACGTATGTATGTATGTATGTACGTATGTATGTATGTATGTATGTATGTATGTATGTATGTATGTATGTATTTATGTATGTATGTATGTATGTATGCATGCATGCATGCATGCATGCATGCATGTATGTATGTATGTATGTATGTATGTAAAGTAAACGAACCTATTTTAACAGAATTCGCCAGTGTCTAAATTCAAGTTGTACGCTTTCTGATGCTCTTTTCCACCGGCCGCGGATATACAATGCACAAATTCTGTGCAAGACGCGGTGAAGGACACCTGTCGGTAAAAAAAAAAATGCCTACTATTATGTTACTTCCTAATGCGAAATTTGAGCGCAGCTCATCAGCTGTTACAGCTTTTCACTCTAGACCATATCCTTTTCCTCTGCCCGGCGGATCCTCCCCCGCGGGGCCTGGAGCACCTTACCACTTGGGAGGCTTGGGAGACCCTACTGCGTTCTGGGGACCCGGCCAAGCAAGCCATCGCCACCGGCCGGGCTGCCAGCGTCATGAGCCTCCGGGACATGAACGTTTGAGTGCAGTGGGGCCGTGCGGGGGCCCAAGGACCGACGTGTCCAAAACTCCCTTGTTCCAATAAAGTTTTCACCACCACCACCATCGATAGATTGAGTCAAAGTATTCGAGCAAGACATGTATGTACAATTACGGACAACTTGTTATTGTTCACACATATTCCTTCTTCAAGAAACACGGCACTAACAGTTCTTGATTGTCATGAAGGAAGCTTTGTGGATGGAGAAATAGATGGATATATGCTCGACTTGCTGCACCAATGCCTGGTTCTCAAAGACGAGGTCTGCGCAAGTATTTCGCGAGATTGTCACAGCTGTGGGAGCCGTTACGAGCGAGACGAACGGGGTGTTCTCCCGCATAAGTGGTAAGTTGTTGTTGTGACTGGGAGAAGGATGAAATGGAAATTGCAGAGGCCTGCCTACTGGCTGGAGCCGAGCCACCACCGCTGCCGCAAAAAAAAATTCCCGCTTGTTTTTATATCTACATTAAAGTCCCCACCCACCCTGCCACCCTGGCAGCCTTTCTGGCACATCGTTGTCAATGACAAAGCATGCAACGCACATCTGTCACTACCGCCACAGAGCTTAAAGCACGACGGAGGTGGCCACTGTTCCAAAAGGGCAGTTATGCGTCTTCCCTGTGGTTCAGGTGTCCACCAAGATGTGTGAGATAGATACTGCGCATATCCTTTCCTCAAAAAACCAATTTACAAATTTTACCCTCTGCTTTCCAAGCCCCGCTCTATTGGTTTCGCAGCTGTGGGAGACAGATACTGCACATTTCCTTTCCTCAAAAAATACCGAAGACAGTTTGGAAATTCTAATGTGTGCTTGACGAAAGCCTTGTGGTCAACACACTGCCGCTTCCCCGAACATCTTGGCGCGGAATCACTGGGCCGCTTCGAAGCCATGCGTCTCATTCACTCGAGTGCAACCAGACGCCTGGGGAAGGAGCGCTGGTGTAGCTGCGGCCGCCGACGCGCGCGTGCTCGTTCTCCAGCTTCTGTGTGACGTCACGGTTGCTGTGCACAGCTGCGCCCCCCCCCCCCCCCCCCCCCCTGGCTCGCCGGTTTGCTAAAGAGGGGAGGAGGTTGCGCTTTTATTTTCTCCCTTTCAAGCTCCCGCTCCATTGCTTTCGCAGCTTAAAGGGTGTCTACTGCTGTTACAATGGCGACGGCGATGGCGACGCCGCGAAACGTAGAAACGGGCGCCTAAGAGCTGCGCTCCAAAAACGACCGGACCAGAGAGAATTGGGCTCCAGTAGCTCCGTACTTGCAAGAGATGTCGCAGTGAAGGGCTGGCGAAGTGGTGGCAGTTAAGTGTGACGTTATCGTCCACCAAGTTGTGGAAATTGCGTTCGAGCTTATCAGCATTTCTCAGAAAGATTACTGGCCTATAATATAGGCGTAGGAACAAACATGAAAAACGCAGACTACTTACTATGTTGTGCTGAAGGTTGCCCTTGACGAGTGGAAATGTGCTTATTGAGCAGATTGTGCTTTGTATCAAAGCGACGTTATTCAAACAGAATATATTTGCTTTTTGCGATGGCTAGAACAGATAACGCGACGTTGCGCGGCGATTACAGCGAAGCTCACGGATAACGTACGTGTTCAGAAGGCCCCGGCAGGTCATGGGTCGCAGCATGGGTGACCCCAGGCTAAAGGGAGAATACCCTCGATAGATGTACCTCAGAATCGAACCATTTAGGTGCACTCACAACATACCATGAGATACTACAACACCCCAGATTAGAGAAGCAGACATATCCACCACCTTCCAATAACCTTAGCAAAAAAGTGGTTTGCCTTCGTAGAGTACAGACTGATATATTCCGCACCCCTTAAGAACTAGATGCCCCAAAGCCTGGATTTCATCAAATCAAAATGCAAATTTTGGGGGGAAAGGTAGACCTGTACCTTACGGTACGGGCCTGCAAAACAAAAAAACAAGTCATTATAACTCAGTCAACGCGGAGGGGTGGGAGGCAGCAATGTCTAGCTCGGATGGAGGACGTCAACGTCAGCTTATCGAACTAGCAAGGGCAGCAGTTCGCCTACACCAATAGAGGCCCGGACACCACCCTCTAACTGCACAGCACTAAATATTTTTATCATCATCTGTAGCTGCCTTCAAGCTGCGGCATCTTTCCGCGGGAGTTTCTTGTGTGGGCGCTCTGGTTGCGTCTCACGTAGCCAACAAAGGGACAAGGCTGCGTGCAGGCGGAGATGTGCAAGTAACATATATGGAACAAACAATGCAGTGTTTCGGGGCAATATTGGAGGAGCGTTTTCAGGTGCAGAGCATAAGGAACACTGCGCTTGTTTTATGCACCAGGTTCAGGATAAAACTTTCAAAACCTCCCTGCTATAAATAATTTGGATACAACACTAGCTTGTTCTTAGTATACTTCGCCTATATGCAGACGTTAAAAAGCCATGTTGCTTTATCAACGCTGTTGAAAAATAATGATCTCTTTGGCTATAATTTAGGAGGGCCAGAATAAGTGCCATCCTTCTTACTTTATTACGTTCGTTATACATCAAATGTGTTGTTCGCGACGCTTTGAACTCTCAAAAAAGGGGGCTGCATTTTATTGCGGAGAAATTCAACAAAGATCCGCCACGCAGCGAATCATTCATAAACTGTTTCCGACCCACGAAAGTGCAAGGGAGTTGAGGCACATACCATTTCTTCCCTACGAGTAGACGAAGGTTATACATATAGCTGTAGAATTTTTACGCATCTGCTTAAAGGCACCACTGACATGAACAATCATTGCAGCCAATTTTAGCGGAACCAGTGCTTTAAGAAACACCTTATTAATGCGACAGGCCCGGTTCGCTAAAAAAGGCGGCCTCCGTTCGTCCGTGTCGCAAAAAGCAGGTGGCCCACCTCTCCATCAGGTTGTGGACAACCTGCCCGCCATGGCAATTGGAAATGAAATTAATTCAAAATAAATTCAATGCAATTGCCACCTACCCACCGTGGCACAGCGCATAAGCTAATTGGTCGAGAGGGAGACAGCCTCCCCAATAACTATTTGGGCAAAAGTGGGCCTTACAGGAGATAGGAAACAGTAACCTGGTTCTCTCAAGCTAGAAACATCCACCCGCCGGGGCAGAGCAGCATCGCTTAAATGCTGCACCACTGCGCTAGCAGTGGTACTATGACTCCCTGTACTGTACTGTACTGTACTGCACTGCACTGTACTGTACTGTACTGTACTGCACTGCACTGCACTGTACTGTACTGTACTGTACTGTACTGTACTGTACTGTACTGTCAGGGGGGTGTTAAGTATTTTTTTCTCAGATCAACTGGTGAGCCAAAAAGTTTGCGCGTTTTCTATTTCACACTGTTAACTTTATTGTCTTGCAAGAACATGTCCGCATTGAGGTTAAAAGTTTTTTTGTATTGGCTGTGTTTCCAGTGTGGTGAGTAACGAGGTAAATTTTATTGCTGTTATTCGCTCCTGCTTTTATGGTACACGGAAAGATATGAAGCTTCATAGCTCGCAAACAGACATGTCTTGTTTCGCGCTAAGGATGTTCACATGAATTAGCCTCTAGCAAGAACCCTTACGTTGCTATACCACACTGTGACCAGCGTACTTTTCCTAACGTTAACTGCCTTGTGTTTTTAGCGTTTCAACTTGTTTCCGCTGCACAACTCGCAGCGCCTCAATATTCCGTTTAAGTGTCGCGAAACTTCACGTGCTTGAAAAGTGCGGCGACTTCAGTGCCAACCGATGCCTAAATATGTTGGAGCCGGGAAGGAAACCGATCTATGAGAAGGGGAGCTACTAGATTTTTTTCAGCCAAAGCTAGTGCTACGCGCATAATGGTAAACCACCGACTAAAAAAAAAAACAAAAGAAGAAGCAGACGCTCCGAACTCGCTGGCTTAACGCCTGGTGCGGCTTCATTCGGTGCAGCTAACGGAATGTCCACATCAATAGGCCCTCGGTGACTATCCTTCACAAATGTGCACCAGTTATTCCTAACGTGAGCAGCAGTTTCTCCACTTTGAGAAATTAGACGGTTCAACGGTGCAGCCTAAGAAAGTGCCTTTGAGCGCGGCCACTAGGCTCGCAGCTTGTTTCCTTAACGCTGAGTAGGTCTCTTTGCTTGAAGCTTGTACTATAGCTCAGAATTCTTGGACATCAGTTTTAATTGCGAGGCAACTGCGGAATATTGTCAGGTACTATTATGGAAATGTTGACTGTAATCATCCATTCTTCCGATGCGTAGCAAAATATTTTTTAAATTTTGCCTATCGCTTGCATCGAGTAGTCAGAGCAGCGGTTAGGATACCAATGTGGAACGTTTTTGACGATAGTGCCACGTATCATTCTAGTGTCCGTTCGTTCGCGCAAGACCGCAGGAAAAGGGTGTTATCAATTTTGTTCGTGACGCGAGAAGCGACCGGACTAATCTCGATTGATCACAGCCGTGAAGAACTGCATCTACGTTTTTCCAGATTACTGTAGATGATTGTGACCTGTTATCTCGAAGTTTCCTTGCCGGCTTTAAATTGAGCGATGCCGCGAGCGGCGGGCATTCGTAGTTCGACGACTGACGAGCACGTTTGTTGCTTACGCCGCCGCCGAGTGATTCAGTTATTTTGCGGGCGCAAGTCAGCCCAAATAAAGAGTTTCGTTTGCAAGTCCTGTTGCTGTCTTCCTGACCGCTTGAATGCCATCACTACAACGTGACAATAGCCGTAAAAACGTTAATAGCACAAAAATGCAAGCCTACCATGGAAAGATATACGGTTATATTGGATGTTATTGTGGAATATTACGGTATATCAAAAAATGGCTTTCATAAGCAAAGTCCCGTTGAAAAATGCACCTATCCGGAATTTCTGTGCATGGCACGTTTCGTACTACAGCCGTATACCATGCTTGGGCTGTAGCTAGCAGACTCAGCAATTACTGAAAATGGCGACAAGAAAATTTTAAACATTTACAGCGCGTTAGGGTTGGTTGGTTCGGTTTGTGTGGTTTAAAGCCCCAAAGCGACTCAGGCTATGAGAGACGCCGTAGTGGAGGGCCCCCGAAATTTCGACCGCCTGGGGTTCTTTAACGAGCACTGACGTCGCACAGTACACGGGCCTCTAGAATTTTGCCTCAATCAAAATTCGAATACTACGGCACAGTGAACGGGCTTGCGAGAACATGCAGACACTCATATAAATGTATCGAGAGAATATGGATGCTGAGAATGAATAGCCCGGTGGTCCGCCTATTTTATATATAGCTGGGCTGCATAGAGCCCGGAAACAGCGTGTTTGAGATTCCTGATTTACAACTTTTCACGGTGACTCCAGACAGTCGTAGCGGAAAACGCCGTCCGATGAGGCATGCGTTCGCAAGGTCGCCAACGCTTGCGCGCCGGTGACACTGCCGCGCCAAAACCGGCTGCCGTGTCGGAGAGGCCACAAATAAATAGGGTCGATAATGTTTATTTGATACGTGCTGCAGCTTCACCGTTATGGGTGAAGGGGAGGGTTGTAGTGTACGGACTCCTCCGGGGCACAGATGGCTCACACGGCCACCGTCAGCGCTTCGCGACGACCGCTCTGAAACTGGGCCCATCTATACAAGGTGCGTCCCTTTCCGCTTCTTGCCGCTACTCTATTAGCGCAATAAGGGAGTAATTACTCTTTGGCATCCAGCAAGCGTAGTAATACGGCTACAAAGGAAAGCTATACAAGCTATAAAAGAAAGCTGTATAGCTTTCCTTTGTAGCCGCATGGCTGCTCTTGGGTGGATCCCTGAGTATCCCTTATTACAATGAGTATCCCTTATTACAAATCTACTCCCCCTTGGGGGATTCCCCTAAACATTTGACCCCCCCTCCCCCCTCCCGCGGCCGCCATGCGGTTGGGGGTTATCTCCACCTCCCCGCGCGTGGCTGCCGATAGCAGCTGCCAATAAGATCTTGCATGCGGTTGCCTTTGTGGGCGGTGTTGCCTCAGGTGCTTTCGCACGTCTCACTCGGTTCAGCTACGTTAAAACCCTACCATTTTATTTTATTTGTTCGGAGTTCGCGTGTGTTCATGTGCGTCTAACAATGTAGAGGTTGTGCGAGTAATACCAAACACACTCAGGTTACTGGTATTCAAGAAAAGGCCCTCCTTTTTAGCGATGTATAGAACTTCAACAGACGTTCACGGGAACAGACTTCTAGAGGGAAACTACATAATCAAAACGCAAAGTAGTCTTCTCACTAGTACTTCGTCTTGTCATTAATTACCCGCCTATAAGATTACCTCAGTAACATAAAGAACTTATGTGGGGGTAATGCGAAATCATTGTAATCATATTCCGAATTTATTCCAGTTCCGCTCTAAGTCTATTCGAGTTATATTCTACTCCGTTGTAGTTGGTGCCGTTGTAGTTACTAGTACGAGTGTCCTTCAAAAGCTTTTGAAGGACTCTGCTACTACTGACTATTGCCGGTTAATGCTTCTTATTTTCCCCCCTTAGATGACTTGAAACCGTTTCGACCAATCGCGAGTCTTGTAACACCACTAATTTTTAGGCGACGCCGGGTTTTCGTGTCAATGAGTGTCACAATTCGGCGCGCTTTAGGAAAGCCAGCGCGGCGCGAAAGGTATCTCCCCCGCGCGCGCTGTCGACGGTTCGAGAACAGACAGGAAAATGTGACTCATTGCCTAACGGAGAGTGGGTTATCTCGGGCGTGCGTAATGCCCTCCCCACTTCGCGAGCGCGCCGGCGGCGCCGAATCGGAAAGAATGGACTCGAATTGTCAGGAAGCCACTCTACACGCCTGACCGATGGCGATGTGCGCCCGGCGGAAGTGTGAGAGAGCAGTTGTACGGTTAATACTTTGTGTACATGCGTGCTTTTGGTCCAAAGAAACGAACAGACGCGGCGCGCGCCTGTATATGAAGGGCGTTAAGCACTGCCTGTCAGCCCGCGCCGCCTTTAAAGCTTGAACTCTATTTCGCTCCCGCACGAGTCCCGGGTCAACACCACTCGCCCGGCCACGGACCAGCGAGGCAGCGCGCGATAGTTGTCGGGACGGCCCATCCTTGATCCTCCGGCAGTAGGACTGTCGCAGCGCCCTGTGAACAAATTGTGTTTTGTTTGGTTTGTCTCTCTCGTATGTAGGTGCACTTCAGTTGCACGATCTCTTGTATTGCAGTCTCGAGAGCTACTTTGCATGTGTTGCATCGTTTTGTGGAATCATACTGTATGTGTTGTTACGAGTGAATGGAAATTTCTCTGTATCGTCTCTGCTATATAAAGCGTGTTTTGTTCGTGAAGTGTGCTGAGCTGTCGTCAACGGAATGCCTGCCGCTCTCAGCTTAACTTCAAAGTAGGACGTGCCAAGTTCACGTGCAAAGTTACCACAACATTCTGGAACAACATAGGTTCGGCTCTGCCTGGATGCGATCAATCGAGATAAATCTGGTCTCACCTTGCGTCACCAACGAAGCGATAAAGCCGCATGCCGGCAGCTTTGAAGAATGAACAAACAGACAGTACAGAGGTTCACGGCAGCACTCTCCCTCTCTTTCATTGCTTCCTTAACTTCTTTTTTAGTTCATTCCTGCATCCTTTCCCTCTTTCTTCCTTTTGTTCGCAATTTGCTCTCTTCCTTTCTTTCTGCCGTTTTACTCCTGTGTTTATTCGTTCTTTTCTCTTTCTGTCTTTCCTCTCGTGTTTATTCTTTTGTTCTCTTCGTTATTTCGTTAATTCTCCTTTCCCTTCTTTACTTCCAGCTTCCATCCTTTCTTCATTCTTTTATTTCCTTCTTTCTTATTTCCTTCCTTCCTTCCTTCCTTCCTTCCTTCCTTCCTTCCTTCCTTCCTTCCTTCCTTCCTTCCTTCCTTCCTTCCTTCCTTCCTTTCTTTGTTCTTTCCTTCCTTCCTTATTTCCTTCCTTCCTTCAATAATTCCTTTCTTCCTTCAATAATTTAAGAAAAGCAAAGCTCGCTGACATCCACGCTAGAGGAACCGGACACACTCAATAAGATCCGAACCACGGTGTAAGAAGTAGATCCCAACCACCGTCGACGGCTCCTTTATCGTCAGAACTATTATGCACACTGACCGCCTCTATCTCTAGAGTTACCATGGCTACCGCGACACGCGAAATGACCCCCCCCCCCCCCCCCCTTCCCCTTTTCTATTACGTACAAAGCTGTTCCGTACCGTGCCGCTATTGACGCGCTTATCGCCGAAGGCACTTATCAGAAGGTCTAGCGCCGGTGAGCCACTCTTATCTGACCTCTCTTTTCCCACCTCTTTTCCTCGCCCTCAACCTTCTCGCCACCAGTGACGACATGGCGACCAGTCACGTCTCCTTGGTGCAAGTGTCCTGGGCTTGTTTCCAGCTTGGTGTGTGCGTGTTACGGTGCCCGGTGTGGTGTTGACAGCTGATTCGCACCGGCGTGTTTTGTCTTGGAGTCGTGGCCCATAAGCCGTGTGAGATACGACACTCAGTGACACATTTCTTGGTGCTTCGGAGTGCTGCCACTGTTGCTGTCAGCGGTTCTCGGCGCCGATTTCCGGCTGGCCGGCTTGTAGTGGTGAGTATGTTACACCTCGTATTTGAAATCTCTTCGGGATTATTGTTTCGCGCTTTGTCAGGCGTGGTTGGGGCGTCTTTTGCATTGACGCTTATGTACGCGCGTACGTACTGAGAGATCAATGTGTGATGCTTTTACCGCTCGTGACGGAATGAAATTGTGTTTTCGGTCGCCGAGCAGGCAGACGACGAATTGGTGAGTTCTATGGCTTTAATCACTTCCTGGCCTTTGCTGGTTCGTATAGCGGAAGTATTTAAACTGGTAACTTGGGGCTAGTTGCTGTTACATTATCTGAACCACGCCGGGACGCCTGAAAAAAAAATGAAACACACACTCACCAGGTGCTGGCTAACTTGAACTGAGGTTTATTGAGGCATTGCTATAGTTTATATGCTGTCACAAACAGCATCAAACAATAATACACAGAAAAAAAACATGCATCAGCGATGCTTTGTTTGAGATTGTTTGCAACAGTGTATAGGCTGCAGCAGTGCCTTAATAAATCTAAGTTCTGAGTCAGGGCTCTGCGTGTGTGTGTGTGCTTAACTTCTTCTCCGCGTCTGTGGGCTGTTCCGATGAGAAAGTATTTAGCTGTTAAAGAAAGTTGCAGGTAATCGCTTGTGTTTAAGGGCAGTGAGAAGCTTGTAGACACCCCTGACTTAAAGAAGCCGTCCTGCCGATTTCTGCTCACCGGACAAAAACGCTATTCACGAATGATTGCGCAGTGGTTACGTGCATTCTCAGGACGCCAGTTTTGGCTGCTGCCAAAAGTGTTGTGTGTGTCGCTAGCCGACGGAGTGAGTAATTCAGTCTTCCTCGTAGTCTTTATCTCTTGTTGCTGTATTAAAGGCTGTGCGGTTTATAAAATGTTTGCCTCTAAAGCGCCGGTTTTCTCTCGAGCGTATTAGGCACTTGTAAAGCCGGAGACAGGCAAACATTTTCCACGGCGCACTTAATTTACGGAATTATTTGGAGATGGTGCGGTTTTCACTTCGACTACTGCGCTCCGCACGTGATTAAAGCCGGCTTCGTAACTGTTGTGAGCAGTGTGAAAAACAAAAATGCAGCAGCGAAATGGGTGGTCTTTTCTTCTCAGAAACATCGGGCATTTTGCTGCAGATTTCTTTAATTTCGTCGACTGACGCAACTAATAAACTTGATTTCACACTACCGGCATAAGTTGTAGTTTACGAGGAAATAGCTCATAGTAATGGGATCGTTGTGCAGAGAAGTTTAACCTTGAGATGATGGTAATTGCAGTTTTGCTACCGTAGTAGATGCTGGCGAGAAGCTTTTGCGAATATTGGCTCATAGGCTCTCTTGTTTGCCATCCACGACCGTGGATGACACCTGTGTTCGCATTGCTTTGACCTTGTGCGCCGCTCTCAGTGATAGTCGCGTGGTTAGAAGTGAATGAATCAGAGCACGTGTTTTCAAGGCCGTATAGCACTGCTGCCCCAAGTACGACGGCCAGGAAATCGTTGGGAGCTGTGCGCCATTGTTTTAGTATTCCTCAAGTAGAAAATGGGTCATTCACTGATTGCATGAAAATATTTATCATAAAGGGTTCACTGTTTGATGTTATTTCGCGACATGACGCGAAAACACGTCACTGATATGGTAACATCGTTGGCACAAACATCATTTGCTTACGTCATAGACCTCAACGACTTCTTAATCATCCATTATGCTGTTTTTTTCGCTGCTAAGTAGCTAGAGTAGTGAATTGCATGCTAGAAATCTCGTTGCGGCAAAGCTTCGTACTGGCAGTCGCCGCCTATTGGGTTTCTGAGTGCTTAGTGGATCGCTGTGATTACGGCCTATCTCTCTCGTCTTTTATTGGAATACTTCCACTTGGTGTAAACTTACGCCTCACACAACTTACCGTAGAACTAGCCTACGTCATATATAGCCTTCTCAAATACAGAAACAAAATTCTATTTTTTTAGTCGCTTAATTATACCGGTATAATTGCGAAACTGATACATTAGGAGTGTCGATTCCAACTATTCCGCATATATTTTGTATAGCGCCTTGATATCAATATCCTTGGTATCAAACTTGACATCAATTCTTAACGTTTTTGGCATTACTGATACGGACCATATAAGGTATTTCCGAAGTCCTTCACTACAGCATCTCATAGCCTTAGTCGCTTTGGGACGTTGGACCTCATAAACCAAACCTATGAGTACGATATGGACAAAAAAAAAGTCGAATGGTTTGAATACATACGGCAGCTTATGACGTTATACATGTGGAAAACTATTCGAAATCAAACAAAGTTTTCTATATTTTTCGCATTCTATAGACTCCGTACTCCATTGATTCCATACGCAGGGCTCGTACGCAAGCGTTCTAGTAGAGCTGCAGTTAGTATGCTGCAAGCAGCAGAAAACAGTGTCAAATGATTCATATCACTCGGCCTTAGTTGCAATATTAGCCTCTGCTGGCGTTAATAGAATACTGACGTTAACTCCATACAGCTTTAGATCATTGTAATGACTAGGTTGTTGCGCCTTGTGGGTCCATGTTCATGTTTCCTCCGCAGCGAAAGGCGCTTTTATTGTTTAGAAAATGGGATTTACAAACGAAATATGTTCTCTAGTCCCTGTATTCAAATTCCTGACGTCATGACCGCAAATGACTTCGTGATACCGTTTGGAAGTCTATCGCTGGCATATACGAGGGGTGACCCAAAATAAACCGAACTGAGAGCGCGCTACCATTCGGAGACGTAGTAGAGAGTTCTACCGCTAGATGGGGTTAGCAGAGACCTTCACGAAACAGCTGTTGAGACGACATAAATTTGTAGGCAAACATTTGAGCGTAGTGTTGTGTTTCGCTTGCAGTTACTTTGTTCCGCCTGCGAAATATTTATTGCAAATTTAAAAGAACAGAGAGTGTGTTTGATGTTTTGTTTCCTGCTTGAAAAATCGGCAACGGAAGGTTACCAAATGATGCAACAGGCTTTTAAAGAGGGTGCTATGAGCCGCACACAAGTTTCCGAGTGGTTTGGGCGCTTCAAACGTTGTGACATGAGTGTAGAAGACCATGCTCGTTCTGGGCATCCTTCAACGTCTCGAAACGATGAAAACGTTGAAAAAATCCGCCAAAAAGGAACAAAGATGGTCGTTTCACGATCGACCAAATTTCAGAAGAGACAGGGGTGAGTTGGAGCTCCTCTCAGCGAATTTTGACTGAGCAGTTGCAAATGAGACGTGTTTTCGCTAAATTTCTTCCTCGCATTTTCACACAGGATCAAAAGAACATTCGATTAAATTTGAGTAGGGATTAAAAAAAAAGAGATTGAAAGTGATCCAAACTCCTTCACCAAAGTCATTACAGGTGATGAGAGTTGGTGTTAGGGGTATGATCCAGAAACTAACCAAGCGTTAAGCCAGTGGAAATCTCCGAACTCTCCGAGACCAAAAAAAAGCAAGGCAGTTGAAGTCGAATGTGAAGACAGTGATCATTGTCTTTTGTGATGTTCGCGGAATTTTGCACCAGGAATTTGTTCCCGCTGGCCAGACTGTTATCAAGCACTTTTATTTGGAAGTTTTAAAACGTCTGCGAGAGGATGTGCGGAGGAAACGCAAGGAACGTTGGCGATCAGGTAACTGGTTCCTTCATCACGACAACGCCCCCGCACACACGGCCTTACGAGTGACCAACTATTTGGCTTATCGGGGATGGACTGTCGTTCCCCACCCTCCATATTCACCAGACTTAGCCCGTGCGACTTTTTCTCTTTCCAAGAATGAAGAAAAGTCTAAAAGGGAAGAGTTTTGGTGATGTGGTGGCCGTACAAACAGCTTCGCAGAGGGCACCGGACGATATCAAAGTTGAAGAGTTCCAGAGGTGCTTCAAACAGTGGGAAAAAAGACTTGATAAGTGCATCGCATTTCATGGAGAGTACTTTGAAGGTGACTGAAGGAATTTTGTGCAAGAGTTAATAAATAAAGTTTTTATACGAAAAATCCGGTTTCTTTTGGGTCCCCCCTCGTATCCGGGCGTCGGGCAGCCACCCGCGAACAACCACGCTCAGATTACCGCAGTTTGCTAGCGAAAGAGTTCCTTGGCGGCGATACCTCTAGCTCATTCCTTGATCTCTTCCGGATTATAAATTCTCCGTTTTTGGCGAAGGCAGTATCTTTGTCTGTAGATCGCGGTAATCTGTCGATATGCGTCAGTGTCCCTTTGAATGAATGAATGAATGAATGAATGAATGAATAAATGAATGAATGAATGAATGAATGAATGAATGAATGAATGAATGAATCCTTCTTTGTAAGGGAGGGATGGCACTCGGCCGCTGTTGGGGAATTAGAAGGAGGAATGGGGGTGTACGTAAAGAGGCGACTTCTAATCGGTCGTCTTCAGAGCTGCGCGTCGTGAGTCAGTCGACCACTCTTGCACTACTCGAAGCAGGCCACTTTCACTGCCCTATGCCGCGCCATGTTCTGCTGCGGTGATTGATGGTACCTAGTCTGCTAGGATGGCGTCGTCATGTGGTTTGAGCTGAATTTTGTATCCCTTTCGCGAGAAAAATGAGCAAGTCTATGTAAGATGCTGTAGATCTGCTGTAAGTGTTCTTTTCAGTGGGTGCATCTGTTGTGCATAGCTGCATCGTGTCTGGCAAGAGACCACTTGTGAAGTATGTACAGGGCGTACGCCGCGGTTGCAATGACTTTGTTTGAGCTGATCTCTTCCATCATAAAAATGGTCTATAGACAGTCTATATACTTCTTATAGACTATTACCTCCCTGTAGATATTTCTTTTTGTCTATTCATATTCTATAGGCAAAAGTCTACTAAAAGTACATGGCCGTAAATGTACACATTGTGTGTAGACTGTCTATATCATTTGTATTGCATATATAGACTGCTCTTTAGAATTTTTCCATAGAGAGTCCATAGTCTTTATAGACACAAGTTTGTGGACAGTCTATGGACTGTCTAAAAGAATTTTTGTAAGGTTTGTGGCCGAGTGAGCTATGGTTCTGTTTCTAACTTTTTGTCTCTTACCTTTTCCCGCACCGTTTTTAGTTCGGAATAATTTGACTTTATACCCTAAAAATGGTTCTTATGTTTGGCAGGAGGCTTGGTTCAGAGATTTCAAAAGTTCTACCCGCCAAAAGAGTGTCGAGTCCGCTTCCGCAAACGTGCTAGTTATCATGCGCTCACAAATGAACCGCACACTTCAGGAATCCGTCCATTCATGCTCGTTGCTTCCATTCCTCTGCAAGATGTGGCGAGATAAAGCATAGAGCCCCAGACTCCGAGACCTACCGGCAATGTGACAGACTAGTTTACTAAAGCTGAGTGCTGCTATTGCTCCATCAGTCTGTTCTTCAGGCCTCTGCGTTCGTGGCTGGCCTTCGTGACGGCCTCGCCACTCAATCTCCAAGGCATACACTCCACTTTTAACGAAAAACGCAATTCCTTCTAAAGCGTATGTCGTGGCCTCTTGTCACGGTAATTTTTTATTTACTTTTTATGGAATATGCTTTCTAATGAGTCATTAGCTCTGTACACATCGCGCAGCGTGCTTTCTATTTTCTCTGCATATCCAATTGCTATCTTAGTTGGGCGTATGCTCGGTTCGTCTGCAATCATCATTGAGCAAATCATTTTTCTTGCCTAAGCCTTTTGTAATGCCTTTCTGCTTTTTATACGGCATCACATTGTTACAATCTATATTTGTTGGTGAATTGGTGATTACGTGAAAAATTAGTCATAAGAATTTGTCCCCTGACAATGACGTGTTGCTGCTAATGTGCTTTTCATGCCACACTTTCACATGCCACATATCGTGGA
This sequence comes from Amblyomma mixtum, assembly GCF_055824585.1. Classification (NCBI taxonomy): domain Eukaryota; kingdom Metazoa; phylum Arthropoda; class Arachnida; order Ixodida; family Ixodidae; genus Amblyomma; species Amblyomma mixtum. Next base: position 95,512,462 of record NC_143019.1, read on the forward strand.
GCAACTTTGCATCTCGCCATATGACCGCCTTTGTCGGTATAAAACACTGCAACGGTGGTAATCAAGGGATGTCAATGTCTGGATGCTAATGAAACAACGTATTACACTCGAAATATGCACGTATGACATGTCAGTGAGCATCGAACTGCATTCAGAATGCAAATGCTTCAACATAAGCGACAAAGATTATCAAATAATGACAAAAATAAACATTGTACGGAGTTATGTCAACTTTAAGGACATTACTTTGCATCGAAATATAGCAGCTCCATAGAGCGCTATAAAACAACTATTATTTCCTGATAGAGTGAAGCTGGAGTGGTTTGTGAGATAAGCGATTTATTTTTTCTTCCACTGTTTATCCCACTGTGCGAGAGTCCTTAGAAGGGCGTTTTCCTTGTTTGGCATTGATATGATTTCAGCTTACTTCTCTCATATATTACGCGTTCCTCTTTACCTATTTGTTCTACGCGAAAGAGTCTTCAGAGAGATGGTTTCCGTTTTTATTCAATAGATTTCAGAACACATGCACTTTCATTTTGATACGAGTTTCCTTTCCACCATATTTGTTTAATGATTTCTTATCTTAGTGTTTTAATGTTTTTGCCTTCAATGCAATGTTGTTGGCCTGCTCCTTTCTGTCAGTGCATGCGCTCATACAAAAAAGCCAGTCATACAAACTGTCAGATTCCTAGCGCGAGGTCTTCTGCCTTGTTAGCCATTGCCTCGCAAATTCTTCGGCAACTGTGGCGTTGTATTCAGTTTATGGGTGGTGCACAGCTGCTCATTAGATCCCAGGGTTGTTCTGGGCACCTGGAACAATTGATGAACTGAATTTCATGTCACAAATTACGATTAGCCGCGGTGACATACCCATTAACACTGCCTCTAATTTGAGGCATGTAGGGCGTTTCAAATAAATAAAAATGAAAATACCATTTCGCTTCTTATGACCGATGGCGCAGTATACTGAAATAGATACAAGTTGCTCCTGAGTGTGGTTTGATGACGTCTGACAAATTTGTGCACGGCAGGTGAGTGGACCTGACTTAAAGAGAGACTCCTCGCTTTGTTTTTGTTTTTGAACATTTTGAGGTGGTGGTCGCTTTATATTTATTTGACATCTCTTTTTTCGTTGCAATGAATTGACGGGCCAGTGTGAAGCGAGCAAGCTTACGACGGAGAGCTCGAGAAACGAGAGGGCAATTGAACTGAAAAAGGCATTAATTTTTTTATTTAAAAAGCTGCCTGTGAGATGAAATTGTTCTGTTGGCATCTGAGCGGATGCTTAGCTCAACCATCGTCCCGGCACACGTTAATTAGTTTGACGTCGATGGTCATTAAAAGCTGTGCCTTGGCTGTCGTCTATGAGCTCCCCCCAGAGCATGGACTATCGCGTAGTCATATGCCTAGAGAACCAGTCAGCCGCCCTGCGTGGCCGGGCGGATATGGTTGGGAGTCCCGCCAGCTTCCTTCTACGAAGCTCCATTTGAGCTTGACACTCCAAGGGGGCGCCGCCATCTTGCCACTCGCTTCGTTCCTTTGCGCAGCATTGTGATCACGGCAGTCAATCTTGCTCGAGTTGTTGTCGGGTGGCCGATGCTTACCTGTACATCTTGCCGCGTTCAGTTTTTTGTGCTTTACGGTTGTCAAAGGACGAATAGATCAAGAGGAAGAAATGGGCTTGGGTACGGCATGTAATGCGAAGGCAAGATAACCGGTGGTCAGCAAGGGTAACGGAGTGGATTACGAGAGAAGGCAAGCGTAGCCGGGGTGCCAGAGAGTTTGGTGGGCGGATGAGATTAAGAATTTTGCGGTTATAGGGGGTCCGCAGCTGGTAGAGGACAGTGTTAATTGGAGAGACATGGGAGAGGCCTTTTCCCTGCAGTGGGCGTAGTCAGGCTGGTGATGATGATGAGTTCCAGATATTCTTAGCTCTTAAACATACACTCATTATCAGTGGGTCACTGTTAAAGAAAAAAAATATCTAAACACAACCGAAGTACTGGAAACATCCGTATAGGTGCCCTAAAGAATAGAATACTAGAGGCTGAAATACTTTTCTTATTTTAACGCACCGTTTGCACCTCCAAATGGCACGGGCTTGGATTGGACTGCCCAGTATTGCACCTAAGTTTTGAAAGCCAAGGTTTTCGGGAGTCTAAAATCTGGGAAGCATCAGAACACTTCTGTGTGAACGATGTTTCTCATGTCGTGTTCAAATCCCCCGATCGGTCGAATCCCATTGCAGACGCCTCTGTTCACGGTGGCGCCATCTGTTGGAGATGCTGACATGCTACACATTTCGTTACAGCCGTGACCGCTGTAATGAATGTTACAGCTTTACCATAGCGGTACCGACCGTATACTCTTTCAACGCGCATTAGACGCCGATAAGCCACGCTCACGCCTACCCTTTCCTAGAGTGACTTCAGAAAAAGAGAGAGGTAAACAGGAAGCCTACAGTTGTCGCAGGAGTGGAAGGATTCCACTCATCACAGTGTCGGTGTATTCTTTCAAAGGCATAGTCCTGTGAGGCTCATTGTGTTTTATATACGGAGCTGTAGAGACAAGCGCCCTCCTGAACCCTCGGTGTTCTACCTTCGGACGATGACTACTACTACCCCATTCCCGTGATATGCCTCCTCGTGTTTCCTCTTCTGAAAAGCAGCGCCTGGCCTCTGAATATTTTACTGAGAGTCTCAACTAACGAACCGCTTCTTTCACCTGCCGACTGCAGCCTCACGGCTGGCACGCGTGTGCTAATGAATATCTTGAGCGACAGTTACTTAATTCACTTGAATGGCCGGTGCATGCATTCTTTGTGCATATAGCTGTAGAGTAGAGGCTCCTCGAAGCCGCTGTGGTCGGCTGAACGCGTACGGCACTGAGAAGAGTTTAACCTCTCTTACTTATTTTTCGATGATTTGGAACAGCTAATTATGTGGTGTAGCCGGTACCGAGGCCCGAACAGGATCGGTGAAGCCAGAATGGCCGATAATTCAGGTCAACTGGCTATCGGGCTCCCCCGGAAGAGTGTTTCAAGCGCTGTTATTGTGTTTGCGTGCGCGAAATGCGTACCGTGGTGTAACAGCTCATTCATTCGCCCGAATGTCGTCTTTTATGCGGAACTGCTTACTATGAGCACGTGGAAAACATTTCCTTGCATAACCCATGTCTTGGTGTACAATGAGAATGATTTGTGGGGAGGCGTGGCTCACCCTTTGAGCCCATTCGAGCCCACTGATAAGTTTACCCAGCTTGTAGAAGAAGCACTCCTTTGGCCAAATGCAGTGTAAAACTATTTTATGATATTCGTATCGTTATTACATTGATCATTTTGCTTTCAGTGTTTGGTGTTGCATTTCTCGCATGTATTTTATGATCCTAATTTTACAAATTGTGTACTTGCCATTGTTATATATGTATTTTGAAACACAGTAAGTATTCTGTTTTGCCTCTTCAATTCCTTGTACATATCCTTAGACACGTCCTGTAATAATATAACCAGTCGATTGTGCCGCTCTGTCTGTGGTATGATCCTTTGTTACCAATACTGTAAACAATGTTTTTTCTTGTACCCCCCTGTTGCAATCCCTCTGGGGATTGACAGTATATTTAAATAATAAATAAAACAGACGGCTCTGGACCACTTATATTATTCGTTATTTATTCGCTATTTGAATGATTCTCAACTTGGTAAGTAGACAACGATAGCTAGCAACCGGTGCTTCTAGCCTTACAAAGCAGTGCTACTGACAGTTTCTCTCGAATCTTCATGAACGAGATTATTGCCGATGCCGCATACACGCCAGACATGACCCGTAAACGGCTTACTGCCCCACGCTGGCATCATGGGAGCAATGTAGACATTGTCATGATGTGCCCGTACTGCGGCTGTATAGGCCGTGTTGATCTGCACTACCTAGACTGGCAGTGCGCACAATTCTACAAGGGACGCGACAATCTTGTCGCCAAATATGGTTTTACCACTGATGGCGAGGAATTTCGTGGATTGACCTTAGCCGGATCTAGCGGTAACTAGGAATATTTCGGCAAATATGCTAAGTGGCCTCTACAAAGAAGTGTATAGAGCGCGGCTCGACCATCCGAGATGTCACCCCCCCCCCCCCCCCCCCCCCCCCCCACGTATCCAGTTGGTCCCTACTTTTTCTTTCCTTATGAACGAAATCTCCCAACAAACGGCTTCGAGCCTCTCTTTCTGAATAAACAGCTCATTAATTCTCATTAAGCGCGTGGCAAACATTTACTTGCATAACCCATGTCTTGGGGTACAATGAGGAGGATTAGTGGGGAGGCGTGGCTCATCCTTTCAGCCCATTATTCTCTATATTTCGTCATCGCGAAATCTTCAACGAAGTCTCCAGCTTCCGTGGCCATATATCGTTCCCCGGTACCTTTATTTCATTTCGTTTCATTTTATTACCTTAAAGCAAAGGCAATTTTATTGCCTTAAAACATTACCTTAAAGCAAAAAACTGTTTCCAAAGCACGAAGGACAGAACGTTTCTAAACTTCATGATTCCTGAAGCGTGCCGAAGAAAGCAGACAAGGAGGCCTCTCGGGGCGGACTCGGCTGCGTCTAATGACCACCCCTGACTTTTGGCATGACCTTCATTGCAATGCTTCGTCACCGACTCTGTTTAGCATCCGAAAAAGTAAAGAAATAGGCGCGCCGCGCAGTCTCGTACCTTATATACTTTTTACCAATTCTGCGTGATTCTAACCCATGAGAGAGTGCAGAGGGTTGGGGCTAGTTGTTGGGGCTCTTGGCCGGTCACCTCCTTTGAGGCATGGGCCGTGAACTCCGAGTTCCTGGTAACGTACACCACGTGCGACCGTCTTTACGGCGACACCGCGAGTATGCGAATAAGGACACAACACAGAGTAGGATGCTTTACCCGGGGCCAAACGTTTATTGGGTGTTTCCAAAAGACCACCGGGTGATGAGGTGTTCTGCGACCCGTGCTGGTTGGCTTGCTCTGGCGGCGGACGGGTCAAGATGGCGACAACAAAGAAAAAGGCAGAGGCATTTATCTTGCGTCCTCTCGCTGTCGAGGCTCGGTGTCGTCTCTCTCCGGCCACGCCCGATCCCCGCCGATTTCGGCGCAATTGCCCGTCATCGCTTTCGGCCAATCAGCGTCCGTTTCTGCTATGCTGGCGATGTGCACTTGCGACCGCTTTGGGGAAGTGTGGGTGCAGCGTTCCCGAGTTCGCCGTTCGGCTACCCGTCCTTGGAGAAGCGGGAAAGCGCTTGCTTCCTTTCCTTCTCCATGCCGCGCCTCGCCCTCGAAGGAAAACCACGGCATTCCATAATTCCCGCAGCTTTGAAATTTGTACTCAGTAGGATTTGAAGTGGGTTCGATGCATTCGTTAGCCGGCGTTTATTTGGGGTCGTCCTTTCGTGGCTACCCATGTAGGATGTACAAGGCGGCGGAGTCCACAGGTAGGTTTCTTTTTGTACTGTTTACGAGCCAGCCACGCAGGTGGAGAATCTGTGGGCTCGCACTCTTAGCGTATGCTGCACGCCCGCAAAAAATCCTTGTCGAGTTCAATGATTGAAGCTTCATTCATACTTTGATGGCTAAATTTTGTGTTCCTCTTGGCGACTCGCAGCTAATCTGGGACGCGTGAAAACACAGCAATAAAATCGCATCATTTATTCACCGAGAACAGGCAAGGGTCAGTGCTAAAATATTTCCGTCATGTGGTTTGCAGTGTTCTTAAGCACAATGTAAATATAAGTTACCTTGTTGGGATTTTCAGTTTCTTCTTCAGGGTTCATTATTTGCGTGCAAGCGTCACTGACGTCGCCGGCGATGTCTGACATTACTGAAGACTCTACAAGGGCGAACCATAAAAAGCGCTTGCTAACTTTATCTATGCGTTACCTACCTCGGAACTTAACTTAATAATTTCAATAACGAATCACACAGAAAACATTTTAACGCAATGCTAGTCGTAAAGCTTCATTTTCCAACAAATCAAATTGGCTGCTAAATGTAAAAGACTTTCGAAGCCTGCGTTCATATATTTTTCATTGTATCTAGCTGCAGAAACACTCGGCCGGTGACGGAGTTGGCGGCACAACAAAGCATATTTTAATTATTTCGTCTTTTCCATGTGATACAAAATATTGTTTTCCATGTGATACAAAACAGTGCAAAATAATTAGCTCAAAATTAATAGAAGGCAAAGGAAATGTTCTCTAACGGTTTTGTGACCGCGCAGACGGTTCACAATTTGATTGCGACGCGCATCAGCTGCAAAGGTTCGCATAAACGTCCGATATAGCTTTCAAAACATTCCACTGAGCTTATTGACAATGGCTCTACGTCATTCTCATGCTTCCGACTTTGACTCTGCCATTATCTAATCAGCTACTCTGTGCGTGCAGAGGTCGGTGTTGCAATCTGGCACCAAGAAGGGTTGTTGCTTTATGCAACATTATCTTTGCGCGTGTCATCTGATGTGGCTGCGTTAATTACCCAAGGCAGTCAGGCGCCAAGCCCCCTGTATTTTTAGTCCCTACTGTGACGTCTTTTGGGGGCACGATGATTATACCAACTCCGTACCGGCGTAAACGAGGCAGGAATGTAGCTTCTTGTTACGTCAACGACTGAGTCCTCGCAAGTAACTCGAAAACACTTTTACGACGTTGCGTTGAAGGGCAACTCTATCCTAAGCAACGTGCAAGATAAGCTTGCATGCGCATTTGAGTCCAAAACCTCTTTTTGTGTCGAAGGGTGGAGAGTGCTCTGCAGGCTACCACATTACGTTTGAGCTCTAATCAAGCGCATTCAGAGAGGAAGATGTTCACTTAGTGCAGAGCTACAGAAAGCCGCAGCATTATCAAGCTACGAAGAGCTGCATGCGTAAGATTTGCAAACAGCTTATGTAATTTTTCTTCGCCGGTCTTGCAATCTGCATTTCATGTTTATTTTCGATTACAATGAGCTACCGTGGCCCTGTAGAAGAAACTGAAGAAGCTTATCTTGTTTGGGCCATTTATTTCATGCTTATGGAAAAAAAAACTACAGAAAAAGAGGCGTTCAGAAGAAGGAGTAGACAGTGCGATGTTGGAAACGCAACTGAATTTGACTCGGTGAAAACTGTCACAGCAGGGCCAGGCTCACATACGCGTATCAACATCAATGCCGTTCGTTTTTGTTGCTTAAGAGTAACACCGATGATGATGATGAAAACATTTATTGAAAGCCGCAATGCCTTAGTTGAAGGGAAGGCTGATCGGGTCCCTAGTCCGGGACGCCGTTGGTAAAAGCCGCTGCCCGTGCTCTGGCGACGAGGGCTCGTTGTTCCTCGAGGTCCGAGCTGGACAGGGCCGCCTCCCAGCCCTCCCGCGTTGGCTGATTTATGATCTCAATGCTGCCATTTTTCTGACAAGAAAGTAGCTGCGAGCATTAAGTACATTGCGGGATAAGAGTGCAGCACATTATGTTGCATCGTACAGAATTGAATTTTACTCGGTGTTACTTATACCATATGGTACGAGTAACACCGAGTAAAATTCAATTCTGTACGACGCAACATAATGTGCTGCACTCTTATCCCGCAATGTACTTAATGCTCGCAGCTACTTTCGAAGATGAAAAAGACTACAGATATTGTCAAGGAACATCTGTTCATGAAATTTGGTGTTTGTCATACAACTAAACTTCGCCTCTAAACTAAGGCAAAAAATAAACAAGTGTACCTGTGTTGCTTGCGTTATTTTAATTTAAATGAGAGCTTATTTTTCTGCTATTGGCCTATGCGAGTTCGAAAGACACTGTGCTGACTGCCTGTGCCACCTGTCAAGAAACTTTTGGCTCAGATACGTAGCGGATTCTGGGCTATTGAATTAGTGTATAACCCTGACCACTCATCATTGCATAAACAAAGACCTCTCGCGTTAATACAAACTGTGAAAAAGAAAAATTTGGCACAGGCACTTAGGACTTGTGGGAAGGCGTACAATTGAAGGTGTATATGTAGACGGTTCGAATCTATGTCACAAGCTAGCCTCCAACTTGACTAGCACGTGTAAGCTACATGCAACAAGAAATCGTTGACACCACTCGGAACGCTGTACGACAAAATGTTGCGCCGCAGATTTTGATACGAATGCCGGGAAAAATGGCGTCACATGGAGGTAGGCCAGTTGCGAGCGTATATTCTCTAATGAACCCATTTGTTTAGTGCTCTATAGACGAACGACATGTATAGGATAGTGTGAAGTTGTGGTGCTTGGCTTGCTGTGTGCGTCATACGGCCGCTTGATGACATCACCCTATCTTCCTTGCCATCGCTGGGATTTTCTGTACCATCTGCCAGTACACGCACGCACGCGCACATACATTCACACACACACGCACGCACGCACGCACAAACGCACGCCCGCGCACACGCGTGCGCCGCCAGCTTTTTTCATAATGGGACTAGTGATACTTTCGCACTAAAAAAACGGCTGAATATGCAGTGATTTGTTCTAGCACGTATGTTTGATAATGTTCTTATGCTGTACTCGCGGGCGAAAGAAAAGAGAAAGCATATTCTCAGAATTTTTTTCATGATGAACTTCCTGCTTCCGTCGCAGGGAAAGCCTTGAAGCATAAATCTAGCCTGCAGAGAATACAGCTCCCAACATATAGGAGGGAACTCAGAACAACGCTTGCTTTAAATTTATGCTTGTGCTTCATTCAGAACGGACGGCCACATTGTTCTGAACTTTGTTTATTTTCACCCAACAGCTTCCACCGATAAAGGATACGTCGAATGACACGGGTACTGTTGCTTTTGCTTAGCGTAGGTGGCAAGGAATACAGAAAATTTGGTTGGTTTAGTGATGGTGGGGTTGGGTGGATGAGGGGGTGGGTCCAGGGACCCTTTAAGAAGCGCTAACCACCTCGTCATTACGAAGAAAGGAAAACCTTAGAAAAGGAAGGCGGCCTTACATCTTCCTGCCTTCATGGCCGTTGTGCGCCGCGTAGGACGGTACCGTTTGGCAGAGGTGCTCGCGTTTAAGTTTCCGGCGTTGCGTGTGACAATTCACCAGACTGAAGCGAGGAGTCACGATCTTTAACCCTGGTGAAGTCAGCATACGAAGCCAGCTTTCTAGTGTTCAAGACATTTATTCGTTAGCTCACTCCTCGAAAACACAATTAAGCTGAACAGGACAGCTGCTAGCAAACAAGTATTGATATGATAAAAGAGGCATAAAAACAAAAAGTTTACATTTATTGCTTGCATCACATTGTTTTCTACACATCACTCTTACTAACCGCAAATTAGAAAAGCTAGAGACTCAGTATTAACGAAGAGAAGGGAAGTCCTTTTGTCGAAACGTTGGCTAAACACATTGTCTTGTCTTGTTCAATTTGTTTTGTATTGTCGGGGATCCCCTCTTCCTGCGCTGTGTCTACCACAGAAAGAATTTGTTCTTTTGTATGGTTTACAATGATATATTCGACTGTACAGATCTCAAGAGTCTTCGCTAATTGCGTCTAAGAAGACCAGAATACATCTATTTTACAATTAAAAAAACTAGCCTTCGTATGAAGTCTTTTTTTTTTACAGAGGGATTAGCACGCGGAATATTTTGAAGTCATAAATACTTAAAGCCCCGAAGGTGGGGGAGTACAGTTTACCCGGACACTGCCGTAATTTACCGTCACACTTATAAAATACCACAAACCTGACAAGTGACGTATCGACCTCATCAGTGCTCCAAATTAACTTTCCATCTGCAGTTCATACACCTGTAATGTTTATTTTTGCATTATTATTTTGCGGCTATGTGCTCCGCTTGTTTGCTAATGTGCTCCTGCTTGTTCTTGTGTAGGTTATACGTGGTATGATATGGTACTGTATGGTAAGTGGTGTTTAACGTCCTGAAGCAGCACGAGCTATGAGGACATGTAGTGAAATTATTATTTATTAGACTGCTTTTGAGTTGGTTCTCAAGAACTTCCCGTGTGTGCCACCCGCTTCATCTCGGCAGTCTACTTAAAGGCGGGCACTAATGAAATGAGCTTTTAAATCTAACAAAGAAAGTAAATAGGAAAGAAATAGTAAAATGAAGTGGAATAATGCTCCGTTAACCGTGGCAAAACTGGGTGAAGCGATGAATGAATGGACATACGCCGAGCATGTTTCCTGTAACCAGCCATGGCACTCTCGTGCGGTTGTAAGGTTGCAGCAGGGCTCGGAGTGCGCACTTGATAGACGAAGCAGCTTGTTCGCCGGCTGCGCGGTGCAGTGCGATAAGGTGCGGCCTGGCGCAAGGCGCGAACAGCTTCGCCACAGAAACACTCGGCTGGTACGTCAAGATATTGCGATGGGGGCCATAAATCGACGCGCAAAACAACGCCTCCGGTTTGCACAGGGTCGCTGCCACAGCTCCAAATTCCTCGCTCTCAAGGACTACGGGGCGACTTGGCGGACGCCCCCCTTGCTCGGGAGACGATACCGAATCCGCTTTTGTTTTATGATTGGGCTGACGCTCCGGATACAAAAGCTACGGGCCTGCTACGTCCGACAGCTGCCAAACATTGCACTTGACGAGTGCAGCATTCAGAGCAGGTAATGCTAGACGGCGGGTTGCGTTCAGGACGAACCTCAGTCGCATATGTATAAATGCTAGCCGGCACAGAGGACGATTGCAGCTTCACTAGTGGCAACGACACGGTCACGCTTGGCTCCACACGTTCCCATGACTCCATCGACCGCCTGGCATTGTACAATAGATTGGTTGGTTGTTTTATGGGGTTTAACGTCCCAAAGCGACTAAGGCTATGAAAGACGCCGTAGTGGAGGGCTCCGGAAATTTCGACCACCTGGGGTTCTTTAACGTGCACTGACATCGCACAGTACACGGGCCTCGAATTTCTCCTCCAAAGAAATTCAGCCGCCGCGGCCGGGATCGAACCCGCGTCTTCCGGGCCAGCAGCCGAGCACCATAGCCACTGAGCCACCGCGGCGGCCTGTACAGTAGTAGCTGCATATGGTTGCGGAATGTGCGCGTTCAGTGTTCCATCTGTTCGTTGGCTGCCTGCATTTTGTTCGCCGTGGCGGGAGGGTAAGGGGCTTGGGGAAGGGAAAGGCGCAGCTATTGTCTCGCGGAGAGTGGATGATTTAACTGCGCTGGGAGGAGAGAGATGACATGGAGGTTGTAGGTACGAACCGTGTGGGCTCGGGGCCGAGGTGTTGTAAATTACTGTGCACCTACACCGGGTAGACGCCTCTGCAGACAGTCTTAGTGGTTAGCTCTGGGTTTAGGTAGAAGCACTGAATCCTTCGTCAATGTCAACATTTTATTTTTTTTAGCCGTTTGTGAAAAATAATTCTGTGACGCCAAACTGCTCCATTTACATGTACAAGTGTTTATTACCCTTCGGAATACGTCCAATACGAGAAGTTTTGTGCAATTTGTGACCACATACTGTGCCGTCCATGATTAAACACGCACCCCTATTATATACAGCTTTGTTTGAATACTGCGTATCGATCCATATATATATATATATATATATATATATATATATATATATATATATATATATATATATATATATATATATATATATATATATATATATATATATATACACACACACACACACGGCATCAGGGTGGCAGAAAAGGAACACATTGCAGCGGTCCCATTGTTGTCTACCCCCCTCTGTGTTGTTTTCAGTGATGGCTCACCCACTGGCATACGCCATATCCTCCTCAGGCATATCATATTTAGTCGGTTTTAGAGCTATGGACGAAAATTTAAGGAATGCAGGTTCTCGAAAAAAAAAATATTTCTTCGCACTCAGGCAAAGCATGTGAATGAAATGCATAGAAGATTCAGAAAACAAGCGTTCTCCATATGCTAGAAAAAAAATCTATCTCAATAGGTGTTCAGGCAACGGAGACATTTTTTTTCCTCTTTAATCCGCATCTCGCGAACTTTTGTCCATGACAGTAGCCCACTCATACGTGTTGTTGTTTTTGTCGCAGCCCTATTTCAGGCACAACAGCAAAAAAAATGACGACATTGACCCGTATTCTATGCGCGTCACGCATCACCGCCAGATAGTACACCGATCCAGTGCCTGTGGTCGTGGGAATAATCGTGGCTCCACTTTCACCGCGTGCAGCTTTCGACGGCAGCGTAGACCTTGGCATATAGATCGGTCGCGCAGCTAGCCTGCGGCAGTGTAGGCTTGCACGGGTTGCGCAGAGCAAAAAGCAGTGAAGCACGGCGAGCTTCCCAAAGGGCAGATCTGAATCACAATCGTGGCTCCCAGCCGCCGCAACAGAGGACGCTGGTTTTCAAGGCGAAGCTGGGAGACAGTCGCGTCGGTAACCGTGGAAGAGTGCTCTCGCCCATAGTCCGTCTCGCCCATAGCACGGTGCGGTGGAGGAAGAAAGCGTGGAGCCAGAATCACCTGCCTGCGTCTGCGGAAGAGAAAGTGATCTTCAAAATGATCTTTATCAGTGCTGATAAAGCACCTGCTTCTTTACTATAGGAAAGCGAGCTGAATTCATTTAAAAGGGAAAATGAGCACAACCCCATCCAATGGTACAGTCTTTGTCAAAAGTTTAGAGCCCAGGGGGTTTGCTTCTAAGCCTCGCAGTGGGACTTCTGCAACATTCGTGGTAGTCCTACCCATTGGAGGAGGCAGGACCAGAAATCATCTTACCTTCAGCAAATTTGGAGCGCTGGAGATGCATTAGACAGTGTGCTTCAGAAGCAAACCCCATGGGCTCCAAACATTTGACAAAGGCTGTACATATCAATAAGCAGCAATACATAAGCGAAACTACTTCACGTATCACTCGGGGTAAACATTGCAGACATGTAAAAGAACAAAAGTTTTCTAAGCACTGCTACCAGAATTCCTTCTTCCTGTCCACAGCGAGAAAATGAAACAGACTGCCAAATAATGTGGTGCTCGCATCGGGTGTGGATGTGTTCTCTGCTGGAGTTCGTGATTTGTTGGTATAGTGCCTGATATAATGCGCCTTGCATTTGTGTTGGGCATGGTGTTTTCACATTGTTTTATGTTTCGTTGCAGCGAGATTTTTGCGCATGTTTATTGTTGCTTGGAGGTCAGTTCCATTTTTTGAAATGTTAGAACTTGGCGACTGGAGGGTGCTGGTGTTTTGTGTGTCGTGTTTCGCCTTTGTAATCTGTACTACCCTTGTATCACTCCTATCTTGGTCCAGACCGGACTGATAGTATCTCAAATAAATAAATAAATAAATAAATAAATAAATAAATAAATAAATAAATAAATAAATAAATAAATAAATAAATTTTTGTTCGTCGTAAAAATCGATTCCATGGCTTTTTTTTCTGGCCACATTGATGTGTGTTGAGCATACGACATAGACGCATTTATTGTTGAGAGGATTGGATAGAAAACAATTTGGGGGCACTTAAACCCCGCCTTTAAGGGTACGAGGCGAAAGCGTCAACCGCGCCCGTCAGCGGCTCCCCTTGCCCGCGCACACTGTTTTCAAATACACGGTGTTTCACCTAAGCCTTTTACCAATTTTTGAAAATAGGCTTTTTAAGTGAGAAGAACGCTTTTTTAGGCATAGCACTGTCAGTGTTGTAATTTTATTAGAATACGGCTTAGACGTCCTAACTAGCAAAATGGTTAACTAATATTGAATAGTTAACTTTTGTACTTTTACTCTTAGGCTTCTTAATTATTCAGACGCGTGTCGCCCATCGTAAGTAATATCCCTATCAGTTTTTAGAATTTCGAAAACGCGGTTACTCTCGGCGCTTTGGCCCAACAAATTTTGGATATTTCGACCAGTTACGTGCACTGGAGAGGTTGCATGCACGCATCTCGAAACGGAACGTATTTTAGCACGATATATAATGCCCCGCTTTAACCAAGCCGCACGAACATGCCTGCGAGGTGTAGGGGTAGCGTACTTGTCTGACTTAAGAGTCACAGGTACGATTCTCTGTTAACTACCGTAATTTTCACCGGAATTAATTTACTGTATATTCAATACCCGCACGTCCTAACGACGTTTGAGTCGCGTTGCGACCTTCTAATCACCAGTTTTCTAATGTTGTAATCACTTTTCATTCTGCAGCTCCACGTGTGACGTCACAACCTTTTAGACCAATCGGTGTTTTCCGCACACATCTTTGACGACGCCAACTACGCCGGGTTCATTGCTGAATGGGGCGCATAAGGCTATCGCGTAAAATGCAGCTTTCTTTTTTCTCCTCCCCTCGATTCAAGCTAGTGACTTCAATAGCAAAAATTACTCCGTGATCCACTTTCAAAGTGAATGACGGAGTAGCCGGGACTCTAGGATCCACGCCCTAACAACTGCGTGGACGCACCGCAGTTTACGTGCATAATCGGCCAGTGGTGGCGACACCTGTATTCCCGTTTTTGCCCTTGTATAGCTTGTACAAGCTCCGTTTTCAGTGAAAGTAGTGTCTTTAGAATGCGGTAGTCTATTGGTACACGGCAGCTTAACTCTGTTCTCAGTGTTCCAATAACATGGCAGGCTCAAGTCATTCAAGCATAAGAACCCGAATGTAATGTGACGCGTTTTCTCGAAGGAAACTACTTTCATTGCTTATCGTTTAGGCCAGTCTGAAAACCCAGAAGATTCACCAAAATACTTGTTTATATATTTTTTTCTGATCGTGCGGACCGATCAAGTTCGCGAAGTAACATATAGTGGTAGAAAGAAACTAGGTCTCAAGCACGGGAGTAGAATCGAGAGGCCGCTTGTTTCGCTTAATGGCTGGAAAAATGCTGTACCTTAGCAACATAGACTTCAACGTTTGAAAATAATCGGGATGAATACCTTAACACGGGCTGCACCCAGCATTGCGGCGTGACGGCTGCACAGTATAACGACTGAAGAGCAGGTTACACGGCCCCTTGAAGTGTCCGTCCGATTGTTATGCCACTTAAGAAGGGAGGATGGCTTTGCCGTCTTAGCGGTATTTGTGCAAGGAAGTGGAGAAGTTCAATGCCCTTATTTATCTACACAACATTGCTCCGCGCTCAAAACGCGCCGATACGGACGCGCGCGCAGATGGAAATTTGTGAGAGGGTGGTGAGTTTATGCAGCGTACGGGTGACTCTCTGGACTGAACAGGTTTATTGTTCTAATGCTGTTCCCGTTACGCGACCGTTCTGCAGATTTCCACCTGCCGATCGTGTTAGTGGGATGCTACATTTTGTGCAGGAATAATACTGTACAGAGAATTACTGATTGATTGGTTAGTTTAAACTCCCACTTGTCAACGATAATGTTTGTCATCCTAACGTTATTGTTCTGGGATCAAGTCATGTTCCAGGATTATCACAAATAGCAGAACGCAATGTTTTACTGAAAGGGTACGATGAATGTGGTCAAAAAATTTCTACTTATAACGTAAGCTACTACAGGACGTAGGAATTGTTCAGCAGCTGCGGCAGCAGCTGCGGCAGCAGCTGCGGCAGAATTCAGCAGCTGCGGCAGGGATCGAACCCGCGTCTTTCGGGTCAGCAGCCGAGCGCCTCATCGCAGAAAGAAGTTTTACCATAATTGGAGCAAATTTTGGAACTCCGCGGTGATGTACAAGACAACTTACACTTTCCGAGACATTTTACACGAGTGAACTACATTGGGCTGCGCTTTTTCCAACGTACAACGTTCAAGAAATGCATTCTGCTTATGGCTTCGCCCCTCCACGATCACAAGAGTTTCGCATGAATCAGCTGCTTTTTAAAACTGTTTTCTCTTTGCCCCTTGAGCATGTCGTTCTGCACCGGCCGGAATGTATACATTCCGGCTTGTGTCGACTTCGGCTGCCAAGCCTAAGGTAGCGGAAGCGACTACCTGCCACAGATGCCGCGTTTTAATGGTGCCGAAATGCAACACGCCCGTGGGATGCGTGGTGTCAGTGCACGCTGAAGAACCCGTAGGTGCCAAAATCGATCCAGAGCCTCCCACTTCGCGTGCGGCCTTCTGGGCGTCAAACCCAAAATATCAACCAACCAGCCACTGCGCCGGGTTTTAGGGGCGACAGAAATCAGTTATTCTGAGCAAAATTATCTTGTATTACCGCATCAGATTTAGAGCACCTTTTTGCCCTCATCAAAAAGCCACTTCAGCGTGATTTTATCGGTGGCAACAAAACAGATGCTTTGAGCAGACGAGCGCTGGCGGAAAAACTATCACTCCAATTAAGCATCCTTCCTGATTGTCTCATTTTTTTTTCTTGAACATAGCCGATATGCATGCAGACAATGATGGGAAAGGGTCCAGCGTTCCAATGTTGGTGCTGTTCTTATTTAACACTTTAGTGCAGACGGGAACGTGCCATATGAAGGAGGATCTGGTAAGGAATGAAAAAAAAAAAGCAGAGAAAAGTCGCCGACTTCGCTACTCTGTACTTGTGAAGAGACTTAGCCGAAGTCATGCGCATGCAACATTGACAGCATTGTTCATCGAGAGCATTGTCCCTTTTGCAAGTTTGAACGCATGAGCTTCCTTCTAATTTCAACAAGCGCACCGCGCACGTCTAGCAGCATTAGTTCTAGGAGCTAAGGTGGCGGAAAATAGCACGCCCACTATAGAGATGATGCGGGACAAGGCGATCTCTTGAATGTAGTGCAGTATTAGGTGCTGAATGCAAGGCACAAAGAACATGATGTGCTGAACATAAGAGAAGAATGGCGGCTCACATGTGGTAAATTTAATCCTCTGTCGGGGCGGCGTGCAAACGGATGGCTGCGGCAGCATATAGTGTAACTTATTAATCACACTGGATCCCACCTGCCATTGTGTTGCAAAGAGTCCATGCGCACTCTTCTTTCCGTGGAACAGCTGCACTAGATAGAAGCCCGAATCGCGGTGCCCAAGATCTGGCGGGTTTCATTTTATCGGGTTCAACACCCCAAAGCGACTCACAGTATCAGGGACGGAGTAATGGAGGGCTCCAGACAAGTTCGGCTACCTGGGGTTCTGTAACGTGCATTGACATCGGAAAGTACACGAGACATTAGCATTTTGCCTCCATCGAAATGTGATCATCATGGCCGTAATCGAAGCTGCGTGTTTCGGGTCAGCAGCCGAGCACCATAACCACTTTGTCACAAAGGAGGCAAGGCCTGAGAACTAAAGAATATTCGCATTATCAGAAGGGGAATAAAACGGGCTAGACCTGCGTCAGCGTTGCAGCAGTCTCATTATGAAAACTGTGATTTCTTTAAAGTTTCCAGGGCAGTTTTCAAGTTCTCCACCAGTACCTCGGAATGTGCTTAATAGCGAATCTTTTTTTTTGAACGGACACCTTTATAACATGTTGGCCAATGCACACAAAACCCAGTTTCATGGGTCGTTTAGTACGTCATACTTGCAGCGCAACGGAAGGACTTCTATATAACACTATTATGCGCCCGAAACTCCTAGTTATTATGACGAAAAACAGCACTTACACGAGACAGATGAGAGTGAGGACATCAGCAACACCAGCATCAGTGGGGACATCAGGCGCCATCAGCAGCAAACTAGCGCGGTACTGGCGCAAGCATGATCTCAACAACAGCACTGTCATATCGTCATACATCTATCAACAGATCCGGGAAATTAAAGAAGCCATCAACATTGGAGGAAAAAGCAACGCATGCGTCAGTATATCTTCAATTACACTTTGTGGCAGAAAAATTTAATACTTTGTCATACGCCATGATTTTTTTACTGCTTGTTACTTTTTATGTGTTTTATGTTGTTTGCCTACCTTCTTTTTGCTTTACGAACGAGGTATACAACTGATGAACGTGCAATAAAATGGGGTTGTTAATCAGCGTTGCGCCCGGACTCTTTTCTGTTTCATGTCAGCGCTCTTTTTCGCCGCAAGATAACGCACCAACAAACAAGCCCCACTATTCACCTTGTGAAAGTAACTCCTCGCTTATCTGGATCTTTCATAAGCGACACCTTATATCCAAACATGAACCTCTCAAATCGTAGGTGCGTTTTCACTGTAGATAGCTGTTCTTCATATTGTAGCATTTCAGTAATTAGACACCACTTATGTCTCGAGGTGTCCAAAATTAAGCGCAGTGTCTACCCTCACATACTTTTTGTCACACGCATTACTATAACCATTCGGGCTTAACTGGTGAGAGAGTTACACTTACCGCCTCGTATCTTTCCTTAACTCCACCATGATCGTGGACTTGATCGTCATCTGTGCGAAATCTCTTACAGTGTTCATTTCTTCCCCGGAACTATACTACAGAGGAGAATGCCCAACAACCAAAAAAAAAATTTTAGAAGCATTGTAAGACCTTTGTATGATTGAACAGTAATGTTGCCCTAAACGTGATCTGTTTCTATTTTTTCTCTTTTTTTCTGCCCTAAAAACCTTATGGCGGTGAAACGTAGAACCATTCCTCATTTAATAAAATCATAAAATACCTGCTGTTTGCAAGTGTTTTCACCATGCTGCATTTACAGCCCCACTTAGTTTACTCGTGTGTGTGCCGAGCATACTGATATTGTCGTCTGTGGATGATAAATTTGAATTGCGTTCTTTTAAATAAGTAGGTATTGCAAATTTGTGACAATCCCTGGTCGACGCTTTTGATGATGCTTCCCGCCCCCTAGTTCAGGTGCCTTTCGGGTCTTTACATAAAAGAAAAGTTTACTGAAATATGCGCGTCTTGAATAAGGGGTCAGCGTTACTTATTCCAGACGAGCACACTCAGGCATGACAGGGCGGGCTCTGACTCCAACTAACTTTTCTGAAACACACTCGTACATTTATTTAGAAGGAAAAAAGTGAGCAGATGTGGATTTATTACCACACACACAAAAACACACATTTAGATTAGATCGACAATACAGCATATTATCGCCTACTTTTTAGTAATCTGAATTTACTTGCCCGCAGGAAGACTGAAGTGTTTCTGATGCACGTGCAGTCCCTGGCATTGATAAAAAGTTGCTCTGAGAGTTCATATTCTCGCCTATTTCACTTCTAGCTAGAATTTTGATTTCATCAATTCGTTGCTCAGTTTTTGTCTTTTTCATCCTTGCAAGAGCGGCACTGAGCGGGTAGATTCTGGAACGAATCCGACGCGCTTTCTATCGATCTTCCGTGTTCCTTGGTATACGTTCATGTGCACAATGCCCAGTTTGTCGGACGAAAACTTTGCCGCATGAAAGGGGGATCTTGTAGATAACGCCCGTGGCCCTACGCACGTGCGGCTTTGCGTGTTTCCGCAGCCCGAGGTCGCAGGCCCACCCCTCCTGATCTTGGGGCACATCTTGGCCAATTTACGTGGCACAGAGACGACCTTAGGGACGCCGTACATGTTGTAAACCCTTCTGAAATTATGGGACACCCTGTGAATGCAGGGGATTTCCGCTGCTGTGGCGTTGCCAAGGCCATCTTGCCTCCTTGTTTTCTTTGCCCTTTCCTTGATTTTCCGCAAGAGTGCTTCGGCCACAGCTGTCAACACGTGGTCAGGGAACATTGCTTTACGCAGTCTGGCTACATCAACCCGAAAGCTCGCATGCATCATGTGAGGGTTTGACTTGAGGAAAGTGGATTCCAGAGAGAGGGTCATGATAGCCCTCTTGACAGTGTTTGATTGAACCGAATCAAGGGGCAAAATGTCTTTGCTTAAAACCCTTCTGAAATTATGGGACACCCTGTGAATGCAGGGGATTTCCGCTGCTGTGGCGTTGCCAAGGCCTTCTTGCCTCCTTGTTTTCTTTGCCCTTTCCTTGATTTTCCGCAAGAGTGCTTCGGCCACAGCTGTCAACACGTGGTCAGGGAACATTGCTTTACGCAGTCTGGCTACATCAACCCGAAAGCTCGCATGCATCATGTGAGGGTTTGACTTGAGGAAAGTGGATTCCAGAGAGAGGGTCATGATAGCCCTCTTGACAGTGTTTGATTGAACCGAATCAAGGGGCAAAATGTCTTTGCTTAAAACCCTTCTGAAATTATGGGACACCCTGTGAATGCAGGGGATTTCCGCTGCTGTGGCGTTGCCAAGGCCATCTTGCCTCGTTGTTTTCTTTGCCCTTTCCTTGATTTTCCGCAAGAGTGCTTCGGCCACAGCTGTCAACACGTGGTCAGGGAACATTGCTTTACGCAGTCTGGCTACATCAACCCGAAAGCTCGCATGCATCATGTGAGGGTTTGACTTGAGGAAAGCGGATTCCAGAGAGAGGGTCATGATAGCCCTCTTGACAGTGTTTGATTGAACCGAATCAAGGGGCAAAATGTCTTTGCTTAAAACCCTTCTGAAATTATGGGACACCCTGTGAATGCAGGGGATTTCCGCTGCTGTGGCGTTGCCAAGGCCTTCTTGCCTCCTTGTTTTCTTTGCCCTTTCCTTGATTTTCCGCAAGAGTGCTTCGGCCACAGCTGTCAACACGTGGTCAGGGAACATTGCTTTACGCAGTCTGGCTACATCAACCCGAAAGCTCGCATGCATCATGTGAGGGTTTGACTTGAGGAAAGCGGATTCCAGAGAGAGGGTCATGATAGCCCTCTTGACAGTGTTTGATTGAACCGAATCAAGGGGCAAAATGTCTTTGCTTAAATCAGGTAGCATCAGCAAGCACGACTTTCTCCGAGCTTGATGTCTAGGTCTAAAAATTACAAGCGGTTTTGTTCAGGCAACTCATACGTTAAACATAGCCCCTTACATGTTGTCCAAACTAACTTAAAATTTTCTTCCTGGTTTTATCGCAACGACCTGCGTTACGTTACTTCAAGAGCACTAAAAAATCATCTGTTCGGACTTGCCTCCGGTTTACTTGCTATAACGGGCAGGCCATTCGTTCTAAATGCGTTTTAATGAGGTGTGGCAAGCAGCTGTCGAGTTCCGAATGCTCAAGTTCACCCCAAGCGATCCTAGACAAGAGATCGCGCTCCTCACACACCCAAGTTCCTATTTCTTCTCTTATCACAATCGCTATTTGTGAGCAGATATTACTGTTGGTACTGCTCCAAACACGCGACTGCAGAACGCGACTAGAGGACACGTGTTGCTTATGCGCTGTGCAATGCGTGCTCATGCGCGCATTGGTGACGTGCCGGTCCAAGGGGGGGGGGGGGGGGGGGGGGCAACGAAGCCGCAATTCCTGCAGCGTGCGTTCCCATTCCGAAGGCCTCGTTGCAATCAACCCGGCACGCGCTTCACTTATCGCACAGCCGCAACTCGTCCCCGCCAACAACGCGTTCCGAGAGCTGAGTCGGGTGACGTCTGTCCTTGGCCGTGCCTGCGTGCGCGCCCATGTCATAAAGGCAGTTTAATGACGTCATGAAGCGCTGTTTGTGCATGGCCGCTATGCACCTGCCGAGTCCCGTTTTGTCTTGTTTCAGGTGGCAGCGGCCCAAAACATTCTGCGCTTTCTACCCGTAAAGGGTGAAATGTTCGGGGCAGGTCGGTAACACTGCCTTGCATTGCAGAACGCAGTGTAGACGCCGCTGCGTAAACAGGTACAGTCGACTTACTAGAGAGGTACAGCATGCCGTTACCATGTTTACGCTACCGTTTACAGGGCTAGGCAGGCGACATCTACGCATCCTCGACCGCTACCTGTGTGCGAGCACTTTAGGGGATCTCTTTTAACGTAGCGGAGAGTTAACGTTCTCGCAAACTGCCAGACGTGACGGCTCGCTGCTCGCCGGCTTCGGACCAAACACACCATCGCAGCCGCATTCTTCGGCACGATGTCTGGCTCAAAATGATGGCACTCGCTTTTCATCGGCATTCTTTCGATCAGTTAATCAATATTTATTTCAACAGCCTGATGTTGAGGGGCACACTCAAAAAGCAAGAGAAGGCTTGAAGTGGAACGTGCCTTCCGTGCAAGGCGTCAGTGGTTATAGCGGTGGAATGCAAACAAAAAAAGGGAAAAGTTGTATGCATTTCAAAATCAGGAGAATATCGACACGATAAAGGCCGCCGCGGTGACTGAGTAGTTATGGGGCTCGGCTGCTGACAAGAAAGACGCGGGTTGGTCCCCGGCTGCGGCGGTCGAATTTCTACGGAGGCGAAATTGTAGAGGCCCGTGTACTGTGCGATGTCAGTGCACGTTTAAGAGCTCTAGGTAGTCGAAATTTCCGAAGCCCTTCACTAAGGCGTCTCTCATAGCCTCAGTCGCATTGGGACGTTAAAGCTCAGTAAAGGAAATCCTAAACATGACAAAAACGCAATATAAGACTTCCTTAGCACTTCTAGGAGTGAGCATTTCCTCACTCCCATATCCAGTGCGTAACGTCAGAGGGGTCTCGGGTGGTCTCAGTCCCCCTATCAGTACTGACAAGGGATCGGGACTCCCGAGCTCGAGTGTAGACTGCTTGAAAGCAAAGTAGGCAACCATATTGTATTCTTTTCAGTGGCGGTCAAAACATGTCTTCTGTATGGTTTCGAAAATTTCAGAGTGATGTTTTAAGATAAGAAAAACATAAAAATACAGCTGATAGCAGAGATAATAGATTAGGGCCAGGGAGGGAAGTGTTTTAAGATATTGAAAATAACGATGCATCCTGCACTTTTCAGTGTCTATATTGTGTTGTCGTCAGACCCGAACAAAAGTTTTGGTTATCAGGGTTAATAAAAATTAATTTCTTAAGTCAGGGTGTTTTTCATGAACGTAGACATAATTTTTCAGCCGTATAGGCTCGACGGTTTTCGTAAGCTATCTGCTACGGGCCTTTGTGCTTTCATAAGTACGCGGGAAGTCTAATGAGGTGTATTAAGTTAAATACGTGTACAATAAGATGCGCATTTCAATGAAAATTACAGATATTGCCATGATAAAGCACAATAAACTTTGTATATATTCGGGCACTGCGAGAAGAAAGCCGATTTAGAGTGAGCAACCAACTTGGATGGCTTCTCAGAGTGCCACTTTGTTACACAGTCCTTGAAAAACTGTGTGCGAGTGCATTCAGTGCTGTCTGATCTCCAATAGCACTTAGGCTGCAGAAGTAACGCATTTATTAAAAATCCAGTAAAACAGAAACGTGCATTATAATGTGCTTGGGGTCTAACAAAAATGTCCGTGGAAGGTACACCACAGATGCGCGTGTTAAATTTTCTTGCTGTTCTTTAAGAGGTAGTTTTAGGGCGATCACTCGAGGTTTGACTCAATTAGATTTAAACACTCAATCCCAGCATGCCGCATAGCTTTCTTTCATTTTTATTCTTCTAGCTGTCTCGCACTATGAGGTAAGGAAGTTATCGCCACACAAAGAAAGATTTACTTGCGTTGCTAGGCCATCTCGCAACTGTGACTTATAAATTTGCTTCATACTGCGCATACAAACTAAGCATAGTCCACTTTGCCAATATGATCGCGACTATCTATGAAACCTCTGGCATTTGGGACTCAAGGTGCGTATGCACTATCACTGCTGCAACGTTGACTTGCAGCTTAACATTGAGCACCCGGATGTGGAACCCATAACAGCGTTGATGCATGCTTCATGGACCAGTAGGTCGCTACTTCACCCCCCGCTCCCCCCCCCCCCCCCCCCCTCCCTCCACCATTGCCGCTGCCACAAACTGGACGACTCATGTCTGTCGAACGTCCGCTTGCCAAAGATAGCTCCCAAGGCTAACTCTATGCGAAACGAGCGAGCATAGCAAACACCGTGAAACCTTGTCCGCCAGTTACGACCGATACCAGCTCGTATCGCGCACTGCTCGCGTACCTCACGTTTCGGATGGTGCGACGTCATGCATGTAAGGCCAAATACTTAACATCGCGAAATTCAGTTAGGTAGGGCTTAATTACGTTCTATTTTTTTCCTTGCGAAATGGGTTTATTACACACTGCCCTGATAGCTTATCTATGATAGGAAGCTAAACAAGTACGGCGCACCGACATATGTGTACACAGGCTCAAAGCTGCCTGCAGGCTATAAATAAGGGCGTTAAAAGGAACGCTGAGATCATTTTTTGGAAGCAGTGGCTAAAAGTTCGGAATTCCGAATAGCGTTTCAAACTGATTGGTTTAATTGAGATTTTTTGGTTCTACTCTTTCCTAATCTTGGCACCGCAGTTTTGTAAATGCAAGGAGCACATTGGACACATCTGAACAAGAACAAATATGGCTTGATAAACAGCCCTTCTCCCCTCGTAGGCGTGTGGTACTCTGGAACACCGAGGACCAGAGTATGTGTTTGTTGGATAGTGGCCTAGTGCCGGCCTGTAGCTCAGTGCCACTGCCGTTTTAGCCTATTCTGTTAGTCTGTTCAAGCCCTCTGCACATGTAGCCTTTGTAAAGCTGCACACCCGACCAGGTTCATTTCTCGGTTCGTTTTGCAACGGCAGCGTCCTAGATGTCTTAAAAGATACATATTTTTTGTTCTTAACTCTCCGAAGTGTGGGACTTCCAGAAAGCTACGAGAGCCCCTTTACGCTGCACTGAAGCGAACCCTTTACGTCGTATACAAATGCTTACGTGCGATGGCGCCTACGGCAGAAATCGGAAATTCGTGACAAAATGTAGGTCGAGGTTGACAGAAGACGACCTCGTCCGCCATACTAATGTATCGAGGGTGGAAACTCCTGACATCGGAGATACATCACGTGCCTAAAAAATGTCTTGCCAATGGCGCACGTGTGCGCCGTGTTTAAGCGGGCAAGCAAGACGGATACCCCGGCCCGGATATAGATGTGGGATAAAAAGGCGACAGAGACAGGAAATTTCGTTTAAGAAAAATAGCCATCATCGGTCGGAGAACTATGTAGTCATTTCTGACAGCGAGCTTCACCCGTTACAAAAGAAGAAAAACTGGCAAACTGTAATATTTTGTTCCAGTTTTGCTGTTAATGATTGTTATTTTGGCGCCGTACCCTAGGCAAAGGACGTTGTTTAACGGCATGTGGGGTCGCCTCAGGCGTTAATTAAAGCACCTCACGATCGACCCGCCTTGGAGTCGTCGTAACGCGTACCTTTTCCCGGTTGCGTCGTTTTTTTTTCGGGGGAACTTTTTTGCATAGCATTGTAGCATATGCGCATTCGATATTCGGTATATGTGTAACCGTTGTTTAAATAAGTGGCGCCTTTGATAGTCAGCACCTGTCTCACCTATGTGTCCTCGTACGTTGTAACTTGACTGCTGCGTTTCCCGTGAAAGCTGTTTTAGCACAGGCGACTTTCACTGGGAGAGGGGGGGGGGGGGGGTTGCGTGAAACAACTAAGTGTAACGGAACACCTCCAAGGAACGAGTGTATTCAGACCAGCATAAGAACGCGTTTCTGTCTAACGACAAGCTCAGACTGATGGTTTGCAACCTTCAAGGCAGCGTATATCGTCTGTCCATATTTCGTAGGATACAAAGGGTCGCTTCCGTGTTTTCTGAGTCCTGCTCCTTCATAGAACATCTCCTCGAGGAGGCAGGCCTTGATCGCGGCAGTGGCAGACCATGAGGAGCACAGTTCGCTTGCAGAAATCCCATTCTCCCGAAATGGAAGTCGCTTTCCACCTTATGTACTGCTGGAATGACAGCTTCTCGGACTTGGCTGGTCTCACGTTCAGCTACATACTGTGAAGGAAGTATGAAAGAAATACTTTCAAGTGTCATCCTCCGTGGAATCGTCGTATAATCCTGCATAACATGACTCCTAGAAAAAAACATTGACATATCTCTTCAGAAATGTGCACGAAAATTTGGGAGGATGCATCGGCCCTTTGTGTTCAAAATATACCACAAGCCTCATCCTCTCTAAGGCTTCAGCCAACGCCGAAGTTCAAATGTATCTGCAATAAGATACTGTGCTGCACTGGCGAGGCTAGCGGCTTGCAAGCGCAACCTGTGTTTCGGGTCTCCTGTGATCATGGCCGTAACATTACAACTCACGTACGTAGAATCTCGAATTTAGGTAGACTGAGGACGCTAGTGTTGGCCGAAATACTCTCCAGTGTAGTTTAGCCGAACCTGGAGTGAAAGTAACCCGCGGTGCGTTTCTTCCTCTCTTGTGAGTGGCAAGT
Source organism: Amblyomma mixtum (assembly GCF_055824585.1). Lineage (NCBI taxonomy): Eukaryota > Metazoa > Arthropoda > Arachnida > Ixodida > Ixodidae > Amblyomma > Amblyomma mixtum. Next base: position 95,538,484 of record NC_143019.1, read on the forward strand.
GGTGATGGTGTTAATGTACAAGCGGGATTAGCCGTACACTGGCCTGTCGGCAAATGCTCCGCCTGAGAAGGATTTTGTCTCCACTACTGTTCGGTAAGTTCACTCTAAAACTTTCAAAAATTAATTTGACACTGATCGCCGCTCACTGCGGGGAAAGGGAAAGGTGCATGCGGTTTTTTCATTGCTCACGGAGCATAAGATAGCAATTTCAAAAAGGAAAAAGCGCGACGTTTTACAGAGACGAAAGGAAAGACACGTGAAATATCCGCTGACTTGCAACAAGAGTTTTATTGCTTGGAACGAGGACGCTCAAAACAGCAACAACAAGCCTGTGCAATGTCCCTGCCAAAAGTCACGCCGTTCGTTTTTGAAATGGCATACGAACTCGCCCAAGCATCAGTTCTAGCAAAAGAATGCCTCCAAAGCTGGCGCTTTGGGTGTCCGTGAGCAATAAAAAACAAACCAGTGCACCTAGAGAGCATTGTGCTGTATAAGGTTGCATCTGCAAATATTTCATGCCGGATATGCTACAAGCTTGGCACTTTTTTTTTTAAAGCGGAATGTAGTGCCGTGGTGTCCAGTGCATTGCGGTGCTGCCTAACGTTGAGCAGTTAATGCGGCGTGTGAGCACTTAGTGGAATTACCGTGATATGCTTTCCCGAGTTTTAGGTTATCTTCTCTGCTGTGTAAAGTTTAATGTCGTGTTATAATGTGTGCACAAGTGACTGTGCTGCATGCTTGCTTGCGATACATGCTGTATTATGAAGCGCTTTAAGACTACGACTGAATTTTGTGCCTCTTAGGGGGCCAATGCTTCTCTGCAATGCTGTAGTATAACTTTTTTTTTCGTTTTCAAGATTTAACCGTCTGCTCAAAATCGTGACGTCGGATCATTCGTTCAGTTTGTTGGGATACATTATCACTGGAATTTATTTGCTGCCGAGTCTACAGCTCATTTACTTGTATATTAAAAAAAATAGCTGGTATTTTGCAAGGCACGAAATGAGGACGAACTGTTGGGCCAGTTGGTTACGCATACCGAAAGATTACCGGCGCGCATAAGGAGGAGACGAAGACTGGCAGGAAACACACCACATGCATTCTGTGGTATAAATGTAGGCGCATTGCGTGAAAATAAACTAGTTGAGGTACAGCGCTTTGTAGCATGCTTTCTGTCAGTCTCGGTCTCCTGTTTGTGCGCCGGGAATCTTTTGGTACACAATGAGGGCTGTACACTCTATGTTTCTATCTAATGTATATTTTACAAATAACTGGGGAGATGCTTTCTGAGGCCTTCAACGCATTTCGTTGCTTTAGACGGCTTTGTTCTTGTTGTGTTTGCTTCGCTGCAAAAATGAACACTACAGTTTAAAACAAACTTTTCATTTGCAAGACAGGTAAATATGAGCGGCAGCAGCTCGAAATGGTAGTGAAATGAAATCTTCCCGTAGAATGTCACAAAGGAAGCGCCAGCGCTGCTTTTGCCATGCCCCGTGGTGCTTCTTTCTAGAACCGTCAGTCTAGTCTTTGCGGGTGAGGATACTGCCGTCTTTGCCATAACCACCAAGAAATTATTTTTAAGCTGCAGTGAGGCACTGAAACTGGTTTTCTAAAATTGGCTGCAGAGGAGTTGTATTAAAAGCTATGGCTATAAAATTTCCAGCGGATATTGAAGATCGAAGCAGCTTGCAGTGAAACTCAAGACTAGATTGAAATTTTGCACACTGTTTTAAATTGTATTCTACTAATCTATCTTTTTCTTAAATCTACAACCTGCATATTGCTGAAATTGTTGCTGAGTGCACCAATCAATGCGTTGAAAAACTGGTAGCAGAATTAGGCCCATAGAACAAAAAGAAAATCATTTGCGCTTTTTCTTTGTGGACGCAATAAAATTGCCACCCACGAAGGGCATTTTATTAGTCGGAAAAACACAAATAAGCTTATATTGATTCTGGTATCAGTTATGTAATAGCATTAATATCTATGAAAAATTTTGCTTGCTTACACCCTATTATTCTCCGAAAGATAGGTGCACAGACCTCCAAGTATGTTGTTTTGAGAAAAAAATGGCAGTAAAAAGTCGACGTTTTATTCGTCAAAAATTTCCTGAAAGAAAAGCTACAGGAGGAACCCTGTTTGTTCAAAAATGTACTGGGAACAATGCGAAATTCGAAATCGAGGCCAAAACTTGAGTTTCCAATTGAAGCCTTCAGCGCATGAATTTTTGCAAGCATCGGAAACAAAGATACTATTTTCGGTCGAAGTGGCGACGAAATAGGTCCAAGAATCCTTTATGAAATCGGGAATACCCAAGTGCAATATATTTTCTGAAATATAAAAATTCTCTCACAATCAAATTTTTTGAAAAAACAATGTCTCACCACACCTTAACATCATTCCATACTGCGCACTTCAGCTTTCTATATTTAATTTAACACTACCGTCGACAATAGGAAGAAGCCTTCGCCATTGGGGGCACAAGGTGCATACGGACTATCTTGGCTCTGACTACTGATTGTTGCGGTAAGTGGAAATGATCTGATTTGGACTTCTTAAGTATGTTTTCGTAACGTTCAGGAAGAAGCTAAATATAAAACAAATTCTATATTTGTATAAAATTTTATAAATTCTGTAAAAATAAAAATTGCATTGTTCGAAAAGTATAGGCAATAGCACGGTGCGGTTTCCACAGGTACGCTCAGGAAAATACGAACCTTTTTAGTAATGAAAAATATATAGCGAGAGATTTTATTGGAGAAATATTTGAGGGATATGAGGAAGGCCTTTGTCCTGAATATGACGTAGTTAGGCTGATGATGTTGATCAGTCAGATTTTCCTCCAGAAGAAAGCGGTTCAGTTGTGTCACTAGGTTGTACCATGGTGCTACGGGTCAAATCTCGGCGGGAAATGATGAAAAATTTCTTCTTTAACAATTCAAACAATTTAATGTATTTATTTGCATTCCTGCGAAAACCGCATCGTACCAGTGTCTATGAATTTGGAATTTTGCGATATTTTATTTTTCTGTGTTCTTTTAACCACCGTGTTTATTGTTGCTTCATTGACGTCTACCGTCCGTTGTCTCAAAGTATGCTAATCATGCCGCACGACCATGTGACAATGATAGCTCGCAAGGTTAAAGGTATACGAAACGAGCGGTGACAGCAACGGCCGTGCAATGTCCGTTGGGTGTGAACGTTATCAGTCGGAATTATTCATTTCGGACGGATTTTACACTTTAGTTTTGACATCATCCTGAAAGCGCACAATATGCAACACCCGAGGCCCTTCTGCACAGTTCTCTGAAAAGTACTGAATTTTAATTTATTTTAATTCGGTGGAAATTTCATATAAAGTAGGCTCACCTGATAACCTATCTGCCTAAATAAAGGAACACGATTATGTGCATGCATGAACTCATCATCAAAGCTGCTTTTAGACTCAAAATAGACGGCTAAAATGTAATGATGAGGTCATTTCTCAGTGCTGAGACGTAAAGATGTCTGAGAGCAATCGAGAGGTTTCTGTATTTTGACGTTGTTTTACCAGCAACTAGCCCTAATTTCGATAATGGCGTCCAGTGTGCACAGTATTGGAGACACCTGAAAAAGGCGGGTTTACTAAATACCTCGGTATGCTCCCGCATGCTCTGTCAACATAAACGGGAAACCGTGCTTCGCAACGATCCATTTCATTCTCCATTTCATTTGGCCATGACGTCAACGTCACGAAAGATACGGTAGCAAAGAGGCCAATCACAGACAGTGTGGGCCTGGTGGCAGTGCTGCCGCTAGCCACTATCCTCCTGGCGCATCCAGTCCGGATCAGCCACACGGACTCCGCCAGTGTGATAATGGCGTGGGACGAGTTTATTCTTTTCCCTGTCCCTACCTAACTGCACCTAAAATACATCTTTTTTTTTTCAAATATAGTACCAAAATTTTCATTTTGTACCCGTGCTGCCATGGGTCAGTAAGAGAAAAAATGTTTTGGACAATCCCTACTCGCCTTCAGCCGGACACAGAGAGCCAGATGACTCGTCATGAGCGAATAATAATAGACAGCTTATGACGAGCCCAGCTCGTCCAAGTCCCCTAGTGAGCTATGCATGGAAGTTGCATTAAAGGCATGTTTCTGTCAAAACCAGCGTGACGTCTTCATTGATCATCTTCATCATAATCATCATTAGCCTGACTACGTTCACTGCATGGCAAAGGTGTCTCCCACACCTCCCATTAACCCTGTTCTTTCCCATCTGCAGCCACCATATCCCC